>NC_136063.1:1498226212-1498386212 GCF_964261635.1 Lissotriton helveticus | reverse complement strand
GACCGGGCCCGGGGCTTGAGTTCCGTCTGCCCGGGCCTGTGGTGCGTGAGCCCCCGTCCTGCAAGCCATCAGATGGTCCGGGCGCTGGGGACGGCGCACCACTGTGGCCTAGGGAGGCTCTCCCCGGCCTAGCTAGGGTTCGGTAGCTGGGACCGGGCCCGGGGAGCAGGTGTGGCTGGCTTCATCCACTACGCTGTCAGAACGTAGTTTTCTGCCCACCCCTAGCGCCAATCAGGAAATGGTCACCTAGGGCGATCCAAATTAATGCCCTAACATTAGAATATAACCTACGAGCATTGAATGGTAGGACAATCTCTGACCCAAACGGGGCTATGACCTTTAACAGACTTAGTGGCCCCTCGCGTATTGATTACATATTGCTCGATACCCGCCTATGGGGGTACCTAGGGGACATAGAGGTCAAACAATCGCAGGATAGCGACCACAATCCCATGTGCATGAAAATTATATGGGGAAGCATTGGAAAAGTATCAAATCCCACATTGTTAACAACAAAAGAGGTAGTGCCATCTAATTGCAATCACAGACTAAAATGGCATAAGGTTGCATGTCAGGAGGATGTACTGACTAGTATTAGAGAGTCAGTTGAACTAAAGAGCATAGAACTCTCATCGCTCAACACCGCCCAGGGTAATGAGCAGGGTTTCCAATTGAGTGAATCTTACAGGAGTTTAATAACGAAATTGGGCTCCTTTTTTATTGCTAGGGAGGCCCCGGACGTGCTCCTGAAGCGAGCCGAGTAAGGAGAGGTTCCCCGGGCACCACGGAACCCCCGTCCCGGGCCTTTGGCAGTGCGGCAGGCCGGAGGGACCATTCAAAAATAAGGAGTACAGACAAGACAATACATACATGAGTGCATTAAAAAAAGAGAAAGTTCAAAATGACATGTCTTTTCCAAAACAGAAGAATGGAGCCCGTCAACTCCCGTTCATGGAGAACCAATCAATTCAGATTTCCAGACCAACAGATACCAAAATCAGGAAGTCCAGAGACTACCAAGAGACCGTCGGACAGGGGTTAACCACAGACCGTCCTACAGACTATCCTGCGATCCTCCTGGTTCACCCTCAGGACTATTCTGACTGAGCCCGCTGCCTTAGCGTCACTTCAGATGTGTCCCAAAGGCTACCCAGGTACAATCACAGGCTTTTCCGAGAGCAGTCCGGCCGGGTGCGCACCACACTAGCCACACCAAGGCGTCCGATCAGCGTCTCTATTATTCACCAAACAAGTCCGTGGAGAATCTGCCCGTGCAGCCACAATGCCGCCCCGTCAGACCCCCAAAGTTCTCTGTGGTACATCGACCACCAAATCCAATGCAGTTAACTGCTTCAAAGCGCCGCTCAACAGCGTGTTCCAAAAGAAATCAATCACAATTCACTGACCTGGTGCACGCAGGTACAATTGCGTATTCTCCACTGGCAACTCCTGAAGACCAACACGGTCAGCTCCTGGGTTACGCCCGTAGGACTCCGGCGAAGGGTCACTAGCAGCTGGGGCTCCCTGATCATGAGAGCGGAGTAAGTCAGAATCTCTGGTCAGTCCTCCCACTCCACTAGAACTCCCCTTTTCTTTGTCCTTTCTACCCAGTTACGGGAGGACGGCCTCAATGCGGAGTCCCACCAGAGTCGCCAACTGACATACCATAAAAAATAACATAAGGAGCTGTACCTACCAATAGCCCCAATACCAATTAACAAATAAAAAGTCAGTTGGCAGTGAAGAAAGTTCAATCGTTTATTATGCAAAATACTCTATAGAGGAGCCTCTCCCATCCTCACCCCTCAGGTACGTGGAGAAGACTGCTGGCTTACACTCAAAACAGCACATATATAATTTCAGGATGGTACATGAAGTCACCGTACATGGAAAAACACTACTTACTCTCTCGGTCCTCGAGGAAGGACCATATATGGCACACATGATTAGTTCAAAGCTCTGCTTAGTTATAATTGGGGAGGTCAGGAGGGGTGACTCCCTTTCGTCCCGGTGTCCGGGAGTACAGGCACGGCACCTTCAGGAATGCGCTTATCGCACCCGAAGCCGGATGCGACCTTGAGTCCCAGGACAGAGAAAGAATAGTGTGCATTCAGCTGCTCTCAGTAACTCAACTGAACTGGGACCTGAGAACCATTGGAGAGCAAAACGTGATCACTGCTCGGGCCTGTCGCTGACAGAGAAAGATGGCGTCAGCATGGTTCTCGGCCTACTGGATGTAAACAGAAGACACGAACAGCATATACTCTTACCAATTAGCTAGAGCAGATGTAGGTTAGGCATTATGCATACTTGGATGAGAAATATATATAGATACATCATGCTAATATAATATATATGGCTAATACTATTAATGTAGGGGAAAATCGGATTTTATCCCTCAAGTGTGTGAGAGCAACTGTCAAAAATTTGGGGTCTGGATGGGGCGGGCCATAGAGGTTTAGGATTGTGAGAGTAGTATCATCAATAGTAAGGGTGAGTAATAACCAACGACCCTCTGTATCATGATGTTGAGAGTGCATAGTAATTCAAAGAGACTGATGACAAAGAATTATAACACCATTTCTGTTGGTTGTGGAGGGTGAGGAGAAGATTTCACAAATGTATTGTTTTTTTAAGTTTGTCAGTCTCCAGTTTATTGAGATGAGTCTCTTGTAACAAAGCTACTTGCCATTTCAAACAAGCTAAATGAGATAAGACACACTGACTTTTGATGGGGCTTTTAAGGCCCTGAACATTCCCTGTCATTATTCTAAGTTGCATTATATTGATGATTCATAATTGCTGTCTCATGAAAAGAAAAAAACAAGGCATATTAGAATAGTAGAAGTGAAGGGAAAGAAAAAGTAGAAAAATAGAAGAAGAAAATGGTGCAGGAGAAAAGGTGAAGGTATACAACCTCCGAAAGATAGATATGCATAAAGATGGCATCTCTAGGGCAAAAGTCCATGAATGCTGAGGAAGAAGAGAAAGGCAAAGGAAAAAACCCTATAGGGTATAGGGACAGCAGAGCACGTGAGAGAGTCAGGCAAAGCACCTTCAGCGCATCCGCAGAAATTCTGAATATTAAGATATGTGGGAGCGAGATCAGAACGTATGATCTATCATTGACAGATAAGCCACAGTAATGACATATGTACATGAGGCATAGAAACTTAGAGGGACACCAGACTAACCATTTTAAACATGAAGGAGGACAGTTGGGGTATTGTGGACAGAACACGAGGCAAGAAGCTATACAAGGATTCCACCAGAGGTTCCTGTTTAGTTAAAAAAACTGGTGATAATTTGCATTAAACTGAACGAAAAGTATAAACATTGGAACAGTGATAAATTATGACAGTCATGTAATAGAGGATACCCCAAAGTCGATGGCTTCTGTTTTGTGTTGGTTAATACGGTTTGTAAGTCAGCAGACTCATAGAAGGAGTAGAATTTGTCCTTGAAAGTGTGTTTCAAGCGGCATGGGTGGGTGGACTAGACCATATCTGATATTCAAGAGCTCCGTGTGACTTCAGCGCCTCGGTCGGGGTTAAGAGAGTTTCTGAACTTCTTCTACCAGTCCTCCTACATTCTTGGATGATGGAAGGCAGCCGCAACACAATAATTCCTGCATTTCATGTTTTAAAGGCATTTCCAACAAAACACCAGCACCTCGACAAGCATTATTGGGGCCACCATTTTCTCTTCAGTCAACGCACCTGCAGTGAATTTCTACACTATGTGACCCTTACTTCTCGACCTCTTGCAGCGCTCTGAATATTTTTTTGATGCTGGAAATGTTGGCGCACTGCTTTTATTCAAATGTGAGGGCAATATTAATACGTAATTACTGCTTATGTGTTTTCCTTCATCTATGCTCTATTTATGTGACTTTCTTTCCTGAAGCTCCATATCGCTATGCTCTGCTCCACATGAGGCAAACAACACTTTGTTATAATCTTTGAATTTGGTTCCTACTATCTTCTTTTTTACTCTGACCATATTACCTGCTTTCTCTTGTTTTTTACTCTGGCCTCACAGCCCTATATGGGGCGATCTCGCAGAGTGGAAAGTGGTAGTAAGCCATCCTCGTTCTCTAAGGCTGCACATTAACTTTATTCATTGAGCACTTAGGGCCAGATGTAGGTAAATCTTTTTTTCCAACTCTTAAATACCGACTCATACTAAATCGGTATTTTAGAATCGGAAAACGGGATGTAGGTAAAATTTCGCTAAATGTTACGGATTCATTATCATTCGGAATATCCAATCGGTATTTACCGAATCGGTATTTACCGATTCGGGAAATACCGAATCGGTAAGTCACATTCATTCACATGGGTCTTCAGGCCCATAGGAAGGTAAATACCGATTTGGTAAATACCGAATCTGCAGTTTTGAAATTGACATGTGAGCCTGCTAACCAATAAAGGACACCCTGCACACCCCACAACCAAGGCCCAGAGTAACCAACCAATCAGAATGAAGCACCCCTCCCCAGTACCTGAGAGTGGGCACACCAATGCAGGTGCAGAGCAACTGAACAAACAAAAGGGCAGAGATGAGAGGAGCTGACTATCCAGAGCAAAGCTGTTAAACAGAATGGAGTCTCAGGAAGGGCAAAAGGATGGTGGTGAGCGCAAAAGAAAAATTAAGTTCAGCCCAGCAGAACTGCTGGTGCTTGTGGAAGAAATTGTGAGTCACTACACCCAAATTTTTGGCAAACAGTCTCTGCATGTTGCAGAGTCTGTTAAGAGAAACATATGGCTTGGCATACAGGCAAAGGTCAATGCCATTGGGGTGACCCACAGGGAGATTGACGACATAAAGAAACAATGGTACGACCTGCGCATAATTACCAAGAAGAAGATTGCTGCCCAAACAAAGGAGGCTGGTGTGACAGGAGGTGGTAGAAACAAAGCACCAAAACTGACTGAGCTGGAGGAGTTAGTGGAATCAACCCTGGAGCCAGAAAGCATCCATGGGATAGGTGACTTGGACAGTTCAGCAAGAGCAACAAAGAAACAAGGTAAGATGCTTGGACCCTAATCCAAACCCATTACCCTGAACCCGTTCCCCACTGTGTATAATCATTACACTCCTGAACAGCTTTCACTGGGGGCCAGCAATGCATCATGGGAGACGTAGTCATAGTTACATACATGCAATGCATACACCACACAATTTAGCAAGGCATGCCACACACATCTCCAAGCACACAATGTACCCGAGGCAAATGTGTGTAAACAATTTATTTAAAAAGTACACACATGTGGACAACACCATTGATCCTATGTCCATATGTTTTCACAGGTGTGTCCTCACGCAGTACAGCACCAGTAAGGGAGGAGAGTGCACCAGCAACTAATAGAAAAGAAAAAGAGAAACAAAGCATAGGTCATAGCGCTGTAGAAAGAGGCAACAACACATCCCAGGAAGCCTCAACACCTGAGCGAGCCACAACACCTGTGCCGCAATTGTTTGGAAACCCTGAGTTTGAACACACACCGCTTACACCAACACAAACGTCCAGGTCGTCCATGCAGGGAAGGGCAAGTAGGCCTGATGTGCCCCCTCTGAGGATCCTGGATACCTCAGATGAAGCGGATGAGGAGGTTGAAAATCAAACCATGTCACCTGTGGCTGACAAGGCCAGGCCGCAGATTACAGCAGGCACTGCGCGTACCAGTGTCCTTGGCAGGGCACTTGAGGTTGGCGAGGGGCAGGAAGGAGAGAGCGTCTTCTGTGGCATGGAGGCCGCAATGGTGAAAGTACAGTGCCTGCAGGCTAAGGCAATGTTGGCCGTGCACAGGCAGGTGTGCAGCATAAACTACAAACTGTCACACATAGACAAGGGAATAGGCAACATTGCTGGTAGCTTGGAGTCAATTGCCAAGGGGATGTCAGACATCTCAACATACATGGGTGTACTGTCTGATAAGTTGGACAGGGACCATCTAGGGCGTCACAGGGAGCGGCAGTGTATGCGGCAGCACTCCAAGGCACTTAACCGATTTGCAACATCAACATCACTACTGTGCCGCCGCTCAATAACCATGCAGGATGCAATAGTGCACTGCTGAACAGACTTGACACGGGGCATGGGAAGAGTGACCTCTGCGATGGAGCATATGCTCACCACTCAAACAGGCACTGCTGTTGACATGGGTGTGGAGGAGACAGAAGGGTCCACCAGCAGGAGTGGCTCCAGCACACCTGTACCAGAGCCATCACTTCTATAAAAGCCATTTGTTTCCCCTTTATTGCACCAAACACACCCCTTCCCATTTATAGCAGAGCCATAGTGTGACTGGTATATAATAAAGCCTGCCAAATAGCGGGGAACTGAAGTAAGTATCCCCGTAGGGCAGAATGCATGCTGCATCGCCTTCTTTACTTCCCCAGTCACATTGGCCATGCTTGCTCTCTCCCGGGTGTGGTGGACGTATATCGACACCATTAGAATAATACTTACCGCCTTTTTGTTTGCTGTTGTTCTGCCCCTGAAAGCCTCCCGGTATCCAATCTTCCAGAAACGGAGCACCTAGAAGAAACAGAGAAGAGGAAAACGTGAAGAAACACCCTTTTTCCTGTTTGAACACGAACAAAGTACTCTGTATATAGACTTTTGGGTCTCAACAATCTGCATACAGCGAATGTCATACTGACTAATAAAGCACCCACTATTAACCCAATACGGCCTCCTCGCTTCTGTTTCCGCCCATCCCTACGACAGTCCTCAACTAAGATCCTTGTATATCGGATGTGGTCTACTCCACTCATGCCTTTTTAAACTCACTTTCAGGGTAGTTGGCTTTTGTGTATTCCTTCATCCCAGCCACACAATATGGGGAGTGGATGTTTTTAAGATGGGCCATCCTATCTGGATGGGGTTGGAGCTTTTCACAGCCCCACTTGCATTTTAAAGACTCTGCTCCAGCACACACACACACACAGAACTTCAGAGACTCCAAGGACTAGGTGGCTGGCCTCCTTATCATAGCCTCAAGGACAGAAAAGGTACCAACCATCTTCATTCAATCAATCAAGGAAATTGTAGAGCGCGCTACTCACCCGTTAGGGTCTCAAGGCGCTGAGGGGGGTCGCTACTGCTCGAACAACCAGGTCTTGAGTTGCTTCCTGAAGGCGAGATAGTCCTGCGTCAGCTGGAGGTGGGTGGGGAGGGAGTTCTTGGCTGCCAGGTAGGAGAAGGATCTTCCTCCGGCGTTGGTTTTGCGAATACGTGGGACGATGGCGAGGGCGAGGCTGGTGGAGCGGAGCTGGCGGGTAGGTGTGTAGAATGCGAGACGGTTGTTGAGGTACCTGGGGCCCGTGTCGTGGAGAGCCTTGTGTGCGTGGGTGAGGAGTTGGAATGTGATTCTCTTGCTGACGGGGAGCCAGTGCAGGTTCTTCAGATGGGCAGAGATGTGGCTGTGGCGGGGGATGTCCAAGATGAGTCTTGCCGAGGCATTTTGGATGCGCTGTAGTCTTTTCTGGAGCTTGGCTGTGGTTCCGGCGTAGAGGATGTTTCGGTAGTCCAGGCGGTTGGTGACGAGGGCCTGGGTGACCGTCTTTCTGGTTGCGGTGGGGATGCATCGGAAGATTTTTCGGAGCATGCGCAGGGTGTTGAAACAGGAGGATGAGACGGCGTTGACTTGCTTGGTCATCGTGAGGGAGGAGTCCAGGATGAAGCCCAGGTTGAGAGCATGGTCCGTTGGCTTGGGTGCGGTGCCCAGGGCAGGTGGCCACCAGGAGTCGTCCCAGGCGGAGGGCGAGGGTCCGAGGATGAGGACTTCCGTTTTGTCAGAGTTCAGCTTCAGACGGCTGAGCTTCATCCATTCCGTGAAGTCCTTCATTCCTTCCTGGAGGCTGGCTCTGGCGGTGGCGGGGTAGTTGGTGAGGGAGTGTATCAACTGTGTGTCGTCAGCGTAGGAGACGATGTTGAGATTGTGTTTGCGTGCGATGGCAGCGAGGGGGCTCATGTAGACGTTGAAGAGGGTGGGGCTGAGCGAGGATCCTTGTGGGACGCCACAGATGACTTCGGTAGCTGCTGACCGGAACGGGGGGAGGCGGACTCTCTGTGTTCTACCGGCGAGGAACGAGATGATCCATTCTAAGGCCGCGCCTTGGATTCCGGTGTCGCTGAGGCGTTGTATCAGGGTACGGTGGCATACCGTGTCAAAGGCTGCTGAGAGGTCGAGGAGGATGAGTGCGGTGGTTTCCCCGTTGTCGAGCATAGACCTGATGTCATCGGTGGCTGCGATGAGGGCGGTCTCGGAGCTGTGGTTGGCTCGGAAACTGGACTGTGACGGGTCGAGGGATCCGTTCGTCTCGAGGAAGGCGGAGAGTTGTTTGTTGACCGTCTTCTCGATGACTTTGGTAGGAAATGGGAGGAGCGAGATGAATCAGAAGTTCTGAGGTCCGTTGTGTCCGCGGTGGGTTTTTTCAGGAGGGCGCTGAGTTCGGAATGCTTCCAGCTCTCTGGGAAGGTGGCTGATGCGAAGGAGCTGTGGATGACGTCGTGGAGTTGGGGTGCGATGATGGAGTCGGCGCTGTTGAAGATGTGGTGTGGGCATGGTTCGATGGGGGATTCGGAGTGGATGGTGCTCATAGTGTGGGCGGTGTCTTCGGTGCTGACCGGGTTCCAGATGCAGAGGGTGGTGGTTGGGTGCGCTGGTTCGGTGGTTGGGTCATTGGTCTGAGCGCCGAAGCTGTCGTGTATATTGGCGATCTTGCGGTGGAAGACCAAGGCAAGTGAGTCGCAGAGGCCTTGCGAGGGTGTAATATCGTTGTTGCTGGCGCGGGGGTTGGAGAGCTCTTTGACGAGGGATCCGTTCGTCTCGAGGAAGGCGGAGAGTTGTTTGTTGACCGTCTTCTCGATGACTTTGGCAGGAAATGGGAGGAGCGAGATGAATCGGAAGTTCTGAGGTCCGTTGTGTCCGCGGTGGGTTTTTTCAGGAGGGCGCTGAGTTCGGAATGCTTCCAGCTCTCTGGGAAGGTGGCTGATGCGAAGGAGCTGTGAATGACGTCGTGGAGTTGGGGTGCGATGATGGAGTCGGCGCTGTTGAAGATGTGGTGTGGGCATGGTTCAATGGGGGAGCCGGAGTGGATGGTGCTCATAGTGTGGGCGGTGTCTTCGGTGCTGACCGGGTTCCAGATGCAGAGGGTGGTGGTTGGGTGCGCTGGTTCGGTGGTTGGGTCATTGGTCTGAGCGCCGAAGCTGTCGTGTATATTGGCGATCTTGCGGTGGAAGAACAAGGCAAGTGAGTCGCAGAGGCCTTGCGAGGGTGTAATATCGTTGTTGCTGGCACGGGGGTTGGAGAGCTCTTTGACGAGGGATTCGTTCGTCTCGAGGAAGGCGGAGAGTTGTTTGTTGACCGTCTTCTCGATGACTTTGGCAGGAAATGGGAGGAGCGAGATGAATCGGAAGTTCTGAGGTCCGTTGTGTCCGCGGTGGGTTTTTTCAGGAGGGCGCTGAGTTCGGAATGCTTCCAGCTCTCTGGGAAGGTGGCTGATGCAAAGGAGCTGTGGATGACGTCGTGGAGTTGGGGTGCGATGATGGAGTCGGCGCTGTTGAAGATGTGGTGTGGGCATGGTTCGATGGGGGAGCCGGAGTGGATGGTGCTCATAGTGTGGGCGGTGTCTTCGGTGCTGACCGGGTTCCAGATGCAGAGGGTGGTGGTTGGGTGCGCTGGTTCGGTGGTTGGGTCATTGGTCTGAGCGCCGAAGCTGTCGTGTATATTGGCGATCTTGCGGTGGAAGAACAAGGCAAGTGAGTCGCAGAGGCCTTGCGAGGGTGTAATATCGTTGTTGCTGGCGCGGGGGTTGGAGAGCTCTTTGACAATGCTGAAGAGTTCCTTGCTGCAGTGGGCAGACTGGTTGACGCTCGGAGAGCTTTTTACTATTTCTCACATCTCGCCCCGCTGATTGCGAGCAGAGGCGTTATTTTGCTGCTAATTGTATTTTTTTTTAAATTGTCACTAACATTTTAAAGTTATGCAGGTGCTGATGTGATTTGCGCTCTAAGGGGTGAGCTACCGGCTGGGGCTGGCTGTGTTTACGGGCTCCCAGCGGCAGCGGGCGCCATCTTAGTTTGGGCTGAATCTACTATCACAGCCCTGCCACTCCCACGCCGCTCCGCCCCTATTTAAACGGACGGTATGAGGCAGCGCAGCGGACGAGCGCAGCGGGCGCGACGAAGGCGCGCCGGAGTTGCGCCTGAGTTAAGCCCGTCTGCGCCCGTCCGCGGCCTGTCGGGGCCAGGGGCACAGGACGCTGCCCGTTTTATCAAGTATTCGCCCTCTCTACTTTGTTCGTACTGGTTACCAGGTACTATGAATCCCTTAATAACTACTCATCTGAGGCACCTTGGTTTGTTCATCCCCCCTCCTTCCTCACCCCCTAGGATTGTTTCTCTTCTTGCCACACTGCCATCCACGGCCCCCCTGGTTCCCCCGTCACTACCTACCCCTCTCGCTCCTGCCTCTAGTGTCTCGGCCACTCTCCTTAACACTATAATAATAATAATAAATTCTTTATTCGGCTTGTTCACGATGGAAAAACCATAAAAGACACAATGTGAAGCATTCATTAAATTTTTGTATGATTAAAAGAAACATGTTTCATAACCTTACATACAAAGACTCAACTATTATCGAAAAATTGGTTAAAAAGTTTTCTGTAACAATCTGCATAAAGTAGCATCAATAAGACGATTTATAAATTATTTCTATGCTTCAAGATGCATTTTAGAAAACTGCTCACGAAATAACAAACATTATCTGATTCCAGCGTTTGGAGTCTAAGAAGGGCTGGTCTACATTGTCTAAGACCCCAAGTCCTTAAAATTGGCAATAACCAGATTTTTCTGTGTGAACGATGGAATTTACAGAGCAAAGTCACATGTAAGTTTGATTGTATGGATACTCCATCGCATGGACAAGGAGGGAGAGTATCTTTCCAACAATTTTTTTCAGGGAACGTGACCAATCTAAAGAAAGTATTTAGTCTAAAACGTGTTAGTAGCATTCTCTCGTAGATCGATAGTTGCAGAGTTAGATATGGGTGAATGCCATGAGCAAATTGTACCATGTTCGCGTGGACCACCGACGTTTTCATTGCGTTTGATGATAATCTTAGCGTTTCCAGGTGTCTTAACGCTAAGTTTTTGAGGGCTCTCTTTGAAATATCCCTAATGGAATCTGGGTTAAGGTAACAGTGCTGGAGGTCTAGGTCTGTAAGAAAGTTATTTACATACGACAGCCACTTAATGCTAGAAGATTTGTCAAGGGCCATCGAGTCAGTGATGATAGACTGAGTCAGATTGTTATTGTCAGATGCCCAAATACGTCGCCACAGCATCACAGGTTCTATTTTTATTAGGTCCTCTATATAGGGGATTCCTAGTTCTAGATGCATGGCGTATGTTGAGGTACCTCTCGGCATTGCCAGGAGAAATCTAAGGAAGGTGTTCTCCGCCTTCTGGATATAACTAGTATCAACATATCCCCAAACCCCCGCACCGTATATAGCGGTAGCCAGGCACTTGGCAGTGTAAATTTTTAATAGCTCCACCGGAGGCCTTTGCCCAAGTCTCTGGGAAAAGCTCGTTAGAGCAGCTATTGATCTTTTAAAAAGGTTACCCCTTGTAACTACTGCCGGCTTCCATGTTAAGTGGTCATCGATCATGATGCCCAGGTAGGGGTATTGAGAAGTCACGTCAAGTTTTTACTTAACACTAGGTCTGCGGTCAATCATCAATATGAACTATTTGATTATATCGACTCGCATGAACCAGATCTCCTATTTTTGACAGAGACCTGGTTCAAAGCCGACTCCTTACCCAATGTGCTGGCTGCTCTACCACCTGCATATTCCGCCATTCGAGCGGACCGCCCAGAAGACAAACGGGGCGGAGGAGTGGCTCTAATAGCTCGTACTGATCTCAGTTTCCAAATTCTCCCTTCTCCCCCTATCCCTGATGTAGAATACCTTGTAGCCCGTTCGACTTCTCACCGGGCCCCGCTTACCTTTGTTCTTATCTACCGTCCCCCCCAACCTACTCCTTCCTTCCTCCCTAGCATCCAAAACCTCCTGGCCACTTTGGTGATTAACAACTCCTCAGTATTAGTCTTAGGCGACCTTAATTTTTGGCCTAATGACCCTGCCGAGACCGTCCAATCAAAAGAATTCACCAACCTCATGATTAGCCTGAATTTTCTCCCACTTGTTCACAGTCCCACTCACATACACGGTCGCATGCTAGACCAAATCTGGGTACTGAATGTTCCAGCCACACCCCCTATCATATCCCCTTGTTCTTGGTCAGACCATTCCCTCATCGCCTTCTCCCTCGCCCTAGTCCCTACAGCCAAACCACAGCTCCCCAAGGACACCTGGGTTAGGAAATGGGGTAAAACCGACCTGCCCTCTCTTTGCTCGACCTTGGCTGAAACCAGCCCCGATCTTTCAGGCCTTGCAGCTACCTCCCAGCTGAGCGCCATCAACAACTGGCTGACTCTGGCAGGTGATGAATTCGCCCCCCTAAAACGACTTACAGTCAAGCGGGCCCATGCAGCTAACCGCTGGTTCACTCCTGACCTAAAAGTGAAAAAATTAGCTGCAAGGAGAGCCGAGCGAGCTTGGAGAAGAACATACAGCCTTGAGTTAAAGACCATCTATTTGTCCGTTTTACAAACCTATAAAAAAGGCATCCTCGAGGCTAAAACCGAGTTTTACACGAACAGGATATTAACAGCAGAGTCTTGTTCGAAGGAAATTTTTTCTTCTGTTCATGAATTGGCATCATCTAACAGAACCACGGCCTCCATTCCCCCCTCCCAGACCCTCTGTGACTCGCTCAATGAGTTTTTTATTGAAAAAGTTGCTAAAATTAAGCTCAACATTCCCCTGCCCTCCCACACATTTGTTAATCCTTCCCCACCCCCAACTGTCTCTAAACTTACCACTTTCCCGTTGCTAACCAGCGACACTCTTCCCCCGCTGCTCTGTCGGGTAAAATCAGGTTCCCCCCTGGATTTTGCCCCTGCCTATATTCTTAGGAAAATTTACCTAGCCTGCCCCAACCCCCCTCTGACCCTTCTCAATGACTCGCTCAAACTCGCCACGGTCCCCAGCTTCCATAAGTCTGCGGTTATTATTCCTATTATAAAAAAATCTGATGCCGACCCATCCTCCCCTTCCAATTACCGTCCCATCTCCCTCCTGCCATACTTGGCAAAAGTTCTTGAAACCCACATCACGACTACCCTGAGTGCTCACGTAGAGGCCAATCATTGCCTCTCCCCCTATCAAGCCGGTTTCCGCCCCCTGCACTCTACGGAGAAGGTGGTGATCTCAGTAATGGACACGCTGCGTGAGGGTATTGACACCAACCTTCCACAAGCTCTGATACTCCTAGATCTGTCCGCCGCCTTTGACACGGTGGACCATTCCATCCTCCTCAGCCGTGTCAGGGCGGCGGGCATAGAGGGCCTGGCCTTCTCGTGGCTTGAGTCCTTTCTGGTTGAGAGAGCTCAAGCGGTCCATTTGGCTGGTTTCACCGCGGCCCCCTGTAAGGTAGAGTGCGGGGTCCCCCAAGGATCTTCGCTCTCCCCTCTTTTATTTAATTTATACATTTACCCCCTCATTTTTATGTTACAGCAGCTGGAGGTCACGGTATTTAATTACGCCGACGACCTCCAGCTAATCTTTAACCTTTCCCACTCATCCTCATCCGCCCAAAATGTCCAGACAATCATGAAGCTTATTCAGGACTGGATGAACTGCAACCACGTCAAACTCAACCCTGACAAGACCGAGTTGGTCTTGACCGGAGGTGGTTGCAGTCCGTGGTCCCCTTCTTTTTGGCCTTTGTCCCTTGGTCCCCCTCCCCTCCCGGTACCCAAAGTCAAAACTCTGGGGATTCTCTTAAACTCCCAACTTTCCGTCCATTCACAAGTAGGCTCTGTGGTCTCTTCTTGTTTCTTCTCCTTAAGAACAATTAGGAAAGTTTCCCGTTTCTTTCTTCCCTCTGCTCTAAAAATCATCGTGCTGGCTATGGTATTGTCCCGTATTGATTATGGCAACATAATCTATAACGGGGCCCCAGCCTACGCGATCCGTCACCTACAGCTGGTGCAAAATCAGGCTGCTCGCCTTATTTATGGCTTACCAAAATTCCATCGGGCCACTCCATTGCTGAAAGCGCTGCACTGGCTGCCGGTGAAAGAGCGTGCCCTACCTTTCAGGCAAAATCGGGCACTGCCCCCGAGTTTATTTGTTCGGCCATTAACCCTTACCTTCCAGGTAGAGAACTCCGCTCCTCACATATGGCCCTCCTAGCCACTCCTCGGTTAAAAAAACTGAGGGCGGGTGGAGCAAAGTTCGCCGTTCTTGCTCCAGCCTTCTGGAACTCCCTCCCCATTGCCCTTCGAACATCCCCTTCCTACCTTCAGTTCCGGAAGGACCTTAAAACCTTCCTATTTTTGCAAGCCTATACTGCCTAAACCGCTCCCTTCCGCTGCCATCCACTGCATCACACATAGCGCCATGAAACCGCTGGGTAGAAGTGCGCTGAACAAATATTTTAAAATTCAAATTCAAATTGCTGTTGTGGGTGTTGTTGTCCAGGCGCTGTTTGTAGGTGGTTCTCTTGGCGGTCCGGATCAGTTGGTGGGGCTTGCAGGTGGCGTTCTTGAGGGCTGTCATGTTCTCTTTTGTCTGGTTCTGGTGCCAGGTTTTCTCCAGGGAGCAGCAGGTTTTCTTGGAGTTTATGAGGTTGTCTGTGAACCATGAGGCTTTCTTGCTGTGGGGCCCGCTGGGTGGTTTCTTCAGTGGTGCGAGTTTGTCGGCGCAGTCGGTGATCCATTCTGCGAGGTTGTGGGCTGCTTCGGTGGGGTCCGTCGTGATGGTGGGAGGGTTCTGGCTGAGGGAGGTGGTGAGGTGGTCGGCGGTGATCTTGCTCCAGCTTCTGCGGGGGGCTTGGTGCGGGTGGTGGTGGGTAGTGGTTTACTTGAAGGTGAAGTGTACGCAGCTTTGGTCTGTCCAATGGAGTCCGGTGGAGTGGCTGAAGGAGATGTGCTTCCTGGAGGAGAAGACGGGGTCAAGCATGTGGCCGGCGTAGTGGGTGGGGTTGTTCACCAGTTGCTTGAGTCCGAGGTTTGCGAGGTTGTCCAGCAGGGTGGTGGTGTTGCTGTCATTGTTGCTCTCCAGGTGGAAGTTGAGGTCTCCTAGGAGGATGTAGTCTGGGGAGGCGAGGGCGTGTGGGCTTGCGAAGTCTGCGATGGCTTTGCTGAAATGAGTGCATGGACCTGGGGTCTGTAGATTAGGGTGCCTCTGAGGGTCGGTGTGAATCTGGAAGTGCAGGTGTTCTGCGGTGGTGAGGGTGTCATCTGAGTTGGTTGTGATGCGGATGGTGTTTCTGTGGACGATGGCGATGCCTCCTCCGGTTTGGCTGATGCTGTCCCTCCGGGTGATCTTGTAGCCCTCCGGGATGGCTATGGCGATGTCAGGGGCTGAGGAGGCATTCATCCAGGTTTCTGTGAGGAAGGCGACGTCCGGTGCTGTAGTGTCTAGGAGGTTCCAGAGTTCAACTGCGTGCTTGTGGACGGAGCGGGTGTTGAGCAGGATGCACATGAGGTGATTCTTGCTGGTGGAAGGTTTGGCCGGTGCTGGTCCTGGGCGGATGCAGGTGAATTTGCACTCCTGGCAGGTGAAGGGTCTGTTGGTGCGTTTCGGGGTGGGCAGGTAGCAGGTGGGTTTCCGGCCGGTGTTCAGTGCGCGGAGGGTGGCGGCGTCGTAGGTTCGTCGGGTACGTTGGCATCGTCGGGATCCAGGGTTCCTGGCGCTGGGCGTGGTCCAGGCACGGACGGGCGCAGACGGGCTTGCCTTTGGCGCCCCTTCGGCGCACAATCGGCACACCCGCTGCGCGCGTCCGCTGCGCGGGCGCTCTGAGGTCATCATAAGTAAGGAGCCGGGAGGGAGGAGCAGCTGGGTGGCGGGAGCAGGGCGGCGAATGGGCTGGCGGGGGGCGGGGCCGCAGGGAGGCAGCGGCGGGAAGAATCTGGGGCGGGCGGCTCAGCGGCGGCTGGGTCGTCCGAAGCGGCAGTATCAGGAAGCGGCAATCAGTGGGAGGCTAACTGCCTTACTGGCAGGCAGCAGGCAGGAAGCAGGGCATGGGGGCGCATCAGGACCCGCACCTGTACCCAGCGTGAATAAGTCCTGAATCTCCGAGTGGTGCCCGTCCAGTCCTGGCCCCTTGGATGTGGTGCTAAAGGTGCCCAGAGAGCCTAAATTCAAAACGCAGGACTTTTAGAATGTTCTGCCAAAAAGTGCTCTGAGAACCAAGAGAGGACCTGGACCCACCTGCTCGCCGAACCACCCAAGGTGCATTGCTGGGCAGCCTGACTGTGTGGTAGCTCCCACTACGTTATTCTCCTCAGTAGGAAATCCTGTTTAGGGTCTCCTTGCAGAAGGGGAAACTGGCCTTGTGGAGCCTTTGCCAGCTACAGCCTGCAGATTCATCTGCTGGAGATTTTTGACTTCAGAAAAGATAAAGCCAAACAGATTAGGGAGGCCTGGTGTGTTACATGCAGTATTGAGACAGATTCGTTTTGAAGGCCCAGCAGACCACAAGTCAAACAAGAATCTCCTGCTCCCAGGGCATTCCACTGCACCCTTGCGCCCCTTCCCCACATTCCTCCACCTTCAGTGTTGGCACCACTTGGATGGGCAGTGAGGTTCCGTGGTTTTTGGAACTGGACTCCATTTTGTTTTGCGTGGTTTGAGACGCCAATACACTTGTTAGAAAGGTCAGATCTGATGCTTTCATTTGATCTGTCTACCTTTGATATTATCTAAAGTTTTTTTTCCAGCTTCCAGCCAAGGGAAAAACCTCTGATCGTACCCGATTTTGAGCACCTTGTGCTGGGTGGAAGAAGTGACTTTGCCCCCTTAGACCCAGAAACTTCAAAAAGTCACCCCTGGAGGCCAGAAATGGCCCATAGACACTCCTGCCATGAAATCTGAGGTATACGAGGGGGGCCTGGGGTCAATACCTAGAAATATGACCTGACTCTGAGGACTTAGAATGGAAAAATAAGTTTGACCCCAAACACCTCGAAATGTTACAAATATGAGTCAAAGGTGTGCCTAGGGGCTAGAAATGGACCCTAGCCACTCTTGATATGTCACCTGAGATATACTATCAGGTCCTGGAGTCCACTGGAACCCGCAAACAGTCATGAGTGTTGATCAGACCAAGATGAATCCGGGCCGCTTTGGTGACTCTTGATAACCTTGGGTCAATCACACGTCCCCGTGACGGCGACGATACATTCGGATGTCTGCCCTATCAACTTTCGATGGTACTTTCTGTGCCTACCATGGTGACCACGGGTAACGGGGAATCAGGGTTCGATTCCGGAGAGGGAGCCTGAGAAACGGCTTCCACTTTCAAGGAAGGCAGCAGGCGCGCAAATTACCCACTCCCGACTCGGGAAGGTAGTGACGAAAAATAACACTACAGGACTCTTTCGAGGCCCTGTAATTGGAATGAGTACACTTTAAATCCTTTAACGAGGATCCATGGCTTTGAGAGACACAGGTGCAAGTGTCAAAATGGTGACAAAAGATTTTGTGGCCCCTGAACAAATCATACTTGGTGAGATTTACCAAGTGATCAATGCAAGCAATTTCAGATAGAGACATAATTTAAACAGCACATTGTTCCTAGTCTTGTGCTACTTACCCATGTGAAATATCATGTATGTGTCATATTGGAAAGTAGTCAAAATGTGAAGTTGAATGTATGATGTTTTTAAATTACGTCACATGTTCGAAAAAAAATGCCTTACATTTTGTTCCATAATTCTTAAACCATACAATCTGGATCCATAATTCAAAGTGCAGCATAAAGCTAACATCATGCGACAGTCATGTTTTCATTTTCATGCCTGTGCCATGCTCAGAAGTGGTGAGAATCTTTCAGTGATTAAATACATGTTTTTAAAAATTGGCCTCCAGTTTTCGCAAAATGTGTCACGTATATTGTGTCATCAGTCAAGATCCATACTAGATAGAGCTTGATTTCCAACTGTAACACATTCTATAGCATGGC
Organism: Lissotriton helveticus; assembly: GCF_964261635.1. NCBI lineage: Eukaryota > Metazoa > Chordata > Amphibia > Caudata > Salamandridae > Lissotriton > Lissotriton helveticus. The sequence continues at coordinate 1,498,368,094 of NC_136063.1, read as the reverse complement.
CTACTACAGTGTGCCATTTTAAATGCATGTGACTCACACACAAGGTACATACAATGCAATTTGAATCCATACGAGGCGATTTTCAATTGCGGTCATCTGGTCGCCCCATTGAAATGGATAGGATATACTACAGAATATGTGGTGCACTATAATTCTTGAAGCGTATGAGGTACTGACTTAATTTAAATTGCAGTATGTAGCTAAGACATGTACACTTTATAGTGGCAACTCTGATGTTTGTGGCTTATAAGGACAAGGTACAAATCAAGTGTAAGCTTCAGTAGGTTTTTCTTTTTCACTTTCATGTATGTTGAAGAACACTTTATGCTTTTGGCTATAATTCACAATCTATAAATGATAGAGACATAATGTAAACAACACTGTGTTTCTAGTCTTGTGCTACTTACCCATGTGAATTATCATGTATGTGGAATATTGGAAAGTGGTCAAAATGTGAAGTTGAATGTATGATGTTTTTCAACTAGATCACATGTTCGAAAAAGTATGCCTGTACATTTTGTCCCATAATTCTAAAACCATACAATATGGATCCATAATTCAAAGTGCAGCATAAATCTAACATCATACCACTGTCCTGTGTCCATTTGCATGCCTGTGCCATGCTTACAAGAGGTGAGAATCTTTCAGTGATTAAATGCATGTTTTAAACAAAATTGTCTCCAGTTTTTGCAAAATGTATCGGGTATATTATGTCATCAGTCATGATCCATACTAGATAGAGCTTGATTTCCAACTGCAACACATTCTATAGCATAGCTTGCTACAGTGTGCCATTTTAAATGCATGTGACTCACACACAAGGTATATACAATGCAACTTGAATCCAAACGAGCCGATTTTCAATTTGCGGCCATCTGGTCTCCCCATTGAAACGGATAGGATATACTACAGAGTATGATGTGCACTATAATTATTGAAGAGTATGAGGTACTGACTTAATTTAAATTGCAGTATGTAGCTAGGAAATTTACACTATCTAGTGGCAACTCTGATGTTTGTGGCTTATAGGGACAAGGTACAAATCAAGTGTAACCTTCAGGTAGGTTTTTCGTTTTCACTTTCATGTATGTTGAAGAACACTTTATGCTTTATGCTATAATTCACAATCTATATATGATAGAGACATAATTGAAACAGCACCTTGTTCCTAGTCGTGTTCTACTTACCCATGTGAAGTATCATGTATGTGGCTTATTGGAAACTAGTCAAAATGTGTAGTAGAATGTATTTCAATTGTGTCACATGTTCGAAAAAGTATGCCTTTCATTTTGTCCCATAATTCTAAAACCATACAACCTGGATCCACAATTCAAGGTGCAGCATAAAGCTACTATCATGCCACTGTCCTGTGTTCGTTTCCATGACTGTGCCATGCTTAGAAGTGGTGAGAATCATTCAGTGATTAAATGCATGTTTTTAAAAATTTCCCTCCAGTTTTTGCAAAATGTGTCACGTATATTGTGTCATTGGTCATGATCCATACTAGATAGAGCTTGATTTCCAACTGAAACTCATTCTATAGCACAGTCTACTACAGTGTGCCATTTTAAATGCATGTGGCTCACACACAAGGTACATAAAATGCAATTTGAATCCATATGAGGCGATTTTCAATTTGCGGCCATCTGGTTGCCCCATTGAAATGGATAGGATATACTACAGGGTATATGGTGCCCTATAATTCTTGAAGCGTATGAGGTACTGACTTAATTTAAATTGCAGTATGTAGCTAAGACATGTACACTTTATAGTGCCAACTCTGATGTTTGTGGCTTATAGGGACAAGGTACAAATCAAGTGTAAGCTTAAGGTAGGTTTTTCTTTTTCACTTTCATGTATGTTGAAAAACACTTTATGCTTTTGGCTATAATTCACAATCTATAAATGATAGAAACATAATTTAAACAACACTGTGTTCCTCGTCTTGTGCTACTTACCCATTTGAATTATTTCCTCGACTTCTCCCTCTGTTCGTCAGAGAATGACTAGTACTGTTACTAGTCTTCTGTCTCCTTTCTTTGGAGCGACAAGTCTGACTCCTGTCTCTGAGCGTAAACAGTTGCGTAGTCAACTGCCTGATTCTAGGGAGAAAGAAACGTTGAATTATTTGGCACATAAATGGGTGACTGACCCGACGAAATATGATCTAGAGTCTGTTATGGATGTCTTTTATCAATGGGAAGCATTGAAACAGAGATACGTTTTTGATAAAATGTGTACTTTCCTTTCTGAGGATTTAGAGGAAAATGATGTAGAGCCTAATCCGCCTGAGTTGTGTCATGTACGGTTCGAGTTTTCAAAAGGCGCAATTGTGGGTTCAGATGTTAGGAAAGCAGTTGCGACTTTGTTGTCGCTTAGGACTGAAGATGTTTCCAAATCATTGTTTGAGTCTGATTCTTCTGTCAAGAAGAAGGGAAGACAATATCCCATGAGAGAAGTTCTCCCACAATGGAGAGAGGGTGACCCAAATGCTAATCCAGTTATTCCGCCACACTTTCAGCGTGTGTGGGTACATGTCTCATGGAAGCGAGCTGAAGTTTTAGCCCTTAAGCAGACATTGCCCGATCCCCGTAAAAATCCTGCAGGGTATTACAAGGAGTTGTCACAGAATGCATGTTCATGTATCATGAATTTAGCCGATATAGACATGTTGCTTGGGAACGTTGTTCCACAGCCTTTATGGGGAAAGATTCGTCATGCAGATCATGATCAAGAGTGACTTGTGGGCTAATATTGCTGCCGCAGATGCCCGACAAGTTGGTGGTGCTAAACCTGAGCCTTTAGTAGCAGAAATTCCTGGTAGGATAATTGATTACATGAAAACTTTAATGCCTGCAATGCGTGTAAATTGGGATAAATTGTCTGCATGTAAGCAGAAGACAGATGAAACGGTGTCTGATTTCTTCACCATGTTTGAAGAGACGTTTGTCCACCACAGTGGTCAAGATATGAGCACAGAAGGTGGTCAACGGTAGTTCGTCGATAAGTTTGTGCACAATCTACTTCCAGAGTTGTGTAACAAGTTGAAGGATTCAGAGAGTTCTTGGGCAGTTTCGTCTTCAGCACAGATATTAGCTACGGCACAGTATTATGAAAATCGAGATAAAGATGAGAAAGATAGAGCACAGAAGAAAACTAAAGAGTATATCCGCCACGTGGTGGTGGTGGTCAGAATAATGGTGGTCAAAACAATTATCAGCAGCCTCAACAGTTTCAAAGGCAAAGAGTAGAGTATACTCAACCACGTGTTCCTGTAGGTCCCAATCAGTGTTCGTACTGTAAGGAAGAGGGTCATTTTAAGTATAGTTGCCATGTTTTGTTACAGCGCGCAAATGGTGTTTCAAACACAAGAGGTAGAGGTGTTCAGCAAGCGCCTAGAGGTAGAGGACGTGGAAACGTCCCCCAGAACGCACGTTCCTTTCCGCCGCAAAATTCTATGAATAGTTTTGATCAGCAGAATAACGCGTCTGGTAGGACAGCTCAGTACTATGCTGATGATTACTATGCAGAAGATGAGAATATGGAAGATAATGGTTGATAGGACAGCCATAGACAAAGAGAGGGAGTTGTTTCAGTTCCAGTAGATCAGAGTGGACCCTACGTTGAGGTGATTACATCAGGTGTGTCCGAACCTTTTCTGTTGGATACTGGTGCTACGAAGAGTTCTATTATGCACTCAAAACTCCCTGGCGCATCTTTGTCTGGCGAAATGAATGTTCCTGTAGGTTTTTCTGGATCCCCGGTTAGGAACCCGATTTCTAGTCCTACATCCCTTTCTGTTGGTCCTTGTGAATTGGAAGCACCCCTTATTCTGACAACAGGGTGTGGTGAAAACTTGTTGGGATTGGATCTGTTGAAATGATTGTATGCGACATTGTATTGTTCTCCTTCGGGAGTACAACTTACACTGGGTAAGAAAGTGGTTTCCTCAATGTATTTGTCGAAAGACAAACTCCCGACTGAATTGTCGTTTCTTCCTGATATTCTTTGGGCTACTGGTCCTAATGATGTGGGTCTTTTGGAAATACCACCATATGTTGTGACGTTGAAAGCCAATGTAAGAATGCCACGATCTGATTGAAAAAGATGTGATTGAAGAGACAAGAGGCAACGTTTGCAATAGTCCTGTTCTGCCTGTTTTGAAACGTACTGATCCTTCCCAGCCACCTGTTTACTGATTTGTGATTGATCTGAGAGAGGTCAATAAAATAGTTGTGCCACAATTTCCAGTTGTCCCTGATATCACTGCCCTATTGACTATGATTCCAGCTTCTGCCACCTGGTTTTCGGTGATTGACTTGAAGAATGCTTTCTTCAGCATCCCGATTGCCGAGGAGAGTAGGGATATTTTTGGCTTCAGTTTAGGAGGTCGAAGCTTCCGCTTCAAACGCGCTCCCCAGGGCTACTGTGAAAGTCCATCAATATATAGTCAAGCTCTAAAGACACAACTTGATACGATTGTTTTACCTGAAGGTGCTACACTTGTTCAGTATGTCGATGATTTGCTTGTCGCTGCAGATACTGAAGAAATATGTAAAGAAGCCACGTTGTCATTGTTGCGTCATCTGTGTGATTTGCATCACAAAGTGTCTCTTTCAAAACTGCAATATTGTCAACAAGAAGTGACCTACTTAGGTCATCTCGTATCAAAGGAGGGAAGGAAACTGACCCCAGAAAGAATTCAGGCAATAGTGAAATTGAGTGTGCCAAGAACACAGAGAGAAGTGCTTGCTTTCCTAGGTATTACATCATATTGCAGACAATGGATACCGAATTTTTCTTTGCTGGCCAAACCCTTGGTGGCATTGACGTGTAAAGATACACCGAATCCCCTTCCTTGGTCTGAAGATTGCCAGAAAAGTTTTCTGAATTGCGCACAGCATTATGTTCGGCTCCTGTGTTGGGTACCCCTGACTACAGTAAGCCTTTTACATTGTACGTCCATGAGAGAGAAGGTTGTGCATTGTCAGTGTTGACACAGTTGTTTGGAGACAAGCAACGTCCATGTGCGTATTTTTCGTCGACTTTGGATCCGGTAGCTAAAGCATTGCCAAGTTGTTTAAGAGCCACAGCAGCAGCAGCTGTTTCTATTCGGCAGTCTGCTGGTCTAGTGATGAATAACATGTTAAATTGTAATGGTCCCACATGCAGTAGACACGTTGTTAAACAGAACCAAGACACAGCACTTAACTAGTGCTCGATTGTCAGGTTACGAGTTGACATTGTTAGCGAGTCATTTGCACATAAAAAGATGTAACACACTAAACCCAGCTACGTTGCTGCCAATTGTAGAAGAGTCAGATGCTTCTGAACAGCATGATTGTTTTCTCAGAACAGAAGAAGAAACAAAAGGGAGAGTAGATCTTCTTGATACTCCTCTTGCTGAGTGTGATGGTACATTATGGGTGGATGGTTCATGCTTCAAGCTTCCGAATGGCAATACGACTGCAGCATATGCTGTGACGACTTTGCATACGATTGTTGAAACTGCATGTATTCCACATAATTCAGCTCAAGCAGCAGAGTTGATTGCACTTACACGGGCATGTGTGTTGTCGAAAGGAATGAAAGTGACCATACATACCGACAGCCAGTATGCGTTTGGTGTGGCTCACAGTTTTGGACGATTGTGGAAAGAACGTGGGTTCCTGACTTCGCATGGAGCTAAGATACAGCATGGTCAGTTGGTGAATGAGCTCCTTGAATCACTGACCTTGCCATTGCAAGTTGCGATTGTGAAATGTAGTGCTCACAAGAAAGTGACTGATGACGTTGGTCGTGGTAATGCATTTGCTGACGAAGTTGCAAAAGAAACAGCAAGGAATGTGATGAGCCGAATGTATATTGCAGGCCCTGCAAGATGGGTTGGTGATGTTGGTATGTGTGAAGATACGATAGAGACTGTGAAGTCTATTCAAGCTGAAGCTACAGAGAAAGAATTGAACATGTGGAGAGAAAGCAAGGGTAAAATGGATGCGAATGGTTGTTGGGTTGAATTGTCAGAGCATCAGCGATGGTTGTTGCCCGATGCGTATGTGCTTGCGGTAGTTACAATGGCACATGGAATGGCTCATATCAGCGTGAAAGGGATTTGCAAGTTGTTGGCTCCAGTATGGCAAAATGCTGGAATTCTTAAATGTTCAGAGAATGTGGTCAAGAATTGCATGGTGTGTCTGAAGTACAATCCTGGTAGGGGAACCCCAACTCCAGCTGGTCATTTTGCTCCTCCTACGTATCCGTTCGAGGTTTTGCAGCTAGATTTCATCCACATGGTGTGATGTATTTACTATGGGTGCTGTATCGATACTCCTATTTCTGACCCTTGTCTGGTTAATAATTAACTAGTAGCCATACAACGGCACAGAAGCCCGTTATCTGATTAGGTCATAGCGCATGCTATCGCATTAGGCAAGCACTATTTCTCCAGCCCCCCTAGCAGGCATACGGAGTTCACAAAACAAATCAAACCTCCAGCAACCTGGGAAATCCCCCGCAGCTATTGTTTTGATTTAGCCGAGAACTTCAGTAAAGAATGTGCGAACGACCAGTTCTTATGACAGCCTTATTGACGTATTTATGTCCATCCTTACGTCAATCTCGGCACCTTTCAGGTATAAATAATACCGACATTGCCCTAAGCAAACACACGGTGGTGATGAGATTGGAGCAGCGAGACTTGCCGAGGAGCCCAGCTGATGCCCAAAACAGCCCACGGACGCTGCCCCTCCTTTTTGACGCGCTGAGAGAGACGCTGCCTTTTCTCCTGCAGAGAAATCCAGCCCCGGCATTTCCAGCCGCCCTCGCAGGCAGCTGGGATATCAAGTCCTGAGATAGAGATACCAGCCCTCCAGCCTTCTAATTCCCAGGTACTGAAACTGAATAACCCTTGCAGAGAATTCTTGAGTCAGACCCTTGGCAAACCAAACTTAACTTAAACTGCTACTTATCTACTCCCACCCACGTATTAGGCTTAGGTCAGGTACACTGGGGTAGGCGTAGTTAGAAGCACCAGTTGAGTACGATTAGTCAATGTATATATGTATGTATCTATTTTATCCATTTTAAGTATCATATGGCTAAGAAACCATATCAATGCTTTTACAGTATTATTTTATAATTCTGTTTTTACTGTATGCACTTTACTTAACCTTAAGTATTGCAATAATAGCGATTCATCTCTCTTGTACGAGAAAAGAGACTGATCAATAAATAACATCTTTTATTGAACACGCCCGTCTCTTCCTTTTCTCTACAATCTGGTGAAACTAAGAATGCACGTACTGACTGAGTAAAATAGCTGTCTTTTGTTTTCACATGACTCTGGAGATATACTCTTGATTTAGGGGGAGCAAAGTTGTCATGTTCTATGGTTGTCAGAAACTAAATCCCTTCTTGTCTATCCAGGGAGGTTAAACTCCTCCTTGCCTATTCAAGAAAGTTTCTAGTGAACTCTGAACTAGCTGGCACACATAACTTTAAGTCTAATATCGTCAGTAGAAGACCTAGTTAACCTCAGTCCTACATCTATACTATTGAAGATATTATTCCAATGCACAGAGCCTATTGGGATAATAGGAACTACACTACATGGCGCCCAACTGTTAGGATAGGCGATAAAACTAATGCAAGACATTAGAGTAACTCAGTCGTGCTTTTTCACACAGACCCTTTTTCTCCCATAATACTCCAAAGACGTCTGGAGTGGGTAAAAGGTTAAATCCGCCAAACTTAGTAGGAGGAGACTCCTATGTATGGTTCTTGGTTTATTCAACGTTGAAGGATACACTGTTCCAACATATTGTGCATCTAATCTTTGTTCCCGTGGAAACCTGATCTGCAAACAAACAGAATAACCTTCTTGTCAGTAAAATGTCAGACACTGAAGAAGAAAGGGAGACAGCTAGAGTAGCAGCTGAACTCCTAGCAGCTGACAATAGTGTCCTGCAAACTGACCCGGGTGCAAAACTCATCCCGGTCAACATGAGAAAAGCTATAACTTTAAAACTTATAGAAAATGGACTGACCCCAAGAGGTGGTACGGTCATATTCTTAATTGAGGCACACGAATATCGGCAGACAGAGGTATTCTATTCATGGATAAACTTTCCGGCAGCAAACGCTGTAACAAAGGACTTCCACTATTACAAAATAGAGGAACCTCCGAATGAGTACACTCCTTTCGAGGAGGTGGAAATACCACTCAAATACCGAGAGCACCTGCTCTGGTTTAATGGTGCCCTAAAACAGAATAATCACATCACCAGGTTCGGTCCACTAGGTAGACCAGGAGCAACGTGGCCGGTCCTAGCCGGATACCCACCACATCCAGACATTGAAGAAATGTCTGCACCAGAACTTTTAGCACAGCTAAAACAACTAATCAAAATACACAGACAATTAGTCCAATATGTAATGCGGACTTCAACAGTCCAACCAGCTATTAAAATTCCACAGCTGACCCCTCATCAGGGGAACACAAATAAAATTACACCACAGAATATACAGTCCTGTCTAGGTAAAGTCCCCGCTAAACGGGAACAAATTCCATTCTGGTTAGCACAAAAAATCACTCAAATAGAGGCGGTATTTCCAGATACCACCCCTGTTGAGAAACACAGAATTCTGACTATCTGTCTTCCAATGGGAATCGCACCACATGTGGAGGACTGTGACACTTGGGGAACAGTCTTTGCTTCCATTTACACAAAAACACATGGTGTTCCATCCATGTCAGTAATACCAGATGTGCTAAAACAAATTCAAGATGAATACGGTCCAGAACCTGCTTTAACTCTCGGTATGAAATTACTGAAAGACTTCAAGCAGGTCTCGGCAATATTACTAGCCAATATAAATGGAGAAGCAGCAAATGTGGCGATCCGCCAGAGGTTGAAAGAAACAGATATAGCAGACCAACCATTTGCAAATTACCAGGATCATAGAAAAATCCTATGAAGAACTAGGAAGAGATAGTTTGGGTGGGAAACCAGTGAAACCCCAACTAATTGAAAATCCTGAAAAGGTATTTATTAAAAATAATCTAAACACTCAAAAAAAGAGCTGGGATGGAAATAAACAATCCACTCCTAAAGAAAAAAGATTCCAGTCCAGAGGAAGGTCTCCTCGGCGTAGAGAAAAATCTCCGGACCAAGGACGAAAGTCTCCCCAAAGGGAGCCCTCTGAGAAAAAATACAACCTTAGAAATAGGCATAATATAAAGAAACCTGATAGATATCAAGATATTGATACACGGCCCTCTCGATCTTTTCAGACTTCCTCGCAGAAATCGGAAAGAAGAGGACGATCAGAACACAGGGAAGAGCACGTCAAGTCCAAAGACAAGGAACCTGCTCATCTAAATAAAAAATTACAGTTTCCAAAGAAGAAGGTAGCCAGTATTAAAGTAATCAACCATGCCGAGAATACTGAGGACACAGCTGAAAAACGGAGAATGGGCTCAGACAATGCTAGACAGTGCAGCAGAAGTGAGCATAGCTCGCAAGATCCTGATGAATCATCTGGAGACAGTGGACACGAATGAATACATTCAGGTGGAAACTGCAGATACCAGAGTTAGCAAACCTCATAAAATATATGAAATAACATTGCGTATAGAGGGGGATAAGACTAGGAAAATAAGGGTCTATTTTGGGATAATCTCTCCAAAGGCTATGACATCCTTCTAGCTGAAAAAGACTGGCCACCAGAGTTTGTCAGGGAGTGCTCTCATGGCAAAGAAATAATTATGCCTGCCTTCTCAAATCATATTCCAATTCATAAAAAATATACACTTGCAAGAAAGTGGGCAGTAGCCCAAGCTCCAGCATTATATAAAAACCACGTGGGATGGGATGAGGACTCCCCTACTCACAAAATCCAGTTAAAATCACAACCTACTGCACAGAGGCAGTATCCAATTAAGCAAGAATCTAAAAAACAGGTAAAAGAGATCCTAGATCAACTTGAATACCAGGGGGTGATTGAAACTTGCACCTCACAAATGAACAATCCTTTGTTTCCTGTCTCCAAACCAGATAATTCATATTGTCTTGTTTTGGATTACAGACACCTTAACTCATGTTGCAAAACCTTTGCAGTACAAAACTCGCATAGTGCAGCACTAATGAATAACATAGTGCGCAGAAAATACAAAACAACATTAGACATCTCTAATGGATTTTTTTGTCAAAATATAGCACCAGAGAGTAGATATTTGACGGCGTTCTCAATAAATGGCTCGCAAAAAAATTTCTGTTGTTTACCCCAGGGGTTCAAGAACAGCCCAGGGTTATTCTCAGCGAGAGTAACAGAATTACTACAAATATATGATGACGAGGCATTATCTTATGTCGACGACATTTATCTAACAGATGATGACTTGGATACTCACTTGAAAAGAGTGAACACCATAATACTTGGGTTCGCAGCAGAGGGTTACAAATACAACTTTAAAAAGTCAAGAATTGCCCATTTAACTGTCCTGTTTTTAGGATATGAACTATCAAGTGAAGGCAAAAGCCTGGCTGACAATTTCCTAGAGAAATGTGCTGTAATCCAAGCACCTAGAACACTAAAAAACTTACAGTCAATTCTAGGCTTCCTAAATTTCGGAAGAACATACATTATAAACTATGCAGAGAGGGTCAAACCCCTTTATGATCTAATAAAACCAGATTTTAAAAGAATCAATTGGACTCAAAAACACACAGAAATTTTGAGATCCCTACAAACAGACATGTTAGTTAAAACAAAACTACAAACACGTGATAACACACGCAACCTTGTGATTCGTGTCATCCCAGGAAGATGCGGATTCACATACCTGACCTCTAATGAGGGAGAAACGGTACCAATAGCATACAAATCACACTTGTATACAGAAGCTGAAAAAAGGTTCAGCATTAAGGAAAACATTGTTCATGCGGGTCAAACTGCTATAGCAAAAGAAAAATACCAAGCTGATGGTAGACGTGTTACAGTCAGAACAGCAGAATCAGCTTTTGAGGCATTAACAACCCCATGTAATCTACCGACAACAGCACTGAATCCAGAATGGATACAATGGGTAAATTCTATTGCTACAGAAAAAGTAAAATACTATTTTGATCCAGACATGAAAAAATTAAAATATCTAGAATATGAAAGAGAATATCCTCTGCCAATCGACATTCTGCCCCTACGACAGTACGCCTGTGTAATATATACAGACGGACATGCTCAACCCTCAGTTTGGGGAGAGCAAGCATACAATGCCACATGCGAGATTGTAAAAGACGTGTGGCGCGGAGGTAAACTGAGACCTCTATTGACAAAAACACACTCAGTGGAGAATAATTCAGAACAACAAACTGAAATAATAGCATTAAAAATGGCGCTAGATAATGCCGATCGCGAATTCCCGACACTAATAGTGTGCGATTCGTATTACTGCGTCAAATCATACAACAACGATTTACAGAAATGGACTCAAAACGATTACAAAGATGACACAGGTGCAACAATAAAGCAAAAAGTGCTTTGGGAACAAATAGTTCTTTTACAGAAAGAACTACCAAAAACTCACGTGATACACTCACTGAGTCATCAGCGTGATGGCGTTCACGTTGCAGGGAATTCATTGGCTGAAACAGCCACAGCGGTAGCAACTAAACCGGCTTCCGTAGCTAGAAAAAAGCGTTCAGTAAAATACATTGACGGGGAAACAGTGCTGGCGGTGAAAACGTCATTAAAGCGCGACTGCTCAGCGCTACCGATCAACTATCCACTCAATTATAGATACATAATCGATGCAAACTCCGTTCCTTTTGCTCGAATCCCTGGAGTGGGGGATAGAGTAATTCCAAACATGGACAGGAGAGGCTTGTTAATTGCAGACGCACATATGGGTGAGGGTCTTAGACACCTTAAGATTAAAGATTCTCTGGAAGAATTACAATCAGTATACTGGTGGCCAGGCATGAGTCTGCACCATCACATTTTTGCAAAAAATTGCACGGACTGGAATAGAGATCGCAGTGGCGACCGAGATGGCGTGCTACCATTGCGCTTCGCTCCAGATTGGATTAATCAACAACAATAAGAAAATACCCATTATGAATAATGCGTCATATTAACATGTAAAGACTATTTTCACTTATAATATAGACCCCAGCGCACGGCTGACGTCTGGACTGTTATAAAAAGATTTGCGAGTCTACAATGGCATATACGCTAGGAGCATGCTACGTTCTGACCAATGTTTTTCCTTTAGCTCTCGAGCTTATGGGGGATGCATGGCCAAATGAGCATTGCATAGCGGGACTCTTCTCACTTCCTTCCTGAGGGAAACGGGATGGTGTAAAGAAAAAACCAAGGCATAGAGCAATCTATAACGGAAAAGGTATTAGGTTCGGGAGCTGGGTGGGTCAAACATTTAATAAGTGTCCAACGTAGTCTAAATAACCTGCCAAGAAATTCTCTGAAAGGTCTCAGTCCGTACGAACTATTGTTCGGGACTAGAATGTTGATCCAGGACCTTGATAGTCAGACTTCAGTGGTTAAAGAAAAATGCTTTGATATCAAAGATCGTTTGGCTATTTTACAGGACTTAAATGAAACAAGAAAAGACCTGAGCAACATAAAGTTGAAACAGCAGTCAACGACCACTGAAGAGAAACCACCTGTCCCAGCAAGGCCTGTCTGGATTCCAAAAGTCGGGGGATCTAGTCAGAGAGAAGATCGCGGTAAAGAAGGAATTTGGGCCTTCTTACAGAAAAGCAGTTCCTGTCTTGTCTATCAACGGGACGAGATCAGTAGTACTACCGCCCCTTGCTGGTAAAAAGGAGAACCGAGTTGTATCCATCGACCTGGTAAAACCACAATCATGTGGCCGATAACAAATAGTAGGCCAAGTGGACTCCCAAGAAGTAGCAGAACACCAAAGTTTGCTACAAATACAGAGGTTCAAACTGAGAGACTAATCACATTTGAAAATCCTACAGTGAATCAACAAGGACTATGCAACAAAGCAATGGAACTTAAACCTCTTAAAACCCAAATAAAAACCTTTAGTCAAGACACACCGACCTACAATGAAGTAACAAATGACTATGCTGATGAAACAAAGCAAATTCCAAAAGCAGAAAGTAATCCAGAAGCAATTGGAACAATTGACAGAACAGCATCCGGCTACTTCATCAACTTCGATGATTTCTCTGAGGATCCAAGTGAACCTGAAATACAGCCGACAAGAAAAACTATTAAAGACAAAGCAAAGGAACTTTTTCAACAACTGAAAGAAACCTATCTGATTTCTCCATGGATTGAAATTTGGGTGGCATTAGGTGCATTTGTCCTCATACTTTGGCTCATCATGGTACTATGCTTGGGACATTTCATTGAGGGAAAATATGCTAAAATGGACACAGCAAGCCAGAAAATCAACTTGGTCCTTAAACCACACACATCTTCACACGTCGAGAAAAGAGAACTTTCTTCAATAAACTTCACAGCCAATCCTATACCCGGCGGGGTAGCATGGGACAATACCGATTATGAAATATATGGCCCGGTTGAAATCCTGAAGTATCCACACCAATTTAAGATTTCATTAAGTGACTTTGTAAAACCAAGCACATTTGCTGATGATTGGGACTTTGGAAGTATTAATGATATGATGTCGGACCTAGTGATGTCTGCTAAGTTTACAGAACATGTTTATTTACAAGGTTCATCTAATTATGATCAGATGTTTTGCTACAACCACTATGGTAACCATTATCTACATAAATCTGCACAACCTAGAAATGTTTTAAATTATAACCAATGGGAACATTGCGCAACTCCACCAAAAGGCAGTTCAAAAACATTTTATGATAAATATACATATTTTTCAGGGTTTAACACAAGTAATGCAGAAACATTCTACTTCAAATTGTTAAACAAGACAGGAGTGAAGACCATGCTTACAAACACAAAATTGATATATTCAGATTCATTTTTTGAACAAATGAATACATTTGGTTTTGATTTCTGGAATAATAACATTGAAACGAAAACAATTTGGGGCACAAAAGATTGCCAAGTACAAGGTATAGAATCATTATTTAGAGCCTGCATGATCCCAGAACAAATTATATTTTTGAATGACACTATTCAACAAACTACCTGTCTTGGCCTAGCCAAAATCAAAGACTTAAACAAACCGTCTATTCCAAAGCCAACAACGATCAGTAATAGCACTACGGATGTTGAGATAGACGTAAACCATATTTTAAACCAAAACAGAACACATCCTGAATGGAAACAATGGTTGATCTGGCCCACAGATACAAATAACTGTCAAGACAGATTCCTGAACAAAATACAGGGGTTCACATTGACCAGGCCAGACCCTAGATATTCCCAAAGACAACATCCAGGGATAATTACTACCTACAGTGTGGGGAAACTATGTCTTCAATGGCTACAAACATCCACACTGGCAGAAATTAAGCAACATCTAACTTTACTTAAAGAAGGTGCTGACTTGCGTGATTTCATTATGGGGCCACGCAAACAGCGTCAAAAACGTTTCATAGCGGCCTCTATGTATGCAGCTTACAATGAAGCTTGGAAAGAAACTCAAATTGAGATTGCAGAGAAAATACGGGAAATTGACCGTGTTAATTTGGAAAAATCACTTTCTGTTGTGGACAATGGGTTAATGACTCTGTCTTCCAGAATATATTCTCTGGACAGTATTGTGTCTTCAGCAATCGATATAATAGAGCAAGAATTACTGATGTTACAACACGGTAGGTCTCAATTGCGTTCTATTGTACAGCTTGGCTGGACGTTACAAAATCTGCGTTCAGGCTATGTGCCTTGGCGTTTAATCAACACAACGTCACTATTTAATATCTTTAACCTTACTGATAAACAAATCAGTTTGGCACAGAAGGGTACTGATTATACAATTCTGAGCATTGAAAAACTTGAGAGATTACCATTGACAATGTCAGAACGACCTGTCATTGAATGGATAATACATGGGATAATTAATATTCCGATAACAACTTTCCAGTTTCAATACTGCCAAAAATATATACAGGCAGGTCAGTATGAAAGGTTGGGTAAAGGATACATTAAGTCAACATGGAACTTGCCCTATACACACGCATGTGTCAGTAATAAAGGCCAAAGAGTGTTTCTTAGTGGCAATAAATGTGCGAGATCACTAAGCGGTATACTTCTGTGTCAGGGTATAAGTTTGCATGGAGCCTGTGAAGGGACTTCAAATAACCTTTCATGTCACCAGCTAGGCACACCTGCAACACAAATAGAACCATTCTTTAGGAGACTCTCGAACGGGAGTTACATTCTAATTGTAGATCGCAGATGTTGTAGCTTGCTGCCAGGAAAACCTTATCTCGTAAGCGTGACTACCAGGGTCATGTGCTGTGAAAGAGTATTGTTCCCGAATGATGCTCCAGACAGGGAGGCAAGGTTATGGCCCAGTTTGAAAATTTCTTCTATTCAAATTGATACTTTAAGCAGAATGAAGACTGTGCTCCTACAGACGCCAACCCAGTTGACGTCATCAAAAGAAACGTATGATCTCCAAGTTGCAAGGACAACGGCAGCGATTCATTCACTGTTATCAACTAATTCCCCCCTACACTTCGCAGAAATACTAAACGAAATATTAAATATTTCTGATACAAATGGTATCGCAAGTGTATTTAAGACAGTATTTTCAGGAGCTTTGACCCCATTCAAAGCCATCCTGGGTATTTTTCCTAACTTTGTCCATTCCATTTTTGGCAGACTTCCTCTCCTGTTGGGACTAGTAGCAGGCATCCTATTTTTGCTCCTGCTGCTTCGCTATGGCAAACCGTGTCACAGACAAGACACCAGCGACAATGGAAGAAACGATCCTAGCCATACGCTACCGGGACCGCATAACTAAAGTCCTTGGACTAGCCCGGCTAAGAGACCTGAACATGACTTGGTTTCTTTCATTTAGACCCTTGTGGCAGCGTTGTGTTAGGCCTGTATTAAGGTGCGTGCTATGCGGCGAAGAATGCGTGTTGGACACCTGTCTCACACTACAATCAGAAGTGCCATTGGACGCAGAGACTTTGTTGAGTCCGGTAAAGGCTCATGCATTGTGCTGTCCCCAGCGGCTACCAATCCTGATGACGGCATTCGTGGAGACTTCACCACTACGATTGAAGGGTAGTGAAGTACAAGATGAAAGCAGCATCGATCAGGTACGACCTTCTGTCATCTATGCTGATCACACCATCAATGAAGGCAATCATGCTCATGAATGCATGGTAACAACATTTTCCGAATTAGTGGAACTTTCGCAAGAAGCTATTGACTGTTTTTTCGAAAGTCTAAATGATATGATGTTTTCACCAGAGCAGAAAGAATGACTTTGAGCAAACTTGCACACAGCGTTCCCTAAACCCTGAATTTGGCCTTCAACTTTGAAAATAAAGCAATATGAATTTTTTGCTCCCCAGTTTTTTCAAACAGCAGGAACTTTTTCTCCAATCCAAAAATATTTACAATTTTTTTTGGACACTTATCTTCTGCTTAAAGTAAAACTATTCTTAGAGAACAGAATTTCTATTTTTAGGTACTCTAGAGACATTACCTCGACATTACTCTCTAGCATGTTCACAAGTGCATTATATTTTTGTGATGAAATGGTCTCGCACTTTTTCTTCTGTATTAAGAGCCATTTCATGTGTAATGTTCGCATTTTATTCATGCTGATTTACAAAATATGCGTAATATATTTTGCATTATTATACTGCTTGAGTGCATATAGTAACTATACTCATCTTTCGTGTATTTCGCATTTCCGATTTTCAAAATGCATATCATTGTATTTTGGGGTGGTTGGGTATACACATTCACTGTTAGTTATATTTACTATGCCTAGATTAGTAATTATGGACATAGATTCCGTGGAGTGGGTGTGATGTATTTACTATGGGTGCTGTATCGATACTCCTATTTCTGACCCTTGCCTGGTTAATAATTAACTAGTAGTCATACAACGGCACAGAAGCCCGTTATCTGATTAGGTCATAGCGCATGCTATCGCATTAGGCAAGCACTATTTCTCCAGCCCCCCTAGCAGGCATACGGAGTTCTCAAAACAAATCAAACCTCCAGCAACCTGGGAAATCCCCCGCAGCTATTGTTTTGATTTAGCCGAGAACTTCAGTAAAGAATGTGCGAACGACCAGTTCTTATGACATCCTTATTGACGTATTTATGTCCATCCTCACGTCAATCTCGGCACCTTTCAGGTATAAATAATACCGACATTGCCCTAAGCAAACACACGGTTGTGATGAGATTGGAGCAGCGAGACTTGCCGAGGAGCCCAGCTGATGCCGAAAACAGCCCACGGACGCTGCCCCTCCTTTTTGACGCGCTGAGAGAGACGCTGCCTTTTCTCCTGCAGAGAAATCCAGCCCCGGCGTTTCCAGCCGCCCTCGCAGGCAGCTGGGATATCAAGTCCTGAGATAGAGATACCAGCCCTCCAGCCTTCTAATTCCCAGGTACTGAACTGAATAACCCTTGCAGAGAATTCTTGAGTCAGACCCTTGGCAAACCAAACTGCTACTTATCTACTCCCACCCACGTATTAGGCTTAGGTCAGGTACACTGGGGTAGGCGTAGTTAGAAGCACCAGTTGAGTACGATTAGTCAATGTATATATGTATATATCTATTTTATCCATTTTAAGTATCATATGGCTAAGAAACCATATCAATGCTTTTACAGTATTATTTTATAATTCTGTTTTTACAGTATGCACTTTACTTAACCTTAAGTATTGCAATAATAGCGATTCATTTCTCTTGTACGAGAAAAGAGACTGATCAATAAATAACATATTTTATTGAACACGCCCGTCTCTTCCTTTTCTCTACAATCTGGTGAAACTAAGAATGCACGTACTGACTGAGTAAAATAGCTGTCTTTTGTTTTCACACGACTCTGGAGATATACTCTTGATTTAGGGGGAGCAAAGTTGTCATGTTCTATGGTTGTCAGAAACGAAATCCCTTCTTGTCTATCCAGGGAGGTTAAACTCCTTCTTGCCTATTCGAGAAAGTTTCTAGTGAACTCTGAGCTAGCTGGCACACATAACTTTAAGTCTAATATCGTCAGTAGAAGACCTAGTTAACCTCAGTCCTACGTCTATACTATTGAAGATATTATTCCAATGCGCAGAGCCTATTGGGATAATAGGAACTACACTACAATGGAAAGGTGCAAGAACTTAAAATACGTACTCGTTGTTGTTTGTGCCTTTTCAAGATGGGTAGAAGCCAATCCCCTAAAAGACAATACTGCCTTGTCCACAGCGAAGGCCCTTGTGAAAGAATTCTTCCCTAGATTTGGAATGCCGAGAATGGTCTCGATCGACAATGGGAGTGAATTTGTGGGTCGAGTGATGAAGAAAGTATGTGAAGGGCTAGGCATCCAACAGAAGTTTCACGCTGCAAATCACCCCCAGTCAGCTCAGCTGGACTAGTAGAATGCTACAATGGCATGTTAAAACTTAAACTGGCCAAGATCCAAGCGAGCACTGGTCTTAAATGGCCTGATGGTCTGCCCTTAGCACTCCTATCCACCAGAATGACTGTACATTCGCGAGTGGGACTTAGTCCTTATGAGATCGTTTTTGGCCGCCCGGCCAACATATGGGGAGTGCCAAGGCCCACGAAATTCAGTGAAATTGAACACCCTGTTTTGCTTGACTATCTGTACGAATTGATGGCTAAATTGAGTGTTTTACACCAACAGGTCCATGACTCTCTACCTCAGGCCTCTGAAGCTCCAGGACACCCCATTGATCCTGGATCCTGGGTTTTGGTCAAGAATTTCCAGCGAACAAAGAACGACCAGCCCAGGTGGACCGGCCCACACCTCGTCCTTCTTTCAACAAGATCAGCTGTTCGAGTAGAAGGGAAGAAGCACTGGATCCACGGGGTCCATTGTAAAAGGATCCCTTTGCCTCTGCCATACGACCGGTGGGTCCAGGAGGGTATCGCTGACTCAGAAGCTGAAACTGTGCCTCGTTTTCTGCCCTTCAGTGATGCACGTGTAAAAGGAACTAACTCTGAACGTGAAAGTGAGAACATTTTGCAAGAAGCAGTGCCACCATCAAAGCGATTGAACACTACAGAGCCTGAACTCCTGTTTCAGGACCAGAGAGTACATGGAAAGAAGCGCTATAATTTGAGGCTGAGACCTATGGACAAATAAAAGTTTTTTCTCTGCTATTTTTGAAAGCGCAGCTCTCCCCTCTGAGAAACTTGCTTATTTTTGCTTTTCGAACCGCCATCCGGGTTCCGCTGCTAGGGTCGCGATTGCCCAAAGTCTTTGGGGTGCAGCTGACGACGTTAGGTCGACAGTTCTGGTTGGTCTAAGGGAGTTGCCCTAGACTGACAGAAGCATTCCTTAGCAGAAACAACCTACCATCGCAAGCAGCATTTTAGAGAGGATGGAGTTTTTCGAGATGGAGAGATCTGCCAAAACTATGAACTTTAAAGCTAGAATATGTAAAATGATGACAAAGAAACGCTTTTTGATATTGTGCATTTTCATGTTATTCAGTGTTATGATATTTTTAATAGGATATGTTTTATTCTCTTTTCGAGTAACATTTGCACCCACTACATCGCCCGTACCTCCTCCTACTGTTTCCTCACATTCTTTTCAACCCCTTCCTGAACATGAATCTGCTAGGAGATTAGAGTTTATTAATAACTCCTCCGATCAGCTTTTGCACCAACACCAACTGGTAATGAACACGACTAACTGTTGGGTGTGTGGTCTTATGCCTCACACAACGGATAAAGGTATCCCTTATCTGGTCCTGCCTTTCAGCCATAATGGTTCTGTGTGGGCATACAGAACAATGTTCATCTACGCACGTGAAGTCCACCCCCTAAGTTCTGTAAAGGACAATCCCAAGAATAGTGCTCTAGTTAAGGGTATAGTCGATATGATTAAGGAAGAGATTTCTTATGAAACTACCCCGAAAGATGAGACACTTGCATATATAGGATGGAACGTAACAGGATATGGAGCTACTCTGAGTGAGAAGCAGCAAGGTAAGAGATCTTCCCCGATTTGGATCATACCCCATCAGGGTCACCTATGTCTGCAAGGTAATGGCAAGAATCCAAGAGCTCAGCTAGGGAAGAGTATCTGTACTGAAACATATGTTTTTGGGTCTCAGACTTCCCCAGCGTTCTTAGCAGCTAAGGGTACATATTTCATCTGCCACAATAGAGCCTATACATGGTTGCCCCCTGACTTTTCGGGCATATGTTTTGTTTTGTTCCTGTTGCCTCCCACCAACACAGCAGCAGCAGATTACCACAAGACAAGGATAGTTAGAGGTGTCTTGAGTAAAGAAGACACTGCAGGACAAGAATTTGGGTACTTCGTAAAGGGTTTTCTGCCGTTCTGGGGACCAATGGTTAACAGCAGGAACATAAGGAAATTGACAAGGGTGGTTGAGTCCACCGTAATTGAAACTGCTGGTGCCCTTAGTAACTTGACTGCTGAGCTCCAGTCGGATCGTCTTATGACCCTTCAGAACAGGGTCGCGCTAGACGTCATACTTGCAGACCGAGGTGGGGTATGCAAATTGATCCAATCGAGTTGCTGTGTTTTCATGCCAGATAACGCTCCAACAGTGTACCTGGCCATCTCCAAACTGCATAAGATTTCCGAATCTATTCATGTGGATAAAGGAGATTGGTCGTTGATGGGATGGTTCTGGGAACTGATATCTGCTTGGGGATGGAAAATTCTGATGGTCATTGGGATGGTCTTAGCCATTCTTTTCCTGTTCTGTCTGTGCGTGCAGTGTGCTCCTGCAATATGTGGCCTCAGTGCTATATCATGTGTAAGGAAACCTGTATCAAGAGCCGAGCTAAGTAATAGGATGATGTTACAGCAACATCTCAATGACTTTAGGAATATAGACCTGTACTCAGATTAGCATGAAGATAGGTTTATTGCCTATGTAAGGGCAAAAGGAGGGTCTGTAGTACTTAAAATTTTGGACTCGTGTTATAAACTTCGTCGTAACACGACGATTTTGGTGTCAAAAGACCGAATATGACAAGTACACTATGCACAAGCATTTTCGTCATATTCGAGTGACGATTTCGCCCCGAAATCGTCATTATCGTTCTGAACCCTTGGGTTCCATTTTGAATACGGCAGCCATTTTGTGAGTTGCCCTCACATAGGCAGATGAATTAAGCCAAATTCGATTCCAAAGGACACGTACACCTTAATTGACTTCTCTGCGACCTGGGCAAGCTGGAACCATTGCCCCAGGCCGAACCTGCCTGGCCAGTTCCTCTCCCAGTGGCCGAACGAGATAGCATCAAGGCACAGCCTGCCATAAACCTTGTCATCACACACACACCCTGCCTAATCTTGCTCACACCTGTCCCTGCTCTTTTCTCTCTTACTTGCTTTATGAGGAGGAGGTGCCCGTTTTTATTGGGGGTCCGTCGATATCTGATGAAAATACTGGGCCTTGCCGGATAATTTATTATGGGCTGGACAAACTGAAATGTGGGCTTGTCATCATGACTCTGCTTTTCCTTTGTAGTGAAAACATGTGAATGGTATACTAAAATGTAAAGAATGTTTGCCTAAAGCATAATATTTCGTATAAAAGGAGAAGCCTGGCTTTGTAAGATTGAGCAGTCTCCTGAAAATATACACACCGTGTTGTTGTACTTCTAGGACGCCTGTTACTTGGTTGCAGCCAATAAATTCGATCCTTGACTTCACCTAGAAGACTCTGAGTTTCTGTGTCTGAATCAGGAAAGTACTCGAGGTCTTTGGGTGTTGTCCCTGGCACCGCTGGGTTACCGGTTCGGTACCGGTTCTGAAAAACCCAGTACCTCAACAAGGCTGTACCTTCCCGTTCTGTGACAAAGAGGACAAAAGGTTTGGCATAATCGGGTGTAGCTAGGACAGGTGCAGAGCATAATGCTTGTTTGAGGGTGTCAAAAGCAAAGGTATGATCAGGTGTCCATGGCAATGGGAAAGAGATTGTGGTTGTTAGCTGTATCAGGGGTTTGGCCAAGTATGCAAACTGGGGAATCCATTGTCTACAGTAGGACGTGAGGCCAAAAAAGGCACGGACTTCCTTCTGTGTCTTGGGTACAGGAATGTTAAAAATGAGTTGAAGTCTTTCAGGTGTGAGTGCTCTACCCTCCTTTGACAGCAGGTGCCCTAGGTAGGCCACCTGCTGTAAACACAATTGTAATTTTGAGGGTGACACCTTGTGGCCATGCTGTGCAAGGAACATTAGGACAATTCGTGATGCTTGTTCACATTCCGGTTCGGAGCGTGCAGTGATCAGTAGGTCATCGACATATTGTAATAATGTCGTATTGGTGGGCAGAACAATGTCGTCTAACTGTCTTTTAAGTGCCTGACTGTAGATACTGGGGCTTTCTGTATATCCTTGGGGAGCTCTTGTGAAGCAGAAGCTACGACCTTGTAAGGAGAATCCGAATAGGTACTGACTGTCTTGGTGGATCGGTACACTGAAGAAAGCATTTTTCAGGTCGATTACAGTGAAATGTGTAGCCTCAGGATCTATGGCTGTTAACAGAGTACTGATGTCTGAGACCACGGGGTATTGTGGTACTACTAAGCATGGGCGTAAAATCCGTTCCGCTCGCAGATTTTGCGGATTTTCGGTAAATTCGCAATCCGCGAACTCTCGCGAACTTACCGAAAATTCGTAAAATCCGTGCGAAGCGGATTTTTTGCTTGGTCGCACTTGCCAACTAGAATACTATACAATTTCGCGGGAGTAAACACTTGCGAACACGTAGATGCGGCGGGCAGCGACAATCTCGCAATTGCGAGATTGCAAAATTTGCAATTTCGCACAAGAAATCCACCAGCAGGCAGCATAAACCTTGAAAATTATGATTTTTATCAGAATAACTCCTCAGGTTAACATTTGCCTGCACTTTTTCTTTGCAAGGAGTCCATTTTGGGGGGGGGGTTAGGAAGGCAGTGCCCCACTGTCTCCAACTTCCTGTTCCTGTCCAGCAGGCTCCTCCCAGTGCTTTCTTCATGTGCTGGTCACTTTGATTTGGATCTTGACCTGGAAGGATTACTTTTTGTGGATGCTGCTGGATATTTGGATTTTTCCAAAACTGAAAGCACTCAGCAGGTGCAAAAGTTCAATCTTATCATTGGTAACCATTCCCTGTAGTGCTTCCTGAGGGGCCCCTTCAGAGTTCATTTGCCTACTTGAAACTATTCTATGACCCTGCTCTGACCCTCACAGCAGGCTCAGAGAATAGCTACAAGTATACAACAAAGGTCCTGTTAAAAAAATTACACTGCAGCAGAAAGCAATTACAGACATAACGGAAAGCACTCAGCAGGTGCAAAAGTTCAATCTTATCATTAGTAACCATTCCCTGTGGTGCTTCCTGAGGGGCCCCTTCAGAGTTCAGTTGCCTACTTGCAACTATAGGCCACAAAGGTCCTGTGGAAAAAAAATTGCACTGCAACAGAAAGCAAATTACAGATAAGGAAGCAGGTGCCAGCCAGACTGGAAGTTTAAATTCAGTGACACATTAATCAACCCCAAATTAATTCATGTCAGTTGAAGCAGGGCAGGTGTGCTTGTTTTTTTTGAAACCCATAATCTACAGTGATAAACCAACCAGAGGGTGCCAGTGATGTACCAGAGGGTGGCATGGGTGAAACAGAGGATGGCATTGTTGAAACAGAGGGTGCTGTGAACCTGTGATGATGACCCAGACGTAGAAACAACATAGTCGCGACCGTTGCGTGCCGACAAGTAAGTTCGCAATTGCGAACTGGTACAAAATCCTCGCGAAATGGCAGAAACCCTTGCGAACACTATAAAAACAAAAAAATCCGCAAATTCGCGAGAATTCGCGGATTTTGCGGATTGCGAGTTCGCAAATACGCAAATTCGCGAACGCCAGATTCGCAAAATTCACCCATGCTTAGGTACTACATATTTGTTGAGTTCACGTAAGTCAACCACGAGTCTGTAGACTGGTGGCGCACCGTCATCAGTTTTCTTTCGGACTGGCAGAACTGGCGAGTTACATATGTTGGAAGGTACTTCTCTGACTACTCCTTTTTGTATCAGGTCATCAATAATCTGGATAAGGGCTTATTCTGCATCTGGAGGTAATTTGTATTAACGGACACGGGGTAGGACAACGCCTTCCTTCAATGTCACTAGGTGTGGTGTAATATCCATAAATCCTACATCTGTTGGGTCAGTAGCCCATAATGTGACGGGAATGTCTCTTAGTCTGACATCTAGTTCTCGTGTGGTGAAATGGCCTTTAAAATCTCAGAGGAATAGTCGGACTCCTTCCGGGGAACAACATATTATAGCATCTAGTTCTTTAAGTGTCTGAATGCCAAGGAGATTCTCAAGACAGGATTTTGTAAGCACTACGTCGGTAGAAGTTTTAAGAGGACCAACTTGAAGTGATATTGGTTCAGAAACTTTGTTGATGACAGGTGTACCTGAAAAACCCAAGTAAATACTATTTGAGCCAGAGAGGGGTACCTTGGGAACTTATTTTTGTTGCACTGTCGTCCTACTAGCCCCGGTGTCGATCAGAAATTTTGCTTCTTTACCTAGGAGTTTAGCATGTACATAGGGACCCTCTTGGTCAACCGGGACCGGGATCAGTGGACGACTATCGTGTTCCCCCATCTGTCTCATGAAATTGTGGGAAATTCAGGATAGGATGACACTGGGTACTGATAGAGTTGGGTAGTAGGTTTAGTATCAGTTGGAGGAGCAGAAAGTCGAGGGGGATAGTTACGAGGTTGCGTCTTCCCAGTGGCAATATTATGTTGTAATACTGGACAGTCACGCACAAAATGACCTGGCTTTTTGCAATAGTTACAAGTAACTTTTTCCTGTGATACTTGGGGTTGTTTAGGAGTCTGTTGGATTGTATTAGTCTGTGCTACCAATACCTTCATTTTAGTATCCTTTGTCCTTTTCTTTTCTAGTTCTTGTTCGTCCCTAATTCTATTTTGGTGATATTGGAGCATCTGAAGTGTTTGTGAAGGAGAGCTTGCTTGCCAAGTACTCTCTACCTTCAGTACTCTATTTCTAATCGTGGACAAGGCATTTTCTACAAATTTGGAGACAAATAATCGACTATAGGTGTCTCCACCTGAGGAGAGACCGCTGTTGATGAGAAAACATTTCTCCAACCTTGTATAATAGTCCCCTATGTCCTCATCTGGTTTCTGTTTGCATGCAGAGATAGCATCCCAATCTTCTTTCTTAGTGGTCAGCAACTGGGATAGTATTTTAGGGAGACAGCGAGGGAGTTCCTGAACTAGGGGTCCTAAGCCTTGTCCAGGATAGCGAGTAATGTCTTCTTTCTCTAATTCCGCCCATGCTACCTTTTTCCCTTCAATCTCCCAGTCCTTTCCCTTTAGCTTGTCATAGGTTCCCTGTGGTAATAGGACCTTGAGTAGAATATTGAGGTCCTTGTAAGTAAAGGAACCCATTTGGAGGATATCCTTGAGTTCCCTATGGAAACCCGAGGGATCCTTTTCATGAGAAGGGACCATTTTCTTCATTTCTAGTATTTCTAGTTTTGTCAGAGGGGTGTAAACAAACGTTTGTTGTAACTTTCCTGCGGAGTCTGCTACGGGGTGTACTTCTCGGAGAGGGAACTGTCCTTGGTCATAGTGATGGGGATTTACATCATAACTATCTGTAAAGCATTGAACATATCGCTGTCGTAGGTCAAGGACAATATTTAGAAACTCTTGTCCCCTGGCCACCCACCTCCCTTCTAAACAGTCCCGTAAGAGAGAGTGTAACTTTTTAGGTGGGCAACCAGTGTCTTCGTACATTGTAATGAGGTGTTGAACCATATAGATGCTGGCTATCCTTTGTGATGGTAGAGGAATTGATAAAAACATTTGGGCAACTATATCAGGGCCATATATAGAGTATTGAGATACCCAATGTGTGCTTGATCTAGCGAGTTCTTTTTCTTGTGTGGTGAGTGGAGGCTCGTCGTCCATCCAATCATCTAGAGCTTCTTGTGTTCGTTAGAACAACTTATCTGTGGGGGCTGACAATTTCTTAGTTTTAAGTTTGAATTGTCCATTATTTTGAGAACAAGGGATAAGGGAACGTACTGCACCGTGAAAAGAAGTTCCTTCTTCCCTGTCTTCGTTTGTACTTTCATTTTCTGTTTCCTGGGTATGGGCATCTTTTTGATGGTAATCAGAAACCTTGCTCGTGAAGAGTAGAATAAAGAGATCTATTTCTTTTATCTTATTATAATTTCCTGCGACTAATGCTTGATCTAGTTGTAATAAATCATCAGGAACTCTTTTTCCTGCGCTAGCTATCATTCTGATAAAACAAGTGATCATGAATCGTGAGAGGCATTTTTTATGTGCTATGGGTATATTTTTAATAGCTTCCTGTAAGGTTTCTAAATGTTCTCCTGTTCGGAGAGCCTCGTAAATTTTATTTAGGCAATTTGTGACATTCGGTACTTCTTGTAAACCTTCTAGAGTCTCTCTTAGGTGAAGAGAGATATTTGCTTGTGACCCTTCCCCTGTGGTTGGGTCATAATTGTACTCTAACATGGGTGGAATGTCGCTTGAGGTGTCATGGGTAGGTTCAGTTTGGGTGACTATTCGTCTGGCTATTATCTGATTGGTATAAGCAGGAGGAGATTCCATTAAGTAGGTAGTAATAAAATCATCGGGTACAGAAGGGACCTTAGGACGTGGAGTTGCTGTAGGGATACTAGAATCTGAGCTAACTTCTGACTCTAATTTTGGTGAGAGGACAGGATATATACCCGTCGCAGAGGCCGAGGCCTCTCTTTTCTTTTGTTCAAAACAAATATCATCATTCTGATCCTGTAACCTTTTCATCTTACTGTCTTCTGACATTCTCTTTGCTTTCTCAACCTTCCCTTGCTCTTTCTGTTCCCTTCGATGTGCTTCCTTTCGCCATGTATCAACGCTTTCTAACATCGAGGGTCTTGCTTTCTTTTCCCAACACCTTTTCTCAACCGCCATAATACAATTCAAATCCCATGTGCCACTCTTTGGCCATCTGATCGCAACGTCTAAATCTTTAGTATAACCTTCCCAAAGATCCAAATACAAGATGGCACCAATCCCATGTTTGGTGTACATAAAGTTACCAGGAGTATCCTTCGGGGGGACTGGTACAGATTGTTCCAGTAACCCCTTCCGGGTACCCAGTTTACACAGTTTAGAGAACAAAGGCATTGTATCAGATACAAATAAAGATTTACACTTGGAAGAAAACTCGATATACTCTGAGTATCAGAGTACAAACATACCGTTTTCTAGAAACCTAGAACCCGTCTTTACCGCGCACTGAAAAGATCAGAACCCGTCCTTACCGTGCTCTGAAAATACAGAACCCGTCTTGATACACTCCCAGCAGTACTCACCGAGCTGCAGAGAACTTGAAGATCTTGAAGATCTGGACACTTGACTACGCGCGCTCATGGACAGGGACTGGTCGGGTTTCAGACGACCTCGGACTCAGCAATCTTCACAGGTTTCGGGCTCTGGGTCGAGACTTCCGCTGTCGTCCTCACCGCCTCGTATGGATGGCTAGGCCGTGGCTCGGACCCCCTTTGACACGAAGGAGTTCATGCAGGAACACCCTGCAGTGTGCACTTGGAAGTCCGTCGATGTCTTGAAGAGACCGGTCTAGGTCCGCATCACCGGCGTGTGGGGAGAAAGGGAAGTCCCTGTTCGGGTGCCAATTTGCTGTGGTAAATATTTTAGTAATTTACCTTGATCATAATTTCTAGACATAAATAATAAATTCAAGTATGAAGAGCAGAGTCCGTGGTGGTTCGAATTCAGGGTCTTTATTCAGTAACTCGAGTTAAGGGAGAGCTCCGTCACCTGAGGAGGATCGGAAGAATCTCTAACTTTATTCTCAGAACACATGGTATTTAAAGAAAAAAAGAGGAAGGAGCTTCCCTTCAATGCATGCCCGGATCATATGTTGATATAAACAGAAGTCATGTAGGCCCGGATCATATGTTGCAATAGAACAGAAGTCATGACCATAAAAGGAGGCAACGTCATGAAAAGGGGGCACATGGTAGATAAAATAAGGCTGAGTCATGATTTAGAATGAGGAAGCACAAGAGAGGCAAAGGTGTGAAGAAATAACGCTAGGCTGGTTCCTTAGATAAGAGAGAGGGAGAGTCGTGACAGGATGTCTGTTTGTCGTGTTTCAGCATTCGGGGGCTCTTCTTCTCGGAATTGGTTGTCGTGGTTTAACAGAACGGGGGCTATTTCTCGGAATTGGTCTGATTATAGGGAAATGGTTACAGATGGGGGGTCTTGTTCTCGGCATCGGCTTGACCACAGATATGTACGGTTTAAGTGAGGAAACTGGTTCTCGGAATCGCCCTGAGAATAAGGATGTAATGTTGACCTTTTTGGGGAAGGAGAATGCGTGTGCAACTTCGTGAGGTGCATGATCAGCGCGTGATCAGTTCGTGCTCGTGTGCTCGTGTTCTCGTGTGCTCGTGTTTTAGCAAGATGGGCTCGGGGACGTGACTGAAGAGGGTGTATGATGGGACATAACTTTACGATAAATAATCATTTTCCAAAATCCTTAGGGATATTGCTGCCACCAGTGGAATCTAATCCACTTAACTTTTGCTCCCTTGCTAAAGCAAGTTTAGCTTGGGCCAGGGCTGTTTCCTCTTTCTCTATCTGAAATTGGACAGCTCTCATCCTAGCCTCATGTTCTCTTCTCTGAGGGGAAGTCATTCCCCTTTGAGAACCCCTTGAGGCATTAGAGAGGAGAGATTCCCTGGAAGGAGATCTTTCCCTTCTATTGCCTGGATTAAGTCTACTATTATGCCTGGAAAGGTGAAACACCTCTCCATTCCTATGTAAACTTAGGTTAGCCTGGCTAAGCCTCCTGACTTGGGCCTGGCTATCTTCTCCATCTTCTGAATCTCCCCCCTCCTCTTCCTCTTCTTCTTCCTCCTCTTCTACTTCTGGAGTCAGGGAATCATCTTCTGTAGATGGCACTCCTTCACCTGTATTATCTAGGGGGCCTGGTTTAGAGGCCTTCACAAGATCAGCTGCCTCTAGGACTTCTATCAGGTGCCTTTTGTGAATACCGAAAGTCGTAAAGTTAGGATTTTGTCTCAGTTTAGTAGTAGTAAAGTTAGGATTCCTAACTTTACTACTACTAAATGCCTTTTGTGAATACCAAAAGTCATAAAGTTAGGATTTTGTCTCAGTTTAGTAGTAGTAAAGTTAGGATTCCTAAATTTACTACTACTAAATGCCTTCTGTAAATACCAAAAGTAGTAAGTTTAAAATGTTGTCGCAGATAACTTTTGTGAATCGGGCTCCTCCTGATCTATCGCCATATCAGTTCTGGGACCTAGAAATTTGGATGTTTATCTCTGGTGGCAGCATGCTAACATGCAGGCTTTTAAATGAGCTGTTGCTAGCTGTTTATCAGTTGTTTTTTATTCTCCTGAACGTTCAGCTACACACTCTCATCATAGGTGTGTGTATATGCCACAGAGAGTGCTCTATGCTGCAAAACCCATTCCGAACTATATCCAATGGGAGCCAGCTTGTGGATGTTTTCCATTTCTTAGACATCTTATTCCTTTTCCTTTAGATTCTGTTATACATCTATCTAACACAACATCCACTCTATTTGATGATTGGAGGACCGCTCTAGACGATTTATCTCCCCAACGGATATTATTGTTTAACATCAGCTCCCCTACTACCACTGAGGTCAGCTACTTAAGGAATTTCCCTAAGGTAGATCGAGTTGAGTCCTACCCTCCTAGATAGACTTACACTTGTCTTTTATTTATTTATTTATTTTTTTTAAACATTTTATTGTTGCATACGCAATAGCATGGTCACATTTGTATACATTCTTAAGTGTGGCTTCAACATTCAGCCACGTTTCTTCGATATTGCAACTTTTATTTTATTACATTAACAATTAACCGAAAACTTCATTGATTTGATATATGGCATTGACCATCATAAGCATCCTCCCCATAAGTACTGGCTACTCTTCATTATAAATGTTGCACATTGCGGCCTACGCAATCCGCTGCCTCTTCAATAGATCACTTCCAATGTACAGCAATCCCATACCAAGCTGTAGCTCTCTTTTCTTCCTCCCCTCATTCTATTTCCTCGTCCTCCCCTCCACTATCTAGTTCTTCTCCTTCCGGTAAAGGCTCACAAATATCTCCCCTATAAGTGTTCCATGAAAGCCAAATTTTGTTCCATTTACGTGGGTTACACCTTTGTTGATACACTGCCCTCTCCGTTGTCTTTTTTAGCCTGTTTTGGCTGCAGTATTTGTAAGACCATTTTCATTTTCATTTTCCCTTATTATGCTTGTTCCTGTAGCCTTTTCTGTTCTGGTCCTCTCGTACTCATTATGGTTATTCCTGAAGGTTTCCACATCACTTGACCTTAAACCTTGGACAGGTAAGTACCTGGTTCCTTGGACTCCATATATGCATAGTACTAATGGAGACCTGCATTTCTACTGGATCTGTGGTTATCTACTGGCAGACTTTGGGTTAATAGTCTTTATTCACCCACACCTTTCAGAATTCAATAACCGCTATCCCCGTTGGCACATACTGAGGGGAATCTATGGTACATGTGTTATACCTTACTTGTCACTACTTGGTTCGTTGGTGAGACAGGGCTCTATGTTATGCCCCATATTGGACACCCTTGGCACTTTCTGCACACATTAAACTTGTAGTCCGATTATGAGCGTCTTCCTACTCTTTCCCTATCTCCTGTCTATCGCTCAGTTTATTGTTTTTTATTACCTGAGCCAAGTCACTCCGCTCACTACTTTATTCATCATTTTAATTTTGGGCCCTGAATATTGTACAAAGATAGTTTTCCTAAAGTTATCTATTTTTGTGTTGTTTTTAGAATGTGTTCATTCTCTGTGGTGTGGTATGTATGGAAGTGTGGGAATAGATATATTAACACTTTTTGTGTCTTAGTGTCGTTTTCATTAATTGATCTGTTTTGTATGTCCCATTAATCATTATGCTATGATCAAACAATATTTAGTATTGATTATATTAGATATGAATAAAAAAATAATGCCAATTTTTGTTTATTGTTTTTGATCTAATTGAATGTATGTTTTTTTATTAAACTACTGTATTTTGATTTATTATATGCATAGTCTGCCAACGGATTAAGTTTAAAACCTGTTGCATTATCCACAAGGCACTGCAGAACCTGGGCCCTTCCTATCTTTTGGGGAAATGTATACCCTATGCACCCTCACGATCTCTCAGTTCCAGTGGTAAACATCTTCTGGAAGTACTTTGTATAAGAAAGGCTAGATTAGGGAGGAAAGCTCTTTCCTACCTGGGCCCTCGCCTTTGGAATGAGCTCCCTCTCTCTCTCAGACAGTGTTCAGAACATCTGATATTCAAGAAACTGCTTAAAACTTTCCTGTTCTGTATCTGCTAAACTTGCTAGGAATCACTGCCTCTCCTCACAGTCCGCGTAAGCACAGAGATAGCTCTTCGGGGGACGATTCTCGCGCTATACAAACAAATAAAATAAAAATAAAAAAATAAAATAGTCCCCCACATGTGCTCACTCCACGTGGGGGAGTCGGCACAATCTCTAATCCTGATTGGAGTGTGGCTACCATCTGCAAGATGGCGGGCACTGATGAGTGGGCTTCACCTCGCCTCTCCCTCCTGAGGGTTGGGGTTGGCAGAGGTAGGCACACCTTCTGGGCTATGCTAATTTTCCCACCTGCCTTCTCTCTGAAAAAGAGGGGAGTCAGGATGGGGGCCAGCTCCTGATGGCTGGGGGTCGTGTTACAAGGGCGGCAAGACCATTGATCCTCCCCTGCAACAAATGTCTCTTCATTGCCAGGGGGAGGTGTGACCACCTCTGCCCAGGAAAAGCTTTGTTTCTGGGCTCAGGAGCTAAGGCTCCCACCCCAAGAGTCCAGAAATATATCTCATGCTGGCAGGCAGTTGTGTACCAGTCAGGGAACCCACAAGAGGCTGGTCGTTTTTCAGGGGGCATCTCTAAGATGCCCTCTGAGTTCATTGTATAATAAATCCCACACTGGCATCAGTGTGGGCTTATTATGCTGATAAGTTTGTTACCAAACTTCCCAGAAATCTGTAAAGCCATTATGGTGCTGTGGAGTTCGTAATGACAAACTCCCAGACCATATAATCTTTATGGCTTTACTGCACTTACAATGTCCAAGAATGGACTTAGGCACTGTAGGGGTACAGTGTTCATGCAACTGTACCCTCACCCGTGGTATAGTGTTCCCAGCTAGAGGGGTGTCTTACATATACCATAGGCAGTGGGTTGCAGGCATGGCACACAGGAATGTGTGCCATGTCGACTCTCCACTTTTCTCTGCACTAAAACAAGCAGCCTGCAATGGCAGAGTATGGCTGTTAAAGTGCAGGACCTCTAAGGGTGGCACAATATGTCCTGCAGACCTTAAAGGCCTTCCCCGTTCACAGTGTCCTTTGTACGCATTGTACCTTTTACAAGGGACTTAAATGTGGCCAGAGAGGTGCCAATTGGCGGTACAAAGGTACAGCTTTGGGAAAGAACACAGGCCCTGGGAACCTGATTGGCAGGGACCCAGGGCACATCAAGTCAAAGTGAATCAGAAATCAGGCACAAAGTGCGGGGGTCACTGCTACTGAAACCCAGCTTCCTACAATGAAAACCTAATCAAAAATTCTTAACACAAATAAGGTATAGAGTTGTATTACAGTCTGTTCCGGAGAATTATGTGAGGGTAGCATTGTATAAAGAAGCTGCATTCAAGTCGCCAACTGGATGAGATTTCTGTGAATCAATGTGCTTATTAAGGTTTTCAATGGAACAAAAAGACTGTTTTTTTACAAAGGATTAGACAATCTGTGCTTTGAGTACTACTTATTCTTTGTGCAAGACATTCATTTCCTTACATTACTGTGTGGCATGCACAATGCATTCTTTAGGAGTGATGAAAAGTAATGCAAAGTAAACAGGGGTTTACATTCATAGCAAAGAATGTAATGTTGACCACTGTGAAATTATATCAATAAGAAAGAGGGCAACAGCTACATTAACAATGGAAATACACATTCTATAAATAATATCAACAAAGATTTAGCATGTTCAAGCTTAAGGGGAATTCCTTTATGACTATGTGTTTTTCCAATGCTGTACCACAGGTGCATTAACCATACTTTGGTGACTGCACTACACAAAGTTTCACACAATATTAGTGTAAAAACATACTAATTAAAGTTGTATATTTAAGAGAATTACGGCCAGATTCATCATACTGAAATCGGCTCGCAAAGGGCCAGATTCTCAGAATCTGGCCCTTTGCGAGCGCTATTTTTGAATTTGGGATTCATCATCCCAAATGCAAAAATCGCTATACTAGAAATCGCTATATTGCGAAGTATCGCATTTAAGGAATCTCAATTAGAGATTCTTTAAATGCTATTCATGAACCTTTTTAAAATTGCGAATTCGCAATATGGGGCCGCTATTTACTGTGAAGTGTAACTTTGTGGTAAATAGCGAAAACTTTGAAAAATGCACTTTAGTGCATTTTTCTAAGTTGTATGTTACACACACACATGTCCTTTGGACAAGTGTGTGCGCAACACCAGTGTACATTTGCATTTCAGGGGTGCTACAGGGTGTCCTTTGGACACCCTGGCACCCTTGAAATCGCTTCCTTATTTGCGATTCGCTAATTGCTAATCGCAAATAAGGAATGACTCCCCATTCATAGGAATGAATGGGAAAGCTATTCCTTATTTGCGATTAGCAATTAGTGAATCGCAAATAAGGAAGCAGTAGAAATCGCAAAATATTTCTACATGCATCCCGTTTTGCTAGTCTTTAATAGCGATTCCTTAATAATCGCTATTAAGGACTTGCAAAAGAGGACAATGATGAATCTGGGGGATAGGTACTATATAATGCACGGAGAAGGAAAAAGGTAAGGTAAAACATATGCGGACAATAGAAGCATCTAAGACTTCGAATTTTTTAAGAAAGGTGTTTATAATGTGATTATTGAAAGAGTAGGGTATTTAGTTATAATATTGTATGTTTTAACTATGTGTTTACCTAGTTTCCAGATCTGTAATCAGAGCATAGCTCTAGTTAATGTTGTTGCCACATGTTAATGTTACCACAACTTGTAAAGTGCAACAGCTGCCCCAGGAAAGGGGTGACCTGGCATTGACAGCAGAGCAACTGACAGGTTCAGATGGAGCAGATGCAAGGGCTACACTGCAGGACCAGGTGTGTTTTAATGGCCTTCCTAAATAGTGCAGTTGCATTAGCAATGGGATTAGAACTTTCCAACCGAATGACCTAAAAGAGTGATAAAAACCCAGCCACATAACAGGGATAGGCCGCAGACTGTGCACATCAGGGGTTGTCCTTCTGTGGAGGATGGGTTGCTCCGCAGCACATCCCAGAACCGCAGAGCCAAAGTTCATGCACAGTAGGAGTTGTCCACCTTTGGATGGTGAGGGACAGAGCCTGGCAGGAGTGTATGCTTGGAATAAATGTTGTTATCCTGCATACAATCATCCCTCATACCATCACCCCGCTTTTTTCCCAACGCAAATGTAATTACTACATAATACCATTACCCCGCAAACTTTCACTCTGCATATTAAGTTACCACGCATGCCTTAACAACGCAAAGGCATGCGTGGTGAAGGCATAAACTGTATAAAAGTGATTTTCCTTAATATATATATACAAAAAAGAATATATATATATATATATATATTTTCTTTTTATGGGGGTGGGGCAGATTTACAAGCCCCGTACACCACATTTGCGCCACCGTTGCACTTTTGTGATGCAGCAGTGTCGCAAAGCCAACGCCATGCTGCGGGGTATTTACAAAGGGAAGCATCTAGGGAGATGTGTCACGTTGTAAAGCCCTGTGCCACATGTGGGCGTTCCGGCACGGGGGGTGGGGGCGTTCAGACGCAGGAACACCTCCTAAAAGTGGCTGATTGAAATCTACAAGATTTTACTCATTCACTTTTACAGCCATGCTGCCTCAAAATCCTGAGCCTGCTTGAAGCAGGCGTAAGGATTGACGCAGCATGTTAGGCATAGGGGCACCCCGAGCCTTGCCGGAGCTGCGCCGCGCTTGTGACGCAACTCCAGCAATGTGCCTCCTTTATGGCATCAGATGCGTCACGTATTTGTCTAGTCTTGCCCCATGGTGCACCACATTGTAAATGCGGCGCATCCATGGTGGCGCAAGAAGTGTCTGCTGTGATGCAAAATAACTGGCGCATACCAGCTGATATGCAGGCATGCACCAGTTATTGTAAATCAGCCCCACAATATATATTTACGATTTTTTTAAATATATTTATTTTATATCTATACTTCAGCTCTCATTCTCAAAATTTAAGAGAAATAAGCACTCACAGGTGACGTTCACTATGGATCTTTATTCAGACCAAACAAACGCCTTCTATCCAATGCGTTTCGGGCTTGCCTTGATTCTTCAGATACTATCCATGAGGAAGGGCGCACGCCCGAAACTCGTTGGACAGGAGGACGAGTGACTATTATGCCCGTGGTAGCTGCTTTTGCCTTTCAGCATGTCCTGCCTGCGTGTGCTGTCCCACCGAGGGGTAACTCTTTTTCTGACATTTATTGTGGCTGACCCAGTCCCGGGGCAGCACCGCCCTTAAAATCTTAGCGGGTCGGCTGCTACTTATTTGAGGCCCGGGCAATGGCGGCTCTATAGAGACATTGTTTCCTCTAAGGGATAAAATCTTTATTGATGTTATCAATGGCAACGACCCACATGGGTAAAGATTTTGTGAACGGCGGCATCTTTGTTCAGAAATGCGACGGCAGCACGCTTCTCCGGGAGATGCGAGGCACTTACCTCGATGCAGTGCAATATGACAGCTCCAGTGGCGACACCCTTGTTCAGAAGTGCAACAGCAGCAGCAGTGACGGCTACACGCTTCTTCCTCGTTGGAAGACACTTCTCTTGATGCGGTGCAATACGACAGCCACAGCGGCGACATCCTTGTTCAGAAATGCGACGGCAGCGGCAGCGGCGGTGACACGCTTCCTCCTTGTTGCGGGATGCTTCTCTCGATGCAGTGCAATATGACAGCTACAGCGGCGACACCCTTGTTCAGAGATTCAACGGCAGCAGCAGCGACACGCTTGTTCCTCGTTGAGTCGCGCTTCCAGCTCCTTGCAACACGCAGTCCATCAGAAGGCCCAAAACAGCAGCAGGCACTTCCAAAGAACTCTGGGGAGCTGGGGGTTGAAGTCTGAAGTCTGTTGTCCCTGAGACTTCAGCAGGAGGCAAGCTCTTTTCCAACCCCTTGGAGATACTTCACAAGTTGAAAGTAAAGCACACAAAGTTCTTTCTCCTCTCTTTGGCAGTCAGGCAACCACTGCAGGCCAATCCCCTAAGCAGCACTTCAGCTTAGGAGTATTCTCTCCTCAAGTTCTTCAGGTTCCTCTTCTCAGCAGAGGTTTCTTCTTGTAGTCCAAAGTGATCTAATTTCTTGGGATCAGGGTCCCAATATTTATACCCCAAAATCCTTTGTCCTCTGAGGGCAGAGGGGCCTTTGCCCAGTCCAAACCAGTTCTGTACCACTCTATTTATATGACTCCTTCTTTCCTTTCACAGTGCAGGGCAGAAACATCAGACGCCCCACAGGAAGGTGGAGCCAGCATTATGAAGGGAATGCACAGCCCTAGAGACACTTTGTTGACATGATTCCTTCTCTTCTTTCACAGTGCAGGGCAGAGACATCAGACGTGCCACAGGGGGTGGAGACAGCACTGTCCTATTCAGGTCCCAGGTGCAACTACTCCCTCCCATCAAGACGCATATCTCTCTATTCATCACTGGGCAGACTCACCCTGTCTCCTGGAATTCCCCAGCCCTGTCACTCAAACTCCAGAAAAGGAATACACAACCTAGCAGAGGCAGTCCTGGATAGTTAGACAAGAAAATACCTACTTCCTAAAAGTGGTCTTTTTAAACACAGAATGTTAAAAAACAAATTCACTATAAAATATGTATTTTATCATTCTGAGTTCAGGCATACTAAACTAAAAATTTTACCATGTTCCTTGCGTCAGTTAGGATTATAAAATGTAATAATCTACTGCCCATTCTGGCCTATGGAGAAAAGTAGCCTTGCAATAGTGAAAAACGAAAATGGCTGTAATTCACTATTAGGACATGCCACCCACATCAGGGCTTGTCCTACCTTGTACTTACAATGCACCCTGTCCTTGGGCCTACCATAGGGTGTCAGCATGACAGTACCAGACTGCACACAGGCTCTGTAATGGCAGGCCTTAGACACATTTTACAAGGCTGCTTCTGTGGGAGGCAACCAGTGCTGCAAGCTCACAAGCAGCATTTGGTTTACAAGCCCTGGGCACATTCAGTGCACTGTAGTAGGGTCTGGCCAGTAAACCACATCAGTCAATCGTGGAATCACTAATTCATACATCAATTTACAATAGGGAGAGCATATGCACTTTAGCACTAATCAGCAGTGGTAAAGTGCCCAGAGTCATAAAATATCCAACAACAGGTAAGATAAAATATAAGAGGAAGGCAAAAAGTTCAGGGATGACCCTGCAAAAAGGGCCAAGTCCAACACCCACCCTAAACCCAAAAGTACCCCTGCACCCCAAAACCTAATCCCACTGTGAACCCTAAAAATACCCCTGCACCCCAAAACCCTATTCCACCCTGACACCTAAAATTACCCCTGCACCCCAAAACCTAAACGCACAATGAACCCTAAAATTACCCCCTTCACCCCTAAAATTACCCCTGCACCGCAAAACCTAAACGCACCCTGAACCCCAAAAATATCCCAGCACCACTAAACCCACCCTGAACCCTAAAATTACCACTAAACCCCTAAACCCTAACACACCCTGACTCCTAAAAATACCCCAGCACCCCAAAACCTAAATGCACACTGAACCCTAAAAAACACCCCCTACACCCCAAAACCCTATTCCACCCTGACACCTAAAATTACCCCTGCACCCCAAAACCAAAATGCACAATGAACCCTAAAATTACCCCCTTCACCCCTAAATTTACCCCTGCACCGCAAAACCTAAACGCACCCTGAACCCCAAAAATATCCCAGCACCCCAAAACCTAAACGCACACTGAACCCTAAAATTACCCCCTACACCCCGAAACCCTAACCCACACTGAACCCTAAAAATACCTCAGTACCCCAAGACCAAAACACGTGTATTATGAATTTAGCTGACATCGACATGTTGATGGGTAATGTAGTTCCGCAACCTTTGTGGGCGAAGATTCATCATGAGAATCATGCACAAGAGTTAGGAGATACTTGGGCGAATATTGTTGCTGCAGATGGTAGACAAGAGGGAGGTGCTAAACCTGAACCTTTAGTTAGGGAATTGCCAGGCAGATTTATTAATTTAATGAAGACGATGATGCCTGCTTTACGAGTGAATTGGGATAAGTTAGCAGCATGCAAGCAGAAGAAGGACGAGAGTGTGTCTGATTTCTTCACTAGGTTTGAAGAGACGTTTATCGATCATAGTGGTCAGGACATGATTACGGAAGGTGGGCAAAGATTATTTGTGGACAAATTTGTCTTTAATTTGCTTCCCGAACTATCGAATAAGTTGAAGGACTCTGAGAGTTTGTGGGCTGTTTTTTTGTCGGCCCAGATATTGGCTACTGCCCATTATTATGAGAATAGAGATAAAGATGAGAAGGATAAAGCAGAGAAGAAAACGAAAGATTTAAAGACGAAAGTTCTTTTGCAGCAAGCTTATCTGCCTCGTCAGAATCAGCCTCAGTTTCAGCAACCTCCGCAGTTTCAAAGATTGTTACAGAAGCCTGAGCCTTATGTTCAGCGATTCTTTCCTGGCCCTAATCAGTGTGCTTATTGTAGAAAGGAAGGTCATTTTAAGAATAGTTGCCCGGCTTTGTTACAGCGTGCGAATGGTGTGTCTGGTCAGAGAGGTCGTGGTGGTTGTCAGCAAGCTCCTAGAGGTAGAGGACGTGGTGTGATTCCACAGAATGAGCGTTCTCCTTCCCTACAGAATTCTGTGAATTATTTTGACAAGCAGAATGTTCCGAGTGGTCAGTATGCTCAGTATTATGTTGAGGATTACTGTGTTGAAGGTGAGAGTGTTGGTTATAATGATAACTATAATAATACATTTCTTTATTCGGTATTTCAAAATAGAAATCCATAAAAGCGATACCGTACATAATATTATGACAATAAGGAGAAAATCAATAGTACAATATGACTAAAAAGGCATGGTTAAAAAGTATGTGACTTCACGTTTCATTAAAAGCATTAGTCTTTGTTTTACAAGTGTCAATTTACAGGTTTTTTCTATGTCTAAAAATGCATTTAAAAAAATTCACAACGTGATAGCAAGTAATTTCCGAGTCTAAAAACTGAAGGCGCAGCATGGCGGGGCGGCACTGTCCAACACCCCACGATTTTAACAGTGATAATAACCAAAGTTTGCGATGATCATTATAAAATTTGCAGAACTGGACAGTATGTATGGTGGACTGGACAAATTTGTCATCACAGGGACAGAGGCCTAAAGTTGGATCCCATGCCTTCATCGTGGGGAAAGCTACTAACCGGTGGAAAAGGTTTAATCTGAATCTGGTCAGTAGGAGTCGATCAAGAATACCCATTTCAAGCATTAAGTAAGGCTGGATGGTAAGGGTAGTCTGGACCATGATTGCGTGATGAACAGAAGCTTTCCCAATTTCGCTGGCAAGCCTTAGGCTATTTAAATGACTCAAGGCCATTTCTTTCAGATCTTTCTTAGATATCTCGCTGATCTTTGCCGGTGTTGAGTAAAAAGGCTCCAGGCCTAGATCAGTGAGAACATTTCTGATGTACGCAAGCCATCTTATTTTTAATGAATGGTCTAGTGCCATTGAGTCAGCCACGATCCCCTTGGTTAACATGTTTTTGTCAGAGGTCCAGATACGTCGCCATAATAGCAACGGTTGGATTTTTGCCAGGTCCTCTATGTGTGGTATGCCTAGTTCTGTATGGCACGCGTATGTTGAAGATCGTCTCGGTACTGCAAGGAGAAACCTTAGAAATGTTTTTTCTGCAACCTGTAAAGCAGTAACATCCGCGTTCCCCCAGACGCCGGCCCCATACAGTGCAGTTGTCTGACATTTGGCACTGTATATTTTTAGTAGTTCCAGGGGTGACCGTTTGCCCAGTTGTTGTGAAAAGGACATCAGGGCTGCTATAACTCTCTTAAAACAAAGTTTCCTGGCCTCAACTGCTGCTTTCCAAGTCAGTTTTTTATCTATCATGATGTCTAGATACGGGTAGGGGGCTGTCACTTCTAGGTTTTGATTTTTAAGCAGTATATCCTTTGGCCGTTTTCTCCCTGTACCTGCCATCATTACAAAGGTCTTCTTCATGTTAATGTGGAGGTCAAGGCTACCCATGAAGGCCGAGTACCTGGAAAGTGCCTCCTGTAGTTCACGCGGGGTCCGTGCCAGTACGACGGCATCATCTGCATAGAGCAGAGTGGGAATCGGGCGCAGTTTAGCTGTGGGAGATCCTGGGCACCCCTCAGAAGCTCGACCTCCAAGCTGTTTGTATAGAGGGAGAATAAGAAGGGGGCCAGGACACAGCCTTGCCTGACTCCACGTTCTACTCCAAAAGGTGCCGACAGCTCACCCTTCGTACCGAAACGGACCCTCGCGGAAGCCTTGGAATATAATTCCCTCAGAAAATCTAAGAGTGGGAAGGCTGCGGACAAGTCCACATACACCATATAGAGTCTGTATTGCTTTGCGTGAAGATATTTCCCCATAATCAAAGACAAATTCAAGGCCTGTTCTACTGTCCCGAAGCCTTCCCGGAAACCAAATTGCAGATCGG
The DNA here is from genome assembly GCF_964261635.1 of Lissotriton helveticus. Taxonomy (NCBI): domain Eukaryota; kingdom Metazoa; phylum Chordata; class Amphibia; order Caudata; family Salamandridae; genus Lissotriton; species Lissotriton helveticus. The sequence continues at coordinate 1,498,326,971 of NC_136063.1, read as the reverse complement.
ATAGGACACCCCTTTCCTCCGCCCACTGCTGGAGTTGCTCGAGGACGACCCTGCCAGCTACCTTGACCAACAAGTCCAGTAGTGAGATGGGGTGGTAGCAGGCAGGGTCCTGGGGGTCTCCCTTTTTGAAAATCGGGACCATTACAGACTTAGTCAAGGACTCCAAAAGCCCCTTTTTTGCCGCTGCCGTGCATACCCTGGTGAGTATAGGGGCCCAAAGGTCTGCATTGTGTTTAAAAAAGTCCACTGGGACACCATCAGGCCCTGGAGTTTTTCCATTTTTAGTTAATTTTAGGGCCAATAGGACCTCGGAACTGTCAAACTCTATAGAGATAGGGTATACCACAGCTGCGCGAATTTCATCATCGCTTTCTGTGTATATATTTCGAAAAAAAATTGAAAAGTGAGATACCCAGACATCCTCTTCTATAGCGACTTCGATTTTTGGAGTATTATCATCTACCAGGAATGGTGATCTTACTACTCTCCAAAAGGCCTCGCTGTTTTTGTCAAGGGCACTTTTGTGTAGTTCGTCCCACAAGGCCTGTTTTAATTCGGCCTTTCTCTGATTCCGCGCAGAGAATTATTATTTTCTTAGTGTGGCAATTAACTGAGGATCTCTATCATCGTTATTCAGTGCCACTTTTAGTTTGGTGTGAGAAAGTGTGCAATCATGGTTAAACCAACCTTTCTTGTTCGGGGTTCGGGCTTTTGGTTTCGCTGTAAGAAGGGTCTTAATTTTGTCTAGAATTATAGAGAAGTTGCTTAAGACTTCCTCATCGTTCACCGTTAGATCTAGGCATTTTATAATATGGGGGTATACGGATTTAATCAACTTTTCAGTAATTTGGCCAGAGTTTATCTTCCCCCATTTTAAGGTGTACCCATTTAGCTGACCCAGGTGAAGTTTATTCTGACTCAGGGCTTTTGCTATCATTAGAGGAAGGGTTTGTTGATGAGTTAAGTTCAGTTCCAGCTTAAGGGCCGAGTGGTCACTTAGTGTGTTAGGTAGGACCTCAAAATGCTTGGCTCTATTCAACAGTCCAACCGATAATAGAATATAGTCGACCGTTGAATAATATATATAATGATAACTAGGACAGCCATGGACAAAGTAAGGGAGTAGTGTCAGTTCCAGTAGATCAGAGTGGACAGTATGTTGAAGTGACTACATCAGGTGTGGTAGAACCTTTTGTTTTGGATACTGGTGCGACAAAGAGTTCTATTATGCATTCTAAACTCCCTGGCGCACCTTTGTCTGGCTTGACCAATGTTTCAGTAGGATTTTCAGGCGCCCCAGTTCGTAATCCGGTTTCTAGTCCCTTGTCCCTTTCCATTGGCCCTTGTGAATTGGAAGCTCCGCTTATTCTAATGACTGGTTGTGGTGAGAATCTGTTGGGTTTGGACTTTCTGAAAAGATTGTATGCGACATTGCATTGTTCTCCTTCGGGAGTACAGCTTACCCTTGGTAAGAAAGTGATTTCTCCAATGTATTTGTCTAAAGATTGTTTGCCACTGGAATTACGTTTACTTCCTGATACGCTTTGGGCTACGGGTCCAAATGATGTTGGCCTTTTGCAGATTCCACCATATGTTGTTACACTCAAGTCGAATGCTAGATTGCCTCGTATCCCACAGTATAAGATCTCGAGTGATGGTGAGAGAGCTCTTTTAGCGATTGTTTATGATCTGGTTGAGAAGGGTGTGGTTGAAGAAACGAGAGGAAATGTGTGCAATAGCCCGGTTTTGCCTGTCCTTAAGCGTACTGATGCTTCCCAGCCACCTGTGTATAGGTTTGTGATCGACCTTCGAGAGGTCAACAAGATTGCTGTGCCACAGTTTCCTGTAGTCCCTGATATCACTGCTTTGTTGACGTTGATTCCTGCTTCGGCATCCTGGTTTTCTGTCATTGACCTGAAGAATGCTTTCTTCAGTATTCCTATTGCCGAGGAGAGTAGAGATATTTTTGGATTCTCTTTAGGAGGACGAAGCTTCCGGTTTAAGAGAGCTCCCCAAGGTTATTGTGAAAGTCCCTCCATCTATAGTCAGGCGTTGAAAACTCAGCTTGATGGTTTTGTTACCTGTTGGTGCGACTCTTACTCAGTATGTTGACCATCTGTTGATTACTGCTGATGACGAGAAGACTTGTAAAGAGGCTACTCTTTCGCTGCCACAGTATTTGTCTGACCTTCATCATAAAGTGTCACCTTCGAAGTTGCAATATTGCTGCCAAGAAGTAACCTACTTAGGTCATCTCTTGTCGATGGAGTGAAGGCAATTGACCCCAGAACGAATTCAAGCGATTGTGCAAATGAGTGTGCCATCCACACAGAGAGAAGTTCATGCTTTTTTGGGTATTACGTCGTATTGTAGACAATGGATCCCCAATTTTTCATTGTTGCGAAACCTTTGTTAGCATTGACTGTGAAAGATACTCCGTATCCTCTTCCTTGGTCTGACGAATGTCAGAAAAGTTTTTCTGAATTACGTGATGCATTGTGTTCGGCTCCTGTGTTGGGTACTCCAGACTATAGTAAGCCTTTCACGTTGTACGTGCACGAGAGAGAAGGTTGCGCGTTGTCAGTGTTGACACAGTGTTTCGGAGACAAGCAGCGTCCATGTGTGTATTTTTCAGCTACGTTAGATCCAGTTGCTAAAGCGTTGCCGAGTTGCCTGAGAGCTACAGCGGCAGCTGCGGTTTCTATCCGACAGTCTGCTGGTTTGGTATTGGATAATACGTTGATTGTGATGGTTCCGCATGCAGTGGATACCTTATTAAACAGGACTAAGACACAGCACCTTACTAGTGCACGTCTTTCAGGTTACGAGTTGACACTGTTGGCTAGCCATGTTCATATTAAAAGATGTAATGTGTTGAATTCAGCTACGTTGTTGCCGATCTCTACAGAGACGGATGCTCAAGAACAGCATGATTGTTTCCTTCGTACAGAAGAAGAAACAAAGGCTAGAATTGATTTGAAAGATACTCCTCTTACGAATGTTGATGGTACGCTGTGGGTTGATGGTTCATGTTTTAAGCTTCCGAATGGTGAAACGACTGCAGCGTATGCTATCACAACTTTACATACAGTTGTTGAGACAGCACGCATACCACAGAATTCTGCGCAAGCAGCAGAATTGATTGCATTGACTAGAGCGTGTGTGTTGTCAGAAGGAAAGCGAGTGAATGTTTATACTGATAGTCAGTATGCGTTTGGTGTTGCTCACAGTTTTGGGCGTTTGTGGAGAGAACGAGGGTTCCTTACTTCCCATGGTACTAAAATTCAGCATGGGCAGTTAGTGAATGAACTTTTGGAATCTCTCACTCTCCCAAAGCAGATTACAATTGTGAAGTGTAGTGCGCATAAGAAAGTTGTGGACGATGTTGGTCGGGGAATGCGTTTGCGGATGTAGTTGCGAAGGAAACGGCGAAAGACATGAGGAGACGTATGTATGTTGCAGGCCCTGCTAATTGGGTTATGGCTGGTGGAATGTGTGAAGACACAATAGAAAGTGTGAAGATGATTCAGGCTGAAGCTACAGAGAAAGAAGTGAGTGTTTGGAGAGAGACTACGTGTATGTTGGATTCTACAGGTTGTTGGATTGAGTTGTCGGAGCACCAGCGATGGTTGTTACCAGATGCGTATGTGCTCCCAGTGGTTACGATGGCTCATGGAATGGCTCATATTAGTTCGAAGGGAATATGTAAGTTGTTGGCTCCAGTTTGGCAGAATGCTGGAATTCTGAAATGTGCTGAAAATATGGTGAAACATTGCATGATCTGTTTGAAGTATAATCCTGGTAAGGGAACTCCAACTCCAGCTGGTCATTTTGCTCCTCCGACGTATCCGTTTGAGGTGATACAGCTAGACTATATTCATTAGGAGAGATGCAACAATCTGAAATACGTTCTTGTGGTTGTTTGCGCCTTTTCTAGATGGGTAGAGGCTTACCCCCTAAAGGATAATACTGCCTTGTCTACAGCCAAGGTTTTGCTGAGAGAGTACTTCCCTAGGTATGGATTGCCGAGAATTGTATGGTCGGACAATGGGAGTGAATTTGTGGGTCAAATCATGAAGAAAGTGTGTTCTGGATTGGGAATAAATCAGAAGTTCCATGCAGCGAATCACCCCCAGTCTGCTGGACTTGTTGAATGTTACAATGGTACCTTGAAGCTGAAATTAGCTAAGGTACAAGCGAGCACTGGTCTTACATGGCCAGATGCCTTGCCGTTGGCTCTTTTGTCAACAAGGACGACTGTGCATTCTCGAGTGGGACTTAGTCCGTATGAAATAGTTTTTGGTCGTCCAGCGAATGTTTGGGGTGTTCCTCGTCCGAAAGAATACAGCAGTATTGAGTACCCTATGTTGGTGGATAACTTACATGACTTGACTGCTAAATTACGTGTTCTCCACCAACAGGTCTATGACAGTTTGCCGACAGCTACTACAGATCCCGAACACTCCATCGAACCTGGTCACTATATCCTCATCAAGAACTTTCAGCGCACCAAGAACTTGAAACCGAGATGGACTGGTCCTTATTTGGTGTTTTTGGTTACGAGAACCGCTGTTAGAGTAGCAGGCAAAAAGAACTGGGTGCATGCCACCCACTGTAAGTTAGTTCCTTTGCCTTTACCGTATGATCAGTGGGTGAGGGATGGTATAGCTGATTCCGAATGCGAGCGAGTCCCTAGATTTGCTCCTTTTAGTGATGCTCATTTGACATGGACTCGGTCAGAACGCGAGGATGATGATGTTCTGCAAGCTGCTGTGCCTCCTCATCTGAAGATTGACACCACCAATCTGGAACTTTTGTTTCAAGACCAGACTGTGCCTGATAAAGAAAGCTACCATCTAAGACCGCGAAAGCTTGTACATATGGACAAATAAACGTGAAACTGGAATATTTTCCTAGAAAGTGAATTTACACTTTGTCAGATCAAGAAACTTTTTTTTTTGTTTTTTCCTTTTTCGAGTCACCATCCGGACTCCGCTGCAGGGTCACGGTAGGAAGTTCTTAAGGGGTCAACCGCGCAGTGACACAAGGTCCGTGGTCCAGGGTCGTTAGTACAATCTTGGCGCACACTTAAGTGAAGAAGGTAACGACCGTAAGCAGCACGTTAGAGGAAGGAGTTTTTTGATTCTGACCAGAGTGTTAGGAAAGTGGATTCTAAAGTCCGAATATGTATATTGGTTCGTAGAAAATGTTTTTTAATAATGTGTTTTCTAATGCTTTTGAATTTTGCGTTAGCTTGTGTGGGTTTGATTTTCTATGCCACACAACAGCCGCTTACATCCACCTCTCAACCTATTCTTTCTTTTTCTACTGTTTCTCCACATGAGTTTCATACGTTGCCTGAACATTAACAGACACGAAGATCAGAATTTGTGAACAATTTGTTTATACAAATGTTGCATCAGCATCAGCTAGTCATAAATACTACGAATTGTTGGGTGTGTGGTCTGATGCCACATACGACAGATAAGGGAATGCCATATTTAGTTTTGCCTTTTTCACCTAATGGGTCAGTTTGGGCACTCCAATCGATGTTTATCTATGCGAATGAAGCCTCTCCAGTGCGTTCTGTTAAGGATAACGTGAGTAAGAATGCTTTGATACGGGGAATAGTCGATATGATTAGAGATATTGACGCGTATAATGCTATTCCCAAAGATGAGGTGCGAGCATATATCGGTTGGAATAAGACGACATATAGTGTTAGTCTGACGGAGAAAGAGAGGCAGAAAAGGTCTCCTCCTATTTGGATTGTACCCCACCATGGTCATCTTTGCTTACAAGGTAATGGTCAGAACCCGAGAGCTCAGCTTGGTAAGAGTGTGTGTTCACACATACGTTTATACATCCCAGAAATCTCCTCCGTTCATGCCAGCGAAAGGCACGTATTTGTTTGTTATGACAGAGCATATACATGGTTGCCGTCTGATTTTTCGGGCACATGTTATGTAGCATTTTTGCTTCCTCCTACATACACAGCTGCTTTTGACTACCATAAGACAAGATTTGGTAGAGGTATTATCGATCCTGCCCTTTTGGGGTCCTACGGCTAATAGTAGGAATATTCGTCAGCTTACAAGAGTGGTTGAGGCCACTATAAATGAGACTGCAGGTGACCTTAGTAATATTACTGCTGAGCTTCAAGCGGATTGCCTTATGACATTACAGAACCACTTTGTTTTAGATATTATACTTGCAGATAGAGGTGGAGTATGCAAATTGACCGGATCTAGTTGCTGCGTTTTCATACCAGATAATGCCCGACGGTGTACCAAGCTATCCAGAAGTTGCATAAGTCTGCTGAGTCAATACATGTGGACGAAGGTAACTGGTCGTTGATAGGATGGTTTTGGGAATTGCTGTCCAAATGGGGATGGAAGGTTCTGATGTTTTTTGGTATGGCTTTAGCGATCCTTTTCTTGTGTTGCTTATGCATCCAGTGTGGTCCCGCCATTTGTGGCCTTTGTGCTACGATCTGTGTGAGAAGACCCATTTCGAGAAAAGCGAGAGAATAAGATGATGTTGCAGCAACACCTTGATGATCTGATCAGAATAGATATAGACCTGGATTCAGATTGATATGAGTTTGGGTTATTGCCTACGTAATGGCAAAAGGAGGGACTGAGGTTCCGCGGTTTTTGGAACTGGACTCCATTTTGTTTTGCGTTGTTCGAGACGCCATTTTGTGTTGCCCTCACGTAGGCCGTGGAAGTAAACGAACGAACGAAGTTGCATGGGCCTCGTTGTTCATGTACATATTAACGTGGGCCTTTTCGACTTGCGAGTGAACTACAAGATGCTGACCCCTTCACCTGAAACTGACCCTTCTACGAAACTAGTTTTGTTAGCTGTAAGCCGATAGTAATCTGGGAATCCAATCATTGTTCAGGATATCGTTAGTCTTTACATTCTTGCACATATCTTATCCTACTCTACATCTGAATTGCTCTTTTCTTTATGTCTTTTCATTATATGGGTAGTGCTTTCAATTATGGGTTTGTCCGGCTTTTGGTAATCGAATTTGGGACAGTCCTAATAATTAACTTGTGGGGTTGGTGCAATGTAAAGTGAGCTTTTTGGAATGCAATAATGTATAGAAATGTGTTTCTATTGGTCAGAATTTGCCGCAATAGGTGTGCATTTGTAATGGGTTGAAACTGTGCATAAAAGAAGATGTCTTGCTCTATGAAAATTGAGCAGGTTCCTGAGTTGTACACCGTGTTGTATTGCTTGGTTCACTGTTACTAGCTACAGCTAATAAATTTGATCTCTGACGCCACCTAGAAGTATTCCGTGTCTCTGTTTGCCAGGACAGGGGAATCCTAAGACTTCGGGCGTGTCCCTGACGCCGCTGGGTTCTAAGAAAACCCGGTTCTTCAGCAGAAGGGAGACATCTTCTAATCAGCTTTTATGCAGTCTGTCTCAAGCTTTCTAGGACAACAATGGTACTTCTCTTCAGGTTCTAATCCCTGGGATGGAATGCTCATACACTCTAGAGCGATAAAAAGTAGTAGAATCAGCCTCCGTCCCAGTCACTTTACTGCCAGCTAGTCACATCACATCGTGCCCCAGCCATTAGCAGCTCCTCAGGTGCTGATTTGTTTTCGGGTGTATCAACAGCTCTATTACCATCTCAGTCTGCTGGCATTAGGAACATGTAAAACAGATCCTCTTCATTTGTGTTCTCACTCACTTTTTCTTTCAGTGATCTTAGGGAATAGAAACTGAAAAGGTGGAGCACAAGCCATAACTCTGTCCATACGGTGAATAATTTTGTATTCAAATTTCTCCTGGGTATCTCACATACTTTGGACTTATCACTATAATTACTTATATTTATAAAGCTCAAACTATAACCTCGAACATTACCCTGGCGCTGGCTATTGCATAAAGAGGAAAAGTGGCCTACCGTAGATCTAGCAAGCATATACACAGTTTTAAGAGTCTTGCTAAAAGTCAAAAGAAAAGTAAGGGAATGGAGAGAAGATAGTACACTGCTCCAAAACTGGATGGCTGGAACAGAGAAAGCCTGCCCTCCTCCAGCTCGGGTCTTTTTAAACTTGGATAGACCAGCACTGTTTTGGACATCATTGCCACATTTAAGCCCTTAACGGAGGAAACCAGCGATAGCAAGGAGTTAGAGCGGCTCACCTCGCCTTATTTTGTCTTCACCCGGCATCCGACCACTTCTCGGCGCACCCGCTCCGCGGGTGCCCCTTCGCCTGCCAGAGGAGGGAGACACATCAGCAGCTGCGTGTGTGGAGCGTAGAGGCAGTAAGGAGGTAAGCGGCTTGGGCGTGTGGCTGCAGCGGGGCTGCGAGCGTGCAGGGACTTCAATTCCCAGAAGTCCCTGCTAGACCGACGGAGAGCTTCCGGTCCGCTCTCCCTGCTGGCCCGCCCCCCGCCCTCCTGAGGCCTCATAACGCCGGTCAGCAGCAGAAGCGAGTGGGACACTGTTTTGGACATCATTGCCACATTTAAGCCCTTAACGGAGAAAACCAGCGATAGCAAGGAGTCAGAGCGGCTCACCTCGCCTTATTTTGTCTTCACCCGGCATCCGACCACTTCTCGGCGCACCCGCTCCGCGGGTGCCCCTTCGCCTGCCAGAGGAGGGAGACACATCAGCAGCTGCGTGTGTGGAGCGTAGAGGCAGTAAGGAGGTAAGCGGCTTGGGCGTGTGGCTGCAGCGGGGCTGCGAGCGTGCAGGGACTTCAATTCCCAGAAGTCCCTGCTAGACCGACGGAGAGCTTCCGGTCCGCTCTCCCTGCTGGCCCGCCCCCCGCCCTCCTGAGGCCTCATAACACCAGCCCACTCCCGCAGCGCGGGACGCAGCCCGGGCTAAGACTGGGCAAAGACAGGGCCGTTTGAGGCCGTTCGAGGACGGCCCCGGCCCACAATCCCTGGTCCGCTGTGTAACAATAGTAAGATTGGCTAAATTGTGCCCGGAGCGGGCTTGGGTTTTTGCATATTCGTACTGTCCATCAGGGCGGCTTATTTAGTTTTTATCGTATTTGTATAAAGATCGTAATCAGGTACGATAATAGAAGCTGGGACAAATTGCGAAATCATGGTTCTGAGATCCGGTAAAACTCGTAACGTCCAAATCCAAACACCAACTGGAGTGGTATCAGGCCCACTAGACGCTTTTATCATGCGAGCCTCGGGTATCCTGGAAAAGGAAATTGCAATGGTGGAAAAGCGTCTTTCCTTGGACTTAGTTAGCGGAAAACGCTCTTCACTAGGTAGGTTGGCCAAGATTCCCAGCCCCGTACCACCAGCAGAAGCACACGCAGCTTTCAATTGTATACACCTAGACACCACGGAAGCTATTGTCCACATGGATAGCGAGGATATAAATCCTCTTGCTCACACTACACTCTTCCCTAAACATCCCCTGGACGACCTTGAAGCAACTGGAGAAATTGATACTCAGGATAGCTATTCCACTAAACAAAGTTCTGATTCGGTTGATTCAATCCCTGACTCACCCAAAGTAGATTCTAATGCCCCAGTCCACACAGATTTCACAGTTATAGACAAGGGTTCTAGGAAAAGAAAACAAGACTCCAGTTATAAGGGAGGGAGAGAATGCAAGATGCCGAAATTAAAAGATCCCGTTGGTAATCACACACTAGGCTTAGGCCATCCAAGCGGAAATCAATGCACAAATGCATTGCCCAACACTCTATGCCCCTCCCTTATTTCCTTAGGTTCCTCAAACCCTTGTCCAACATGTCTGAGCAGTGATGATTCCCTGCTGGCAAAGATGGAGGTTTTAATGAAAAACCTCCTATCACCTGTTTTGGAGAGGACTAGACTAATGTTACTGCAAATAAACTCCCTGGAGGCTGTAGTTAATGCGAACTCTGCAATACTATTGTCCTTATCGGACATAGATTCTGGGTTGGCTAAATACACCCATTCATCTCTGGCCCCAAAAACAACTATTACTCAACCTAGTCTAGTTGATAACAATCATAATCCACCAGGACCAGTAACGGACAACCCTAATTCAAACAAAGGGAGTGCTTATAAAAACTCTGCAAATAAGGTACTAAAGTCCGCACCCCAACGCCCTCATATGACAAAGCCTATGAATATAACCCCCACCAGACGTCAACCAACCAAACTACTCCCTCAGGTAAAACCCAAAACCACCACCCAGAGTTTCCCACCCCATAGGCCCCAAGCAAACCACCAAAATGCCCTTAATCCCCTGGCAAAGAAGCAATCCAGGCATCCCACGCCGCGGGTCGATATCCCCATAGAGGCAACACCTTATACCATGGTGCTGACCGGTGTTGCCCCACTGCCATCAGGTAAAAGGGAGACTCACGAAGACCTGCGAAATAAGGTTACCTTTTGGCTGAATAAAAACAGACCCCTGCCCCCATCTTCGCCAACAGAAATCTTATTTGTAAGGAGGGTTGACTGGGTGGGCCAGAGTCCCAAGGATCTGGAGGGTGATTGTATTTTAATATCGTTTAGGGACTCCTGGGTGGTGGATACCATCTGTCGAGAAGCCAGGTTTGCCAGACAGGGGGACGTCCAAACTTTAGACCTTTCTTATTTCTATCCCCAAAGACAGGCTCACTCCCAAAAAGCCCCGAGACAGGGACGATCCATTGTTATGAACAACCCCAGGACATTACACCTACCAATTTTTCCACCATTATTCAACCGCTTTGGTCCCCTGTCCGATCTGGAGGCAATTGATTGACTCCATAAACCACCCCAAACTTCAGAACCTGTAGAAAATGCCGACCCTGGGGTAGGGGGTAAGAGGCAGGGCCAGGCGCCTATCCAACTTACAGTCATGGTAGAGGAGGGGAAAAGGGTCCTACCCTCAACAGGGAAAGATACACCACCTTCAAGGGAAGGGGGAATCTCTTTGCTGTTGGTTGAACATAGCCTCACGGGGGGGTCAGAAAATGGGCTGGAAGCTGGGACAGGACAGGACACGCATGCAGTCTCCGAGGCGGTGGCCTCTTTTACGGTACCCACATCGGAAACTCTTGCCATAGCGTCCTGGAACATTGCTGGGATTAAAAACCGCGTCCACTCTAGTGACTGGCTTGAGTTCATGGATAAATATGATGTCATACTACTCCAGGAAACCTGGGCTGTGGACCCAGTTTATAAGCAGGGTTATGTAAATTTTTATAAAGCAGCCACCCAAAGTGCTACTGGGAATGCCAAAGGGCGAGCCTCCGGGGGGTTACTGATCTGGGTGAGACAATCCCTGGGTTATTGTATCACGGAGATAAGTGTACCTAACCCGGACCTCCTCATTGTTAGGTTGGGAAGGACTGGCCACCAGGACCTGATATTGCTAAATATATATGCACGAGGCCTGCCAGGTGGCCGTACGCCACCATTGTTGGAGGTATTAGAATCTGCTCTGGCAGCCCTCGATTGTACCAATGTCATCTTGCTTGCTGGGGACCTAAATTGTTGTTTTGAACCCCTACTAGACCCTGGGGACTGTTGGGGCTCCGTGGAGGACACAGTATGGGGCATACCTGAGCTGACGTCTGTAAAACCAGTACCTGCCACAGAGGCAGCGATAAATTGGACGGCCTTTTGTCTTAACAGTGGCTTTAGGGCCTGTAATGGCCGAACTAAATCAGACCAGGGAGCCAGCTGCACTTTTGACAACGGGCTAAGAAGAAGCCGCATCGATTACATTCTGTTAAAAGTAGCAGATTGGCCTCTGATGCTGGACATGGAGGTAACTCCTCGCCCCGAAAGCGACCACAATCCCCTGACTCTGCAATTAAAGGTGCCAGGTCTAGTAAGATTAGAGGAACCTGGTACTTCACAGACGGGGGACACCTACTTAACAAATGATAGGAAGAGGGTAAAATGGTCCAAAATTGAGGGGGACGAGCTATTGAGAAACAAGATTACTAGTGTGGTTAACAATACTCTTAATAAAATGCCGACTCACGCTGAGTTGGGGGACAAAACCAGAGCAGCTGACCTTATCTTAAATCTCCATAATCGCTGTTTTGAGGATCTAAAAATTCTGCTTTCTCAACCTTGCCGACAGGGAAATAACCTGGTACCCACTCGCCCCCACAAATGGTACAATAAAAAATGCAGGGAAGCACATACTGCCTTAGTTAAAGCTGTTAAGTTTCGGAATGCTAGCTTGGTGAAAGCCGCCAGGTCATCCTATAGGAAAGTACAAGGGGAGGCTAAAAGGGAGTGGGAGGATAAATATTGGTCCGACCTCTTGGTAGCCTCCATGTCTAGCAATCCCATCAAATTTTGGGAGATAGTTAAGTGGGGGAAGGATCCGGACGGACGTATCCCCACAAACCATGTGCCCCCCAATGAATGGGTGATCTTCTATGCAACCCAGTTCCGTGCTGCTAACCCTACGCCATCTAGCACAATTGAAAAGATTCCCCACCCCTCTACCCAAAGCGAGATCATCACTTTTACAGAAGGAGAGGTCGAGCTTGCATTAAACTGTACCACGCGAGGGAAAGCGCCAGGTATGGATCTTATACCCGCTGACCTGTTTAAAGCTAACCCTGCCCTGTGGATACCATATATTGTCATGGTGGCAAACTCCATTGCTGCAGGTGCAGGCATACCCAAATCTTGGAAGGGGGCGGAGATCCTGCCGATTTACAAAAAGGGCAATAGGTCTAGTCCGGGTAATTACCGCCCGATTAGTCTTATTGACTCTATACAAAAACTTATCGCTCGCATGGTCCTGGGCAGGGTCCAAGGATGGATTGAGATGGAGGACATCCTATCCCCAATGCAGGCGGGCTTCAGATCAGGAACCAGCACCATCGACCAGGTGTTCAGATTTTGTCTGATCTACTGGAAGGTGGTGCTGCTTGGCGGCGGTACCATCTTTGCTGCGTTCATCGATCTGAAGTCCGCATTCGATCTTGTACCGAGGGAGAAAATGTGGGGAGTCCTGAAGACTCTAGGGATGCCAACCGAATTGCTTGACTTGATAATTAAAATGCATAAGGACAACTTTGCAAGGGTAAGATGGGGTGACCAGGGCCAGGTGACAGAACTCTTCCCAGTTACCCGTGGTGTCCGCCAGGGCTGTGTTTTGGCCCCTACTCTTTTCCTATTGTTTATTGACCAAGTCGTAAAATTCTTCGAATCGACCCCAACTGATGCTCCCATGCTGGCAGGACAGCGATTCCCAATGCTCATCTTTGCTGATGACACCTTACTCCTCTCCAGAACACGCAGCGGCCTACAGCGGGCCCTGGACCGCTTTGAGGAGTTCTGTGTCATCAGCGACCTTAAGGTGAATGTTGGGAAAACCAAATTTATGGTCTTAAGTAAGCACCGCACTGTCCGGAGTACAGTTAGTATGGGAGGGGTCCAGCTGGACCAAGTTGAGAACATGACATACTTGGGGGTTATGCTAGATAGTCGCTTGAAATGGAAAACACAAGTTGATGCCCAACATCTTAAACTTGCACGACTTACTGGCTGTTTACTGAGTGAGCAAAGGAAATCTATTACCAAGCGGGTCACACCAGCCCTCAAAATCTACGATGTCAAAATTAACCCTGCAATTCTATATGGTGCGGATCTGTGGGGTCATATGGATTTGCAGGGCCTGTTTAAAATACAGTGTAAGTTTCTCCGCAACTTGGTTGGTTTGCCACAGTCGTCCCCCTCAATTCCCCTCTGTTTGGATTTGGGATGCCCTCCAATCAACGAGCTGGCCAGATTCAGACTGGTTGCCTTCTGGAGGCGTCTATGGACCTCGCCCGACCTTACCTTATTTGCAAACGGGGTAGTAGAAGTAAGGGCAATCAGTGGATCGGAAAAAATTCCCTGGTTCCGAACGGTCAAATCGATCTTGACGGACATGGGCTTAGAGCACCTTTGGTCTTCCCCAGCTGTTAGTATTTTTCCAACCAAACAGGCATTTAAAGAATTGTACTGGTCCACGCTTCGCCTGAACAGAATAAATGCCTCCTGCTCTACTAGTCTTACTGGTAGGTTTCTTTGTTTTAAGTTGGACCCCATACGTGAACTCTACTGGGATACGGTCTCTAAATCCTTAGACAGGAAACTCTTCCACCAGTTCCGGGTGGGCACTTTGCCGTTGAATACCTTCACGAAAAATTGGTCCTCTAGCATCACGGATCAATGCAAATGGTGCCCAGGCCAGAAAGAAACAGAGGGCCATTTTCTGTTTGCTTGTCCCAAATACCATGCACCAAGGACCAAATGGCTAAAACCACTCTTTCAGAGACTGCCCATAAGAAAATCAGAAGAGGCTATCTATGTATTAAAAACTAACACACAGGAAATTATCACAGTGTGTATTGCCAAATACTTGGGTTGGGCGTGGATACTCAGGGCAAAACAGTAGCTTAAATCTGGATAGCATGAATTTACTTGTAATCCCATTTTATTTGGGGAAATTTGTCTTAGGGAATTTGACTCAGGATTGTCTATAAACTGTTTAATTCATTTTTAATGCTCAATTCCTTTTAATGTTTAATGTATGTGTATTTAAATGTCAATTACTTATTGCTTGTAAAATTGTCTTTTATGATTCTTTTAACAATCGAAATAAAGACTTTAAAACCTGAAACCTGACCAGCAAATTATGTTGACCGAGAGTGGAAGTTTTTAAGAATAATAACACTTACATTTGTACTGTAAGAAATGCTGGCAAGTGTGGGGAAATGTACTCTAGGCAAAACAAAGAGATTTAAAATTTTCTTTGGCAGTGGAATCCAGTGAAGAGTGTCCAGTGCGGAAGATGCAGAGGCTTGCCGAGGCAGGGAAAGGGATAGCTTGGCCTCAGCAGTTTTCACGCAATACAGGCTTTTCAGTAGGTAATCTGGAGTTCCTAAAACAATTAAAATAGTCTAATCTGATTAGGATAGCATACTCGCACAACAAGAGGACAAAATTGGTGAGGAAGAGGAGGTAGACTCTTATGTATAATCTGCATTAAAGAGCGCGGGAATTCGAGAGCTTGTTGACATGATCATTGAGGGAGAGGCTCCTATCCACCAGGGGCCATTTGCAGGGAGTGCCCGGAGGTTGCACTGACTGTTTGCACCTCCTTTGCACGCCCCCGGGGCACTTTGGTATTACAGAAGGGGATGCTGATGCCTGTTTTGGCTCTTTCTTTCATATCGATAGTGCTGACACACATAAAGCGCCAGCGCTATCTGTGGAGGCGTTCCTTCATTTGCATGGAGGCGTGCCCCATGCAAATGAGGGAATCCCTTTGCCTGTAATACAGCCGGGGCAAAGAGGCAAATAAGCTGTTAGTGCGCCTCCTGAGAGAAGCCCTCCTCAGGGGGTAAAGGGTGCCCTAAGGACCTGTAATACCAAGAAGGAGCACAGAGGGAAAAGCGGGTACCTAAGGGATAGCCCTCTGCTCAATTAAATTCAATACAAAAAATCCCTATACCCTGGACGTTAGTTAGCATCCATCTAGTAGACATGAGAACGCAATTTGCCTGGAAAATGTACTATTTAAATTCCAGAGCGACACCCCTTCTTAATTTATAGTTAGGTGTGTGTTCTCTAATGCCTCACTGTCTACAACAAAACACTGTTTGTAACTGCAAGCAGGAGTTTCTGGGCAGAGTTCAACTCGACATATCCAGCGATGTCTGCCCTACTGAGACAGTCCATCCACCCACACTTGAACAATAAATAATAAAAATTGTGTGGTGGAAAGGAAGGCACCTCACGGGCGAACAACCCTCGGGGAACTTGGCCCTTTCTCATGATCGGTTGCCATTCCTTTTCCGAAAAGAAATAAGTGTCCAAAACAAATTGTGCAAACAGATAGGTGCTGAACAAGAAGCTAAATGGATAGCTCCCTGCTGTGACAAACACAGAGAAGTGAGAGTAAAATCAACAGACACACCAATTGTACAACTTTATTACTAACTCTAGTATGTGCTGGTGAATTAAAAAGGCTGGTAGTTTACTGTCGCATACCACTACCTGTAACCGACATGTTTCACTGCACAATAGATTTTATGGCAGATTCATCAGGGTTCACCACTCGGTCACTGCACCAGTGTTGGACATCTTTATATAGGGAACCTCAACTAGCCATGTCCACTCGTACCAGCTGATCAGGAAAATATCACCCCACTGTAGTTTGTAGTATCAACCATACAGCTATGGAACCAGGACCTTAAATCATCCCATCATCAGGGAGGACAGAAACCTCCTGCGGAGCAGAAGGGCAAAAGCTCGCTTGATCTCGATTTTCAGTATGAATACATTCCGTGAAAGCGGGGCCTCACGATACTTCTGACTTTTGGGTTTTCAAGCAGGTGTCAGAAAAGTTACCACAGGGATAACTGGCTTGTGGCGGCCAAGAGTTCATAGCGACGTCGCTTTTTGATCCTTCGATGTTGGCTCTTACTATCATTGTGAAGCAGAAATCACCAAGCGTCGGATTGGTCACCCACTAATAGGGAACGTGAGCTGGGTTTAGACCGTCGTGAGACAGGTTAGTTTTACCCTACTGATAATGTGTTGTTGCAAGAGTAATCCTGCTCAGTACGAGAGGAACCGCAGGTTCAGACATTTGGTGTATGTGCTTGGCTGAGGAGCCAATGGGGCGATGCTACCATCAGTGTGATTATGACTAAACGCCTCTAAGTCAGAATCCCCCCGAAACCATATTGATACCGCAGTGCCGTGGAGCCTCGTTTGGCCTGCGATAGCCGGCCTCTCTTGGGGAGCCGGTGCGTAGAGCCGCTCGCTTGGGGACCGGAGTGTGGATGGAAGGGGGCCGCCTCCATCGCCCTTAGTGCACCGCATGTTCGTGGGACACCCGGTGCTAAATCATTCGTAGACGACCTGATTCTGGGTCAGGGTTTCGTAAGTAGCAGAGCAGCTACCTCGCTGCGATCTATTGAAAGTCATCCTCTGAGCCAAGCTTTTGTCTCTCCGTGCGTGTGTGCCCACGGACGCCTCCCTCCACCACACCCAGGGGTGGGTCCCTCTGCCGCCGGGCCGGCGGGAGGGACGCGGAGGGGGTAACACGGGTCCGTAGAAGGCTGCCTCCACCACGTGCCATTCGGCACGGGGTCCTCCCCCTCCTGTCCCTGCCCCACCGGGGTGCGGGGATGGGGGCCACCATCCTTTGCAGGTCAGCAGGGTGACCAGATGGCCCGCTGCTCCCAGGCAGGGAGGTGAGCAGCAGCCACCCGGGGAAGGAAGCTCCAGAGTGTCTGCCTTGGTGCGCCTGGCCACCCTCGCCAGACTGCAAGGGCGACTGGGTACGTCAGCCTCCCAGGTCATCTGGGCACTGGGTCGTCCCGGGCCATCTGGTCTCCTGGCTGCGGGACCAGATGGCCCTTCGGGCAGGGTGACCAGATGGCCCTGCGGGCTGTGTGACCAGATGGCCCTGCGGGCTGGGTGACCAGATGACCCTGCGAGCTGGCGACCGGGCTAACTACAACTTTTGTCCCTCCCCAGAGTTCTTAATAGTCGTGAAAAATGGGCTCCCCGAGCAGGCAGTCGGGGAGTGGACGTGGCCTGGGCTTAATTTAATTTAATGTAATTTAATTGCGGGTTTATATAGCGCTAGGAATCGACTCCCGGAGGAGTATCTCCACGCTTCGACCGCTGGGGAACCCGTCCTGGCTCACCCTGAGAGATGGTCCCTGATGGGTATCTCTAAGGTGCGACCAAGCATCCCCGGTGGTCTGGGGGGCCGTTGTGAAGATGAGGCAAGCTGATGCCCAGAGTTGCCAAGTGTGGTTTCTGACTAGAGTAGGCACCGAGGCGAGAATTATCGAGTCCGCTGACCCTGGTCCACGACCCTGCCGCGTCGGGAATCGAACCCTGGTCCCGGGCCGTTCTCTGCTTACGGGTCTGCCGCCTCTAACCAGTGAGCCACACTTCTCCATAGGTGACCAGATGGCCGGACTTCCCTGGAAGTCCCGATGAGGTGCCATTCGCCTCCCGGATCCCAGCGAGGGCTCCAGGAGGTCAGGCACATTCGCGCCTGGAGTCCTCTGAGCCTTGCGGTGCGCACTTGTTCCCAGAAAGAGGGGTAGCCTTCCTCCGGATTACTAGGGACAAGGTACTCTAGGACCCCTCTCGGCCTAGCGGTCGCATGGCAGGAAGCCCTGGATGGGGTCTGGGAGGGCCTGGGGAGGCGTCCCCTGTGCCTCTGGGCTCCCGGCTGGGGCCAGGGGCCCGGCTGGGCCCCGGGTTGGGTGTCACGGCTCCGGGCCCCGTCCCCCGGCCTGCCGTACTGCCGAAGCTCGGGACGGGGTTCCGTTGTGCCCAGGGAGCCTCCCCTTGCTTGGCTGGGTTTAGTAGCTCCGTCCAGGGGCCCCTGAGGGGCCCCAGGGAGGGTGGCCTCCCCACCCGGGCTCCGTCCTGGGTCCTGCCGCAGAAGCAGGGTGTCTGGGACAGGTTCCGGAGGGCCCAGGGTAGGCCTCTGGGCCTGGGTGCCCCGGCTGGGTCCAGGGGCCCGCTGGGCCCCGGACCGGGTGCTCGGGCCTAGGGCCCTGTCCTCCCGGCCTGCCGCACTGCCAAAGGTCCGGGACGGGGGTTCCGTGGTGCCCGGGGAGCCTCTCCTTTTTCGATGCTTCCCCATATAATTTTCATGCACATGGGATTGTGGTCGCTATCCTGCGATTGTTTGACCTCTATGTCCCCTAGGTTTCCCCATAGGCGGGTATCGAGCAATATGTAATCAATACGCGAGAAGCCACTAAGTCTGTTAAAGGTCATAGCCCCGTTTGGGTCAGAGATTGTCCTACCATTCAATGCTCGTAGGTTATATTCTAATGTTAGGGCATTAATTTGGATCGCCCTAGGTGACCATTTCCTGATTGGCGCTAGGGGTGGGCAGAAAACTACGTTCTGACAGCGTAGTGGATGTAGCCAGCCAGACCTGCTCCCCATGCCCGGTCCCAGCTACCGAACCCTAGCTAGGCCGGGGAGAGCCTCCCTGGGCCCCGGTGGAGCCCCGTCCCCAGCGCCCGGGGCCTCTGATGGCTTGCAGGACGGGGGGCTCACGCACCCCGGGCCGGCCGGACGGAGCTCAAGTCCCGGGCCCGGTCCCAGTTTTTGAACCCTAGCCAGGCCGGGGAGAGCCTCCCAGGGCCCCGGTGGAGCCCCGTCCCCAGCGCCCGGGGCCTCTGATGGCTTGCAGGACGGGGGGCTCACGCACCCCGGGCTGGCCGGACGGAGCTCAAGTCCCGGGCCCGGTCCCAGCTTTTGAACCCTAGCCAGGCCAGGGAGAGCCTCCCAGGGCCCCGGTGGAGCCCCGTCACCAGCGCCCGGAACCTCAGATGGCTTGCAGGACGAGGGGCTCATGCACCCCGGTGCCGTCCGGATGGAGCTCAAGCCCCGGGCCCGGTCCCAGCTACCGAACCCTAGCCAGGCCGGGGAGAGCCTCCCCGGGCCCCGGTGGTGCCCCGGACCCTCTGATGCCTTGCAGGAAGGGGGCTCATGCACCACAGGCCCGAGCGGATGGAACTCAAGCCCCGGCCCCGGTCCCAACTTCCGAACCCTAGCCAGGCCGGGAGAGCCTCCCCGGGCCCCGGTGGAGCCCCGTCCCCAGCGCCCGGACCCTCTGATGGCTTGCAGGATGGGGGGCTCACGCACCCTGGGGATGGATGGACAGAGCTCAAGCCCTGGGCCCGGTCCCATCTTCCAAACCCTAGCCAGGTCGGGGAGAGCCTCCCTGGAAGCCCTGTCTCCAGCGCACGGACACTTGGCTGGACCCAAGGAGCCGAGAGGGGTCCTAGAGTACCTTGTCCCTGGTAATCCGGAGGAAGGCTACCCCTCTTTCTGGGAACAAGTGCGCACCGCAAGGCTCAGAGGACTCCAGGCGCGAATGTGCCTGACCTCCTGGAGCCCTCGCTGGGATCCGGGAGGCGAATGGCACCTCATCGGGACTTCCAGGGAAGTCAGGCCATCTGGTCGCCTCATAGGAAAGCATTGCAGGCGACCAGATGGCCGAGGCGATCTGGGCGACCAGATGGCCGGGCACGAAAGGGAAGCCGCCTGGACTCTCCCGACCCCGTCCCGGGCACCATCCTGGGCACCCTGCCACACGGCTGGACCCAGGACGGAGCTCCGGGTGGGGAGGGCCCTCAGGGGCGACCAGATGGCAGGACTTCCCTGGAAGTCCCGATGAGGTGCCATTCGCCTCCCGGATCCCAGCCAGGGCTCCAGGAGGTGGGGCACATTCGTGCTTAGGGTCCCTTGAGGCTCGCGGTGTGCACTTGTTCCCAGAAAGAGGGGTAGCCTTCCTCCGGATTACTAGGCACAAGGTACTCTGGTACCCCTCTCGTCCTAGCGGTCCTCAGCCAGCAGCTGGACGGGCCAGGATGCCCCCCAGCCCTGGGTCTGTCCCTGGGTATGCCGCGTGGCTGGATAGGGTCCGGGAGGGCCCGGGCCTGGGGTCCCCGTCCCAATCGGCCTGCCTCACTGCCTGGGATGGCAGGGGTTCCGTTGTGCCCGGGGAGCCTGGCTGGGTTCAGGAGCTCAGTCTGGGGCTCCGTCCTGGGTCCTGCTGCGTGGCAGGGTGCCGTGACGGGGTCCGGAGGGCCCGGGGAGGCTTCTCCTAGACCTCGGGGCCTGGGAACCCCGGCGGGGTCCAGGGGCCCCGCTGGGCCCCAGGTGGGGTGCTCCGGCCCAGGGCCCTGTCCCCCGGCCTAGGGCCCTGTCCCCCGGCCTGCCACACTGCTATAGGCCCGGGGGAGGGTTTTGTGGTGCCCGTGGAGCCTCCCCGTACATGGCTGCGTTCAGGAGCTCCGTCCGGGGCCCCTGAGGGCCCCTGGGAGAGTGACCTCCCCAGCCGGGCTCCGTCCTGGGTCCTGCCGCGTGGCAGGGTGCCTGGGACAGGGTCCGGAGGGCCCGGGGTAGGCTTCCCCTGCGCCTCCAGGCCTGGGGGCCCTGGCTGTGTCAAGGGCCCTGCCGGGCCCCAGGTTGCATGCTCGCGCCCAGGGCCCTGTCCCCCCGGCCTGCCGCACTGCCAAAGGCCCGGGACGGGGGTTCCGTGGTGCCCGGGGAGCCTTCCCTTGCTCGGCTGGCTTCAGGAGCCCCGTCCGGGGACCCTGAGGGCCCCGGGGAGGGTGGCCTCCCCACCCGGGGCTCCGTCCTGGGTCATGCCGCGCGGCAGTGTGCCCGGGACGTGGTCAGGAGGGTCAAGGCTGCTTCCCTATCGTGCCCGGCCATCTGGTCGCCCAGATACCCTCGGCCATCTGGTTGCCCAGATTCCATCGGCCATCTGGTCGTCCGCAATGCTTTCCTATGGGGCGACCAGATGGCCGGACTTCCCTGGAAGTCCCAATGAGGTGCCATTCGCCTCCCGGATCCCAGCGAGGGCTCCAGGAGGTCGGGTACTTTCGCGCCTTGGGTCCCCTGAGCCTCGCGGTGCGCACTTGTTCCCAGAAAGAGGGGTAGCCTTCCTCCGGATTACTAGGGACAAGGTACTCTGGGACCCCTCACGGCCTAGCAGTCCTCAGCCGGCAGCTGGCTGGGCCAGGATGCCGCCCCAGCCCCGGGTCCGTCCCTGGGCCTGCCGCGTGGCAGGAAGCCCTGGATGGGGTCCGGGAGGGCCCGGGGAGGCGTCCCCTGCGCCTTCACGCTCCCGGCTGGGGCCAGGGGCCTGTCCAGGCCCCGGGTCAGGTGCTCCAGCTCTGGGCCCCGTCCCCCGGCCTGCCGCACTGCCAAAGGCCCAGGACGAGGTTACGTGGTGCCCGGGGAGCCTCCCCTTGCTCAGCTGGGTTTAGAAGCTCCGTTCTGGGCCCCTGAGGGGCCCCGGGGAGGGCGGCCTCCCCACCCGGGGCACCGTCCTGGGTCCTGCCACGTGGCAGGGTGCCTGGGACAGGGTCTGGAGGGCCTGGGGTAGGCTTCCCCTGCGCTTCCAGGCCTGGGAGCCCCAGCTGAATCCAGGGGCCCTGCCGGGCACCGGGTCGGGTGCTCGGGTTCAGGGCCCTGTCCCCCCGGCCTGCCGCACTGCCAAAGGCCCGGGACGGGGGTTCCGTGGTGCCTGGGGAACCTCTCCTTGGTCGGTCAGCTTCAGGAGCCCCGTCCAGGTCCCCTGAGGGCCCCGGGGAGGGTGGCCTCCCCAACCGGGGCTCCGTCCTGGGTCCAGCCATGTGGCAGGGTGCCCGGGACGGTGCCCGGGCCCAGGTCCGGAGGGTCCAGGCAGCTTCCCTTTCGTGGCAGGCCATCTGGTCGCCCAGATCGCCTCGGCCATCTGGTCGCCCGCAATTGATTGATTGATTGTGGGTTTCTAAAGTGCTAGAATTGACTCCCGAAGGAGTATTTCTGCGCTGTAGACCGCTGGGGAACCCGTCCTGGCTTTCCCTGTGGGATGTTCCCTACTGGGTATCTCCAAGGTGAAATCAGGCATCCCCCGCGTATGTGGGGGGCCGTTGTGGAGATGAGGCAAGCTAATGCCCAGAGTTGCCGAGTGTGATCCCTAGTTAGAGTAGGCACCAGGGCGAGAATTATCGAGTCCGTTGACCCTGGTCCAAGACCCTGCCGCGTCGGGAATTGAACCCTGGTCCTGGGCCGTCCTCCGCTCCCGGGTCTGCCGCCTCTAACCAGTGAGCCACACCACTCCTCCACAATGCTTTCCTATGGGGCGACCAGATTGCCGGACTTCCCTGGAAGTTCCGATGAGGTGCCATTTGCCTCCGGGATCCCAGCCAGGGCTCCAGGAGGTCGGGCACATTCGTGCCTAGGGTCCCCTGAGCCTCGCAGTGCGCACTTGTTGCCATAAAGAGGGGTAGCCTTCCTCCGGATTACTATGGACAAGGTACTCTGGGACCTCTCTCGGCGTAGAGGTCCTCAGCCGGCAGCTGGACGGGACAGGATGCCGCCCCAGCCCCGGGTCCATCCCTGGGTCTGTCGCGTGGTAGGATGCCCTGGATAGGGTCCGGGAGGGCCCTGGCCTGGGGTCCCCGTCCCCCCCGGCCTGCTGCACTGCCTGGGACGGCGGAGATTCCGTTGTGCCTGGGGAGCCTGGCTGGGTTCAGGAGTTCCGTCTGGGGCTCCGTCCTGGGTCCTGCTGCGTGGCAGGGTGCCGTGACGGGGTCCGGAGTGCCCGGGGAGGCTTCTCCTGCGCCTTGGTGCCTGGGAACCCTGGTGGGGTCCAGGGGCCCTGCTGGGCCCCGGGTGGAGTGCTCCGGCCCAGGGCCCTGTCCCCCGGCCTAGGGCCCTGTCCCCCAGCCTGCCGAACTGCCAAAGGCCCGGGACGGGGTTCTGTGGTGCCCGGGGAGCCTCCCCGCGCTTGGCTGGGTTCAGGAGCTCCGACCGGGGCCCCTGAGGGCCCCTGGGAGGGTGGCCTCCCCAGCCGGGGTCCGTCCTAGGTCCTGCCACGTAGCAGGGTGCCTGGGACGGGGTCCGGAGGGCCTGGGGTAGGCTTCCCCTGCGCCTCCGGGCCTGGGAGCCCCGGCTGGGTCCAGGGGCCCTGCCGGGCCCCGGGTTGCATGCTCGGTCCCAGGGCCCTGTCCCCCTGGCCTGCCGTACTGCCAAAGGCCCGGGAATGGGGTTCCGTGCAGCCCGGGGAGCTTCCCCTTGCTTGGCTGGCTTCAGGAGCCCCGTCCGGGGCCCCTGAGGGCCCCGGGGAGGGTGGCCTCCCCACTCGGGGCTCCGTCCTGGGTCCTGCCACGCGGCAGGGTGCCCAGGACGGGGTCCGGAGGGTCCAGGTGGCTTCCCTTTTGTGCCCGGCCATCTGGTCGCCCAGATCCCCTCGGCCATCTGGTTGCCCGGATCCCATCGGCCATCTGGTCGACCGCAATGCATTCCTATGGGGCGACCAGATGGCCGGACTTCCCTGGAAGTCCAGATGAGGTGCCATTCGCCTCCCGGATCCCAGCGAGGGCTCCAGGAGGTCAGGTACTTTCGCGCCTTGGGTCCCTTGAGCCTCGCGGTGCGCACTTGTTCCCAGAAAGAGGGGCTGCCTTCCTCCGGATTACTAGGGACAAGGTACTCTGGGACCCCTCACGGCCTAGCAGTCCTCAGCCGGCAGCTGGCTGGACCAGGATGCCGCCCCAGCCCGGGTCCGTCCCTGGGCCTGCCTCGTGGCTGGAAGCCCTAGATGGGGACCGGAGGGCCAGGGGAGGCGTCCCTTGTGCCTCCGGGCTCCTGGCTGGGGCCAGGGGCCCTGCCGGGCCCTGGGTCGGGTGCCCCAGCTCTGGGCCCCGTCCCCCGGCCTGTCGCACTGCCAAAGGCCCGGGACGGGGTTCCGTGGTGCCCGGGGAGCCTCCCCTTGCTCGGCTGGGTTTAGAAGCTCCCTCCAGGGACCCTGAGGGGCCCCGGGGAGTGCGGCCTCCCCACCCGGGGCTCCATCCTGGGTCCTGCTGCATGGCAGGGTGCCTGGGACGGGGTCTGGAGGGCCCGGGGTAGGCTTCCCCAGCGCATCCAGGCCTGGGAGCCCCGGCTGGATCTAGGGGGCCCGGCGGGCTCCTGGTCGGGTTCTCGGGGTCAGGGCCCTGTCTCCCCAGCCTGCCGCACTGCCAAAGTCCCGGGACGGGAGTTCCGTGGTGCCCGGAGAGCCTCTCCTTGCTCGGCTGGCTTCAGGAGCCCCATCCGGGGCCCCTGAGGGCCCCGGGGAGGGTGGCCTCCCGACCCGGGGCTCCGTCCTGGGTCCAGCTGTGTGGCAGGGTGCCCGGGACGGGGTCCGAAGGGTCCAGGCGGCTTCCCTTTCCCTTTCTCTTTCCCTTGTTAGAAAGGTCAGATCTGATGCTTTCATTTGATCTGTCTACCTTTGGTATTATCTGAAGTTTTTTTTTCCCAGCTGTCAGCCAAGGGAAAAACCTGACATCGTACCTGATTTTGAGCACCTTGGGCTGGGTGGAAGAACTGACTTTGCCCCCTTAAACACAAAAACTTCAAAAAGTCACCCCTGGAGGCCAGAAAAGGGTCTTAGACACTCTTGGTATGTCATCTGAGGTATACTATGGGGTCCTTGGGTCCAGAACTAGAAATGTGATGTGACTCTGAGCTCTATGGCTTATAATGGGAAAAATGAGTTTGACACCAAACACCTCGAAATGTCACAAATAGGAGTCCGACATATGCCTGGAGGCTGGAAACGAGCCCTAGCCACTCTTGTTACATTACCTGAGATATATAATGGGGTCCTGGTGGATACAGGGACCTGAAAACAGTCATGAGGGGTGATACTGAAAATTAGCAAAACTCGCTAATAGTGAGCACTTTTAGCGAGTTTTGCTAATTTGTCAAATAGCTCAGGCTGGATATCAGAGACACCATTTGAGTGCACAGGATATAAAAACACTTGTTAGAAAGGTCAGTTCTGATGCTTTCATTTGATCTATCTACCTTTGCTATTATCTGTACTTTTTTTTCAGCTTCCAGCCAAGGGGATAACCTGATATTGTACACGAGATTGAGCACCTTGGAATGGGTGGAAGAAATGACTTTGCCCCCTTAAACACAAAAACTTCAAAAAGTCACCCCTGGAGGCCAGATGAGCCCTAGCCACTCGTGTTATATCACCTCAGATATATATTGGGGTCCTGATGGCTACAGGGACCTGAAAACAGTCATGAGGGTTGATACTGAAAATTAGCAAAAATTGTCAAAAAATGTTTTTGGGACAAGATTTGCTAATTTCTCAAATAGCTCAGACTGGATATCAGAGACACCGTTTGAGTGTTAAACACATAAATACACTTGTTAGAAAGGTCAGATCTGATGCTTTCATTTGATCTGTCTACCTTTGATATTATCTGAAGTTTTTTTTCCAGCTTCCAGCCAAGGGAAAAACCTCTGATCGTACCCGATTTTGAGCACCTTCGGCTGGGTGGAAGAAGTGACTTTGCCCCCTTAAACACAAAAACTTCAAAAAGTCACCCCTGGAGGCCAGAAAAGGGTCTTAGACACTCTTGGTATGTCATCTGAGGTATACTATGGGGTCCTTGGGTCCAGAACTAGAAATGTGATGTGACTCTGTGCTGTATGGCTTATAATGGGAAAAAATTTGTTTGATACCAAACACCTCGAAATGTCACAAATAGGATTCTGACATGTGCCTGGAGGCTGGAGAGCCACTCTTGCTATATTACCTGAGATATATAATGGGGTCCTTGTGGCTACAGGGACCTGAAAACAGTCATGAGGGTTGATACTGAAAATTAGCAAAACTCGCTAATAGTGAGCACTTCTAGCGAGTTTTGCTAATTTTTCAAATAGCTCAGGCTGGATATCAGAGACACTGTTTGAGTGTACAAGACATAAATACACTTTATGTAAAGGTCAGATCTGATGCTTTCATGTGATCTATATACCTTTGATATTATCTGAAGTTTTTTTTTCAGCTTCCAGCCAAGAGAAAGACATGATATTGTACCTGATTTTGAGCACCTTGGGCTGGGTGGAAGAAGTGACTTTGCCCCCTTAGACCCAGAAACTTCAAAAAGTCACCCCTGGAGGCCAGAAATGGCCCATAGACACTCCTGCCATGAAATCTGAGGTATACTAGGGGGGCCTGGGGTCAATACCTAGAAATATGACCTGACTCTGAGGACTTAGAATGGAAAAATAAGTTTGACCCCAAACACCTCGAAATGTTACAAATATGAGTCAATGGTGTGCCTAGGGGCTAGTAATGGACCCTAGCCACTCCTGCTATGTCACCTGAGATATACTATCAGGTCCTGGAGTCCACTGGAACCCGCAAACAGTCATGAGTGTTGATCAGACCAAGACCAATCCGGGCTCGCCCGGCCTCTTTGGTGACTCTAGATAACCTTGGGCCAATCACACGTCCCCGTGACGGCGACGATACATTCGGATGTCTGCCCTATCAACTTTCGATGGTACTTTCTGTGCCTACCATGGTGACCACGGGTAACGGGGAATCAGGGTTCGATTCCGGAGAGGGAGCCTGAGAAACGGCTTCCACTTTCAAGGAAGGCAGCAGGCGCGCAAATTACCCACTCCCGACTCGGGGAGGTAGTGACGAAAAATAACACTACAGGACTCTTTTGAGGCCCTGTAATTGGAATGAGTACACTTTAAATCCTTTAACGAGGATCCATGGCTTTGAGAGACACAGGTGCAAGTGTCAAAATGGTGACAAAAGATTTTGTGGCCCCTGAAGAAATCATACTTGGTGAGATTTACCAAGTGATCAATGCAAGCAATTTCAGATAGAGACATAATTTAAACAGCACATTGTTCCTAGTCTTGTGCTACTTACCCATGTGAAATATCATATATGTGTCATATTGGAAAGTAGTCAAAATGTGAAGTTGAATGTTTGATGTTTTTAAATTACCTCACATGTTCGGAAAAAAATGCCTTACATTTTGTTCCATAATTCTTAAACCATACAATCTGGATCCATAATTCAAAGTGTAGCATAAAGCTAACATCATGTGACAGTCATGTGTTCATTTTCATGCCTGTGCCATACTTAGAAGTGGTGTGAATCTTTCAGTGATTAAATACATGTTTTTAAAAATTGGCCTCCAGTTTTTGCAAAATGTGTCACGTATATTGTGTCATCAGTCAAGATCCATACTAGATAGAGCTTGATTTTCAACTGTAACACATTCTATAGCATGGCCTACTACAGTGTGCCATTTTAAATGCATGTGACTCACACACAAGGTACATACAATGCAATTTGAATCCATACGAGGCGATTTTCAATTTGCAGTCATCTGGTCGCCCCATTGAAATGGATAGGATATACTACAGAGTATGTGGTGCACTATAATTCTTGAAGCGTATGAGGTACTGACTTAATTTAAATTGCAGTATGTAGCTAAGACATGTACACTTTATAGTGGCAACTCTGATGTTTGTGGCTTTTAAGGACAAGGTACAAATCAAGTGTAAGCTTCAGGTAGGTTTTTCTTTTTCACTTTCATGTATGTTGAAGAACACTTTATGCTTTTGGCTATAATTCACAATCTATAAATGATAGAGACATAATGTAAACAACACTGTGTTCCTAGTCTTTTGCTACTTACCCATGTGAATTATCATGTATGTGGAATATTGGAAAGTGGTCAAAATGTGAAGTTGAATGTATGATGTTTTTCAATTACATCACATGTTTGAAAAAGTATGCCTGTACATTTTGTCCCATAATTCTAAAACCATACAATATGGATCCATAATTCAAAGTGCAGCATAAATCTAACATCATGCCACTGTCCTGTGTTCAATTACATGACTGTGCCATGCTTGGAAGTGGTGAGAATCATGCAGTGATTAAATGCATGTTTTTAAAAATTTCCCTCCAGTTTTTGCAAAATGTGTCACGTATATTGTGTCATTGGTCATGATCCATACTAGATAGAGCTTGATTTCCAACTGAAACACATTCTATAGAACAGTCTACTACAGTGTGCCATTTTAAATGCATGTGACTCACACACAAGGTACATAAAATGCAATTTGAATGCATATGAGGCGATTTTCAATTTGCGGCCATCTGGTTGCCCCATTGAAATGGATAGGATATACTACAGGGCATATGGTGCACTATAATTCTTGAAGCGTATGAGGTACTGACTTAATTTAAATTGCAGTATGTAGCTAAGACATGTACACTTTATAGTGCCAACTCTGATGTTTGTGGCTTATAGGGACATGGTACAAATCAAGTGTAAGCTTCAGGTAGGTTTTTCTTTTTCACTTTCATGTATGTTGAAAAACACTTTATGCTTTTGGATATAATTCACAATATATAAATGATAGAAACATAATTTAAACAACACTGTGTTCCTCGTCTTGTGCTACTTACCCATGTGAATTATCATGTATGTGGCATATTGGAAAGTTGTCACAATGTGAAGTTGAATGTATGATGTTTTTCAATTGTGTCACATGTTCGAAAAAGTATGCCTTACATTTTGTCCCATAATTCTAAAACCATACAATCTGTATCCATAATTCTAAGTGCAGCATAAAGCTACCACCATGCCACTGTCCTGTGTCACTTCTCATGCATGTGGAATGTGTGGAAGTAGTAGTAATCATTCCCTGATTCCATTCATGTTTTTAGAATGTTGCCTCCAGTTTTGGGAAAATGTGTCACATATATTGTGTCATAATCCATGATCCACACTAGATAGAGCTTAATTTGCATCTGCAACACATTCTATAGCATAGCCTACTACAATATGACAATTTAAAGGCATGTGGTCTACACAGAAGGCACACAAAATGGAAGTTGAATCCATATGAGGCGATTTTCAATTACATGCCATCTGGTCGCCCAATTACAATAGATAGGATATAATACATAGCAGAATGTGCCCTATAATTCTTGAAGCATATAAGTTAAAGACTTAATTCCAATTGCAGATTGTAGCTAAGATATGTACGCAGTATCGTACCAATACTTATGCATGTAGCCCACATAGAAAGTACATGAAATGGAAGTTGAATCCATACGAGGCGATTTTCGATTTCCGGCCATCTGGTCACCCAATTCCCAAAGATTATTCTTAAATATTAGTGTGTTTTTATGCTATTTATCTAATAATGGATGAAACAGTTTCTTAACATGTGCATAATGAGATAGTAAATAGAAAATAATGAAAATGTATTGGTAAAGCGTATTTTGGTAGACTTTAAAAATCCCCATTGAAATACACATGCATCACCAATGCTGCAGTGAAAATAACACATAGAGATGTTTTTTTCTTTTGTTTATGAAGCCTAATGTGAAGGCAAGTCACACCTATGTTTTACTTTGAAAAATTCTCTTTCTTAAAATGTATGGCTTTACCTTGTTTTTTTAAAATAGCTAACAAAACAATTGCGAAAGTAGCTTATAAAATAGTGAGTGTAAATGCTATTTTGGTTTTTTTTCAGCTTGAGGTTCATTTTAATATGAGTCTTAATTTGATGTATCACTTGCCCTAGTAAACAATTCCCAAAGTCTATTTTTTCCATTTTACCCAAGCTCAATGATAAAAACATGCATCACCAATGATGCAAAAAGTCAAGTCCGAATATTCAAACAGCAATAAAAAATTAAGAGAAACAGATATTTGAAAAATTCCTTTTGTTTATGTGGCCTTATGTCCAAAGGCTTCCAACAAGAGCATTTTTTTGAAAATCGGGCGATTTAAAAAAAATCTGCGAACTTTTTTTTTTCTCTAAAAAAAAGTTTTAAAAAACTGCATTTTAGTGTAAAAAAGTGGCCGTACAATATATTTTCACCAAATAAAGTTATTTTTGACTCAGAATACACGTAGGCTTCAGGTCAATGTGTTTTGGTTTGGGGGAGGGCGCCCAGGGGAAAAAACACCTTTGGGGAAAATGCATCACTGGTGCTGCTCGTTAGAAAAAATGGCACCCCAATATTGTTTCTGAAAAAGGGGGTAGCATATGAAAGAGGGCGTCAAAATATTATGGACCTTAAATCATTCCATCATCATTCCTGGGATGATTTAAGGTCCTGGTTCCATAGCTGTATGGTTGATACTACAATCTACAGTGGGGTGATATTTTCCTGATCAGCTGGTACGAGTGGACATGGCTGGTTGAGGTTCCCTATATAAAGATGTCCAACACTGGTGCGGTGACCGAGTGGTGAACCCTGATGAATCTGCCATAAAATCTATTGTGCAGTGAAACATGTCGGTTACAGGTAGTGGTATGCGACAGTAAGCTACCATCCTTTTTAATTCACCGGCACACACTAGAGTTAGTAATAAAGTTGTACAATTGGTGTGTCTGTTAATTTTACTCTCACTTCTCTGTGTTTGTCACAGCAGGGAGCTATCCATTTAGCTTCTTGTTCAGCACCTATCCGTTTGCACAATTTGTTTTGGACACATTTCTTTTCGGAAAAGGAATGGCAACCGATGATGAGAAAGGGGCATAGAATTGGTAACATCTGCCAAGTTCCCCGAGGGTTGTTCGCCCATGAGGTGCCTTCCTTTACACCACACAATTTTTATTATTTATCGTTCAAGTGTAGGTGGATGGACTGTCTCAGTAGGGCAGACATCACTGGATATGTCGAGTTGAACTCTGCCCAGAAACTCCTGCTTGCAGTTACAAACAGTGTTTTGTTGTGGACAGTGAGGCATTAGAGAACACACACCTAACTATCAATTAAGAAGGGGTGTCGCTCTGGAATTTAAATAGTACATTTTCCAGGCAAATTGCGTTCTCATGTCTACTAGACGATTGCCCTAAGGACCTCCCAGACATCCCCTTGCAGGCAGGTGGAGTCAGTGACTGCACCTGCCTGCAAGAGGATCTCTAGTCTCCCTTCTAAGTGCAGGTGGGTTGCCGCCCGCACAGTGAAATATAAAGTGGCTGTTTCAAAGCCACCCAGTATTTCACTTAAACGCTCTGCCACCCAGAGCAGCACAAGTTTGCGGCTGCCCTGGGGGCGTCACATTCTATGTAATAGGGCGCAATTTCTCTGTGTGCAACCGGCGTACCTATTTTAAGGTGTGCCAGGTGCAAAAAGGGAAAGTGCACCCTAATACATAAAATGCCCCTGGGGCGCTGAGTTTACAAAGCAAGTTTGTTGTGGAGGAAGCAGCGTTATTCTCTACAGGCCAGCAGTTTGCCGGAAATGCATATGAATTTTTGCCTGTTGAGCAGCACAATATGTCAGTTGTATCACTGTTCATTTTTAGTGGGTTAGGGCCAAGCCAGGTGGAGATGTCTCACCTCCATTTGTAGATGCTTTCAAGTGAAGATGACATTGTGAGAAGTTGGTCTGGTATATGAAGTTCACTATCCTAGTGAGCACCTTGCACCAGTCCAAACAACCCTTATGGTGATGGTTGTAAAGTCAACCTTATAGACCAGCTATCCTAGGGGTAGCATGGACAAAAGCAGTCTTAGGCTAAACTCAAGAGGGCATGTGAAGCCAGCTGTTTTACCATATGCAAACCTTTTAATACCAAATGAAAGGACACCACACAGGTTATATATTCAAAATATATATGTATTTATTACGCAATAAATCCCCTTAACTCTTTATGAGCACAGGAGCACAAGCGTATAACAAGAAACTTAATATAGCATACAAAAGTTGCACAAATATGGAAAGGCCCTGGTGGCCCTTAAAACCATATACTAAAATAGTGGTATAAGAACCACGTCACGAACAATGGTAAGGACTAGGGCCTTGGGAATCGCTGGGGCTACACTGGACTAACAGCAGTTAGGACGTAGGAGGCCTACAGGATGCGGGTGCAGTGTCTAAATGCCCACGCGTGCACCAATAGAAGTCAATGGGTGCGTAAAGTTAGAAAGTTGCAGATTTAGAAGTCTTCCGACTGAACTAGAACTTAACCACTTAAAACTAGGACACTAGGGATGTAAATCTCTACAGGAGCACCGCAGTACTCGCGTTACCTCACCCACAGGAAGCGGGTGCATAGGTGTCAAAGTGTGTCCGGTTTCGTCGTGGAGTTCTATGGAGCCTTGGAGAAAAGATGCTGCAGGCGACCAGGAGAAAAGAGTCCGGCTGGATCCAAGGGTGGATCGAAGATGTAGAGTACCTGAAAGCAGAGGGGACAGAGTCTGGGTCACTAGCCAGTGACCAGGAAGGAACCAGGAAGGAACCAGGCGATGTCGGGTTGCGATAAGGTGATGTTGTGAAGCTTGTCTCCGCTGCCACATGGACCAGGAGGTGTCGACGACAACCAGGTGGTGGACACAGGCTGTCCCACAAAGGCTCTCGCTGTCGGCGGTATTGGTTCTCGATTCAGAGTCAACAGGCCTTGGCAAATGCAACCCATGCAGGAATCAAAGATGGCTTCTGGATCAGACCAGTAAGGTCTGATGGGCTGCTCCTTTTCAGGGGAGCAAGGGCCAGTCTGGAGCAACCACACCAGCATTGAAAATTCAAAGGTTCATTGTCGCAGAGGCCACTAGCCAACGGGCAAGTGACCGGACTGATGCGTCAAGCAGGAAAATGCAAAAGGGCCCAACGCAGCACTCGGTGAGTGTGGAGAAGTGATCTTTGGTGCAAATGCTGCTTGGGGCTGGGGCTTCTCAATTCCAAAGCACAGCTTTGAGCATGCCTCGGAAGCTGCACAGGAAGCACTTCTCTGGCTTTACAAGATGGCCGGTCCCACGTCTCAAGTCGCCTCCACGGGTTTCAGCTTTGCTGTGGCTGTGGATCGGGCTGTTGGATGTCTGAAATTCTGGTTCTTGTTGGTCTCTGTTGTTCGAGCTTCGGCAGGAGCAACAACAAAGCAAACCTTTGAGCGCTTGATGGTGCCTGCTTGCACAGGGTGGTCACTCCTTGACCACAAGGGAGATTCTTCAGTCTTCTACGTCGAGTAGGATGTCTAAGGGTTCAGAGTTCTGTTTCAAAGTTTCAGTCAGGATTATCTAAAGTCTATGGACACAGCTCCTACCTTTATTCCAAATCAAGGGGCTGGATTACCTGCTAGGTCCCTCCTATCGGTGGGACCCAGGAAGGGGGTGGTTACACCCCTTTCCCTTTGTCCAGTTTCGCGCCAGAGCTGGGCCTGGAGTGCCCCAGTTGGGCTATGCATGGGACACCTTTTGTGCCCCAGGCAGTGTCTAGTTTCATTCAGCCCTCCCTGCCCCAATCCACTATCTCCTGTCTGGGGTGGTGCTAGCACCTCCCTGTGACAGGAAACATTTTGTCCAGGCCTCCCCTGCCGGAGTTTCGGTAAGCAGCAGGAGGCCAGACTTGTGTCTGTGGCAACAGCATCCATTTTGTGATGCTGAGGCTCTGGTTAACTTTAACCGGGATTAAGGTTAGTAACGTGTCTTCTCCCTCTAGAAGGGTGGAATGCTACTCCCGTCGCCAGAACTGGCGAGGGGGTAGTATTCCAAAGCGTATGACACCTTACACGACATGTTTTGATAAAGCCAAACCAAAGATAGCATCTAACCACGAGGATTATAATGCACTTAAGAGTATATGGTATGGCAGTATCCTAGAACAGCTATAAGGACATGGTTCCGAAAGCTGCAGACAGGCTCAGCTCATGCTAGAGCACCATCTCAGATAAAACCAAGCACTCTGCCTCCAGGATTGTTAAGGCCTGCCATAGGAGTGACTTATAGGTGCATATGTGTCCAGATATAGGTTTAGACATAGGTATACTATATCTAAGCAAGGGGTGATTACACGACCTTGCCCCAGCTGAGTGATCAGCCAGTTGTGTCAGTTTGAATGGCCCGCCAGGGGTGGCAAAAGATATGCTGCAGCCCCTGGTAGGCCTTGGATGCACCTATGCCCTGGGTACCTATAGTACTCTGTACAGAGGCTCATAAGGTGACCCAATCCCTATTGGTGATGTACCTAAAGTACTTGGTTGTGAATTTAGAGAGAGAGCAGCAGGGCTGTGGGTCTGATTAGCAGGCCCACAGCCACATTAAGTCAAAAACCAGTGAAGCAAAAAGCAAAAAAATGGGGTGACAATAGGATAGCAGACCCATCTCTCCTACATAACCCCCCCCCCACCCCCCCAAACACAGGGACATTAAACTTAACCTTGACCAGATAAGTCTTCATGTTCTAAGTGGAAATACCTGGAGAGACCATCTGCATTGCCATGGTCAGTCCCTGGTCTGTGCTCCACTGTAAAGTCCATCCCCTGTAGGGAAATGGACAACCTGAGCAGTTTGGGATTTTTCACCCTTCATCTGATTTAGCCACAAGAGGGGCTGAATCTTGAAGTGAGTGCCAAACAAGTATGGTCTCAACTTCTTCAGTGCCCAAACCACAGCAAAGGCCTCCCTCTCAAAAGCTGACCAACGTTTCTCTCTAGGGGTCAGCCTTCTGCTAATGAAAGCAATGGGCTGGTCTTGACCATCTACATTAAGTTGTGAAAGCACAGCTCCCACCCCCAACTCAGAAGCATCTGTTTGGACAATGAACTCTTTGGAGTAGTCAGGACTCTTTAAGATAGGTGCAGAGCACATGGCCTTCTTCAGTTCATCAAATGCATTTTGACAGCTAACTGTCCACTGAACCTTTGTTGGCATCTTCTTGGATGTTAGATCATTGAGTGGTGTCACAATGGACCCATAATTCTTGACAAATTTTCGGCAGTACCCAGACAGGCCCAAGAAAGCTCTGACCTGTGTCTGGGTGGTTGGAGGAGCCCAGTCCTGTATGGTCTGGATCTTACTCTCCAGTGGTTGAACCTGACCCCCACCTACAAGGTGGCCCAGGTACACAACCTTACTCTGCCCTATCTGGCACTTTGTGGCCTTGATAGTTAGGCCTGCCTTTTGCAGGGCCTCTGAAACCTTCTTCAGGTGGATCAGGTGATCCTCCCAGGTGGAGCTGAAGACAGCTGTATCATCAAGATAAGCTGCGCAAAAATCATCCAATCCAGAAAGGACTTGGTTCACCAACCTTTGGAAAGTGGCAGGTGCATTCTTCAAACCAAAGGGCATTACCACAAATTGATAATGACCTCCAGGGGTTGAGAAAGCTGTTTTGGCCTTGGACTCACCAGCTAACCTGATTTGCCAATAGCCTGCTGTCAAATCAAATGTGCTCAGAAATTTGGCAGAAGCCAATCTATCAATGAGCTCATCTGCCCTTGGAATTGGGTGAGCCTCTGTCCTAGTGACAGCATTGAGACCTCTATAGTCCACACAGAACCTCATCTCTCTCTTACCATCTTGGGTGTGAGGTTTTGGTACAAGGACTACTGGACTGACCCAGGGGCTCTCTGATGGCTCAATTACTCCAAGTTCAAGCATTTTCTGCACCTCAGTCTTTATACAGTCCCGACATGGTCAGGTTGCCTGAAGATCTTAAACTTCACAGGCAGACTGTCACCAGTGTCCACCTCATGGGTGCACCAGTTAGTCTGACTAGGTGTTAATGAAAACATATGTCTATGGGCCTGTAGAACTTGTCTGCAGTCCCATTGCTGTTGGTCAGTGAGGCAGCCTGCCAAGGCCACTCCATCAACTGAACCATCATCAGGGTTTTGGGATAACAGGTCTGGGAGAGGGTCACTCTCTTCCTCCTGTTCTCCATTTGTAGCCATGAGCAAGCCCATGTCTGCCCTGTCCACCAATGCCTTCAATCTGTTGACATGGAGCACCCTGTGGGGGCTCCTATGGGTGCCGAGGTCCACCAAGTAGGTGACCTCTCCCTTTTTCTCAATTATGGTGTGGGGTCCAGACCATTTGTCTTGGAGGGCTGCTGGGGCCACTGGCTCTAACACCCACACCCTCTGTCCTGGCTGGTACTCAGTCAGCACAGCCTTTTGGTCATGCCAAGCTTTCTGGAGTTCTTGGCTAGCCTCAAGGTTTTTGGAAGCCTTCTCCATGTATTCAGCCATCCTGGAGCGGAGACCAAGTACATAGTCCACTATGTCAAGTTTAGGCTTTTTGAGAGGTTAGTAAGTAAAATATTTATTGTTTCTGATTAATTAAAACCATTACAAAAATACATTTGAGTGCACATGTCGTTAATAAAAGTCTTAAAAAGAAAGATCGTCATTATTAATATTTGTATTAATAAAAACAGTGGGGTTTAAAAGTGACCATAGTTCGTTATATCTTGTCTGGGCCAACATCATGGCTTGTTAATTTCAACTCCGCTAGCTTCAGGAATTTCACCAACTTCCCATTTAGTGACGGAAATCCTGGATCGAAACATGCAAGAGCTGCTTGTCTGCGTGTGCGTATTCTGTGTTCATTAAAAGACATTTTTAGCAGAGCAGCTCTTTCCTCTTTCAGCCTCAAGCAGGTACATAGCAAATGTTCAATATCTTCATTCCCTGCACCATATAACCTACATTTTATCCCACCGTTCCTTCTCAACCATTGTTATAAGTGTGGTATAACTGGTAGGATTCCTAGCCTATGTTTTAAAAAGGCTTCTTTTGTTTTCCTGTAGTACCCCAGTCCGAAATAAGGTTGTAACCTGGGTGATTTATATGTACACAGAGTCATCCAAGTGTGACGCCTATGGGAAAAGGTGGCTTTGTCCTCTACAAGCGAGAGTCTCTTTATATTATTATTTGCTACACGTTTGAATTGCGAATGCGATAGTGGGATTTCCCATAGTTCTTTCAGTCATGTAACAATCAAGGACTCCTCCAAGTATTTTTTCTCCGGCATTTTGGAGCAGCTGCACAGATCTTGCCAGAGCTGATGGTTCAGTGTATTCGCTGGTGAATTCTTTATTTTATGCCAGCACTTAATGTAGGATCCTCTCCTTGCAAGCGTTTGGCTCGTTAGTCCAAATTCTAGCCGGATCGGGGCTTGTGAGGTATAAGATGGCAAATTTAAGAGAAGTCTGAATGCTTTTGAAATGATTGTATCCAACAGTTTCACGTCTGTGCCTTTCAATGCCTTGCTGCCGAAAAGTAATGGATGACTGTATTTTTACTTGGGCGACGCGAAGCAGTGGTAGAAGAGTAGGGCCAGTCAGCTTAGTTTTTAGCTGTTTGAGTGTTGTCACGATCAGCATACCTTTTCTCTTTATGGCCTCAAGGTGGTTTGTAAAGCGTCCTCCTTTATCAACTATGATTCACAGGTATTTATATTCAGAGCAGTTTGTAACTACCTGTGTTACAAGTACCCAAGTGTGCGGCTTTTTATTCCCAGATATTGACAGTACTTTGGTTTTTTCAATATTTGCTTCAAGTAAGTTCTCTTCGGCGTATCCATGCAGCGTGTTAATGAGATTCTGGAGTCCTACTTTGGTATGACTAACCAGGACCACGTCACCTGCGTAGGAAAAGCTGGGCAGGTCTTTTACCCCCCAGTCGGGGTGCATGCGCATTGCAGGCTTCCAGAGCAGGTGGCAGATCGGCAGTAAATTGATTAAATAGGGTAGGTGTTAAGACGCACCCCTGCTTGAGGCCTTTTGTCGGTGGAATACGCCTGGAGCGGTGGGTGCCATTCCCAAGCTTTACCTCAACCCACGTATTAGAGTGCAGTTCGATCAAAAGGTTTAAGAGAGGAGAAGGGATCCCCCAGGCGGCTAGTTTTCTCCAAAGATTGGCTCTGTTGACTTTTTCGAAAGCTGCCTTGACGTCCACAAAGCAAAAGTGAAGAGTTTGTTTAGTCAGTTTTGCTTCGTCAATAAGTAGCGATAGTGCCAGAAGGTTTGTTGTAGTTCCCATATCTCTAAAAAATCCAGTTTGACTAGATGGAATTATGTTGCACTTAGTTGGCCATTCGCCCAGCTGAGTCAGTAAAAGCCCTGCAAAGTATTTTGTATGTCCAGAAGGGCTATCAGGCGATAATTGTTTGGTAACATTCTGTCCCCCGCCTTATAAATCGATGAGATAACTTAACCCTTCAAAGAGGCAGGGAGTCGCCCAGAGTGGCTGACAGACGTCTAGAGGGGTGTCAGGGATTTTCCCCAGTAGTCCGGGTCAAGTTTGAAGAGGGCTGGAGGAATTCGGTTTGGCCCCGGGGCACCATCACTCCTTCCTTTGGAAATTAATTTCCTGAGTGTGACAGCATTGATTTCGATTTCGGCTTTTTCGTATAATTTTGTTGTTTGTAAAAGATGGCTCTTCTGGACAACCTGGGGCGTGTTTGTTACAGCGGCCGGTTGGTTGAAATGGGTGTCTAAGAAGGATTCCCAGGCGCTTTTGGTTATATATGATGTTATTCCACCATGTTTTGGATTTAAAAATGTATTTAGTGTGGACCAGAATCGGGCGCTGTTACTTCCCTTAGAGTCATAGTGAAGTTAAGCCCAGAAGTCGTCTTCATTAGATCTTTTGACCTCCCATTTAAGTTTTTTTGAGGTCCGCCCGGTGCTTGCGAAGCTGTTCGAGAAGATCCTTTTCGCCCGGGCTTGTTCTTAATGACCTTAGGGATTTGTTAATCGCTTTTTGTGGTTTTTTAAAGCTAGTTTCTGGGTGCTTGAAATCTTCCCTGTGACCATGGGGCCAGAAGATGGAAAGTGCTGTACTGTTGTTGAATATATGTTTGCAAATTCGGCCGTAAACGTTTCCCATAGAGTTACTGGATTACCCATGGGATAGTTTAAACTGTTTAATTGTAGTTTTGCTACTTGAAGTACCTCCATCGTGTTTGCGACCGAGGTTTTGATTTGTTTAAGATTTATGGAATGACAAGCGTGAGGTCCTATTGGATTGGCGAGAATTGAGTCCGGAAAGGCAAGAAAAGAGACTTCCTGTTGGCGGTGGTCGCTGTCTCCCTTGTCTCCTAGGATAAAACCCATTATGTGATGAAAAAGTGGGAGGGAGACTTGCGTGTAGTCTATCGTAGAGGTTGCGTGCCTGAGTTGAACGAAGCCACAGATGGAGAGTCCTCCGCGAATCTTCCATTTAGAACCCTCAGGCCGATGTGCTCCAGATCCTGCAGCAGCTCCTTCGCCGGCTTGGAGGTTTTACCTTGTCTTCTAAAGGATTGAGTTGGAATATTCCAATAGTAGGACTGGGCATGAATGTCATTATTTGAGGATGAGCCCAAGATAAATTGGTTGAAGTCTCCAGAAAGAATTAAATTGGGACAAGTGTATGAAGTCATTACGTGGTGTAAGTGGTCCATTAGAAGTTTAGACTCTTGTTTCTTCTTTTTTGGATTGATGTAAGTGTTGATCAGTAGCACCTCTTCTTTTTTCCCACTAAGATTCAATTTAATCTGAACTGTGTTTATGGCAGGAGAGTTGGTGGTAAATTCCTGCGCACTGCCGACGTATGAGATTTTGATGTAGGTTGCTAAGCCACCCGCCAGCCAACCAAATTTACTTTTTCTTTTGGCTGGGGAGTGGTAACAGGTGTAGCCTTCTATGTGTGCAGGATCCTCCAGCCATGTTTCCTGAAGGAGGATTATATAAAATGATTTCAGATAATGTAAGAATTCGGTATCTGCTCCCTTGTTGTTAAGCCCATTTAGGTTTCACGAGCATCATTTCAGAAGGGGTTTGGCCAAATGCAAGCCCGCCTCTCTTGAGTTCCCCTGTCATTGTGGGTGACTTGGAGTGTTCCTTATTCTAAATAGCCGGAGATCATCTAGATTGTCCGAATTAAAAACCATCAAGCTCTTTTGGGTGAATGTTCCCTGTGTTTTTGTGGGTGATCGACCCAGTGCGCACCTAAGCACTGACGTAGTCTTAGAGATTTTGTAGATGGACTGTACTGAGGTCTCTCGAGCAGGGGGAGCGGATATCCTATGTTATGATGTAGGGCAGATTTAATCCTCCAGGTTTTGAAAATATTTTGCTCATCTAGGATCTTATTTACAATTTCGGACGAAGTCCAGGTCGCCATTGTAGCTTCCTTATCCTGTGTTCCGTCAGTTTTTATGAATTCTACTGATAAAAGGTCAGCTGAGCATCAGCCATTTAAAGATGGTATAGTGCTAAGGAGACGGAGTAGATTACCTCTGTTCAGAATATTGAATGGACCCTTTGATTCGTATTCTGGGGTAAAGAGGATAATAGTACAATTCCTATTTTGATCATCCGACTGGGCTGTTGGGGGGTTGACACGCACTTGGATTCCTCTGTTGTTAGTGTTGAACTGTGGTAAAGTTTCTGTGATGGTATCACCAGAGGAGAGTTTACAGGATTCAGAATCAGAGGGAGCTGTGCGGTCGCCCACTATAGAGGAGTATAGATGGATTTGGGTACATGGGGACCTGCATTCTTCGGTTCTTGAGCCGGAGGTCTTTCACACCGAGCGAAGGTAGTAGCTTCTCGTGCTGAATCAGGGCAGTGCTTTGGAGGGGCACCGCTTGATGCGGATGTCAATAGTAGTATGGGGGGGCTAGCCTGCTTCCCTTTTCCGGGACCACGATTTACTTTGATGTTTGAATTACCGGTCTCGCAGCTGGGCAGGGCCCTACCGGCCCCCTGTGTGCGTAGTGGAAGTTTGTTCTATGCTTGGTTATTTGCTGTGAGGGCCCAGATCTTGCGGCTCCTGTCTGATGCCAGACCTAAAGAGTGGGTAGACTTCTGGCGTACTTGAAATTTTTCGTTTGTTACGACCTTTCCTTCTTTGCTGGCGGCGACCCTTGGCGTTCTGGGTTGGTACATTGTCCTTGGGGAGTGAAGGGGAGCGTATTGACAAATGACCTGCTGGAGGTGCCAGTACTGTTTTGTCTGTGTTGTTAACTGTGATGACCTTTCCTTTTAAGGGTTCGAGATTGGCTGTTTCGCGGGGATTGATGTACTGGTCCGTTGCATAAGGCCCTTTTGGTAGGCCTTCTATCAAAGTAGATACTATTTCTGGAAGTGCTGCTAGTTTGTCGATGATCGGACCGCAGCTGCACGACAACTTAGCTTCCTTCTGGGCTCTGCCGATTAAAGAGTTTAATTGGCCGAGTTTCTCGTCAATTCGCCCCACATAGACCGCCAAGGTATCAAGTAGAGTCAACTGTAAGCCCGTTTTGACAGATTGAAAGTGGATAGTGTTTACGGTTCGTTGCATGGTGTTTAAGAGAATGTCCCAGGTGTTTGACACAGTTGATGCTTGAGTCCTAATTTTGGGCCTCTTTTGATTTGAGGATTTGTTCGGTGTTGAGGAAAGAGAGAGATTTTGTGAAATTATTGAATTCGAGAGTATATCCTCCTGATCGTAAGCCTAATTAGTCGACTGGTTTTTGTTAGTTGTTTCATCTGTGGACAGAGGTAGTTTAACCGGGATAGCTGGGATGTAGGAAGCAATCAGATCGGCCCACTCCTGTGATCCCTAATAAGTTAGATTGACAGGTCCATCACACCCGGTGTTTTGTGTGTTTTCCACGGCCTCCTTCCGGAATTCTTCGGAACTCTGTTCTTCTACAATTACTTCGATGGGCAGTTGGCAGATTTTTGAGCCATCCGGGTGGTGCGAAAGGATATTGGCAATCTTTGGCGGGTTATTTGGATTAAACCTGCTGAGGTCTTCTTGCCATTGGTTAGAGTCATTACCACTGCAGGTCGTGAGGTTGCGCCAGGAATGCCTTGCCTTCTGACTAGTTGAAGGCAAAGTAGTTGGAGTAGGTGAGGAGTTAGTATGCTTGGGAGAGGGGGGTGAGCATAGGGCCGGCCCAGCCCCCCTATTGCCTGAGTGCGGAGTGAGTGGGCCGCTAATAGCCCTGTTCATGAACTCCCCTTCTCCCACTGGCACTATTTTATCATGAGCAGGTGGCCCCTGTGCAGATGAGCCGTCTGTTAAGAAAGGAGTGTTAATGATTTCTGGGGCGTGGCCCGAGGGTTGATCTTTTTGCAATTCCAGAGGTGATAGTGGGAGTAAGGAGTCCTGCAGGCCCAGAATTTTTCCACTAGACGAAAAGATGGTGGAAAGTGGGTCCTTTAAAAATTGTAATTTTTATGTGATTTTTGGTTGGTGAAGGTTTGGGTGACGAGTCACGGCCTGGAGGGCTTGGTCGCTGCATGCCCCGACTACGTCTAGAGATGTGTCCGCGGTCCCACTGACTTCTTTTTTGTTCTCCTTTTGTTTGGCCGTTGTCGTGGACTTCGACTTGGATTTAGACTTAGTCTCAGGCTGGGCCCTTTTC
This sequence comes from Lissotriton helveticus, assembly GCF_964261635.1. Classification (NCBI taxonomy): domain Eukaryota; kingdom Metazoa; phylum Chordata; class Amphibia; order Caudata; family Salamandridae; genus Lissotriton; species Lissotriton helveticus. Next base: position 1,498,284,521 of record NC_136063.1, on the reverse strand, counting down.
ATGCCTGACCCCATGCTTAGAGGTGGCTTTAGAAGCTAAGGAGATGTTATAGGGATGGTGGATCAGTCGGGCTTCACCAAGGGCCCTTTGCAGTACCCGATATCGTAGGGTTTGGGGACTGCGAACCTTACTAATGTACGCAACTTGAGGAGTAAAGCCTTGGAGCCTCGGAGACTTTGGGGCCTTGGAGACTTGGGAAGTCTTGGGAAGTCCGAGCTATTGTGGCACAGTTAAACGTTAAACGATGGTTAATGGCTAACTGATGGTCGGATTGTAATAGGAGTCAGAAAGATCAGTGATCCAGGAAAGAGAGAGACAACCAGCCGACCAACTTCACAGCAGGTTGCCGGTTAGTAGTTTGTGCTTGGGCTTATCCTTCTCCTTGGATCATGTGACATAAGGGCTTGAAGGCCTGGGAGCAATGAAGCTGCCTGGATCTGTGCTCTAAAAGTTATGGTCGGTTATCTTTAATCCGTATTCTCGGCACCCGACCAGCCTCAACAACTCAGCAGCTCAGGAATCTGATCTGGTGATGGTCCAGCCGTCAGACAGTTCTGGGCGAAATGTGGGGCTGTATTGGGACTGTATTAGGACCTCGATGGGGGCCAGCTGAGTTTTCCTAGTCTAAGCTAGCTAGCTGGCCTCGGTGCTCACAGTAAAATGCACCCCCCCCACCGGGTCAGGATCTCGAGGAACAACTTCGCAGTCTAAAAGTCTCACCCCATCTGTCCTCTGGCCTCTTCCTCTTATGTTCCTCTTCTGTACTTTTGGAACAGCAGAACAGTGGAACAGAAGGGCAGATCAGCTGAAGGGTATTAGGACTGGCAAAAAGACTCACGGTGAGTGCTGCTGTTGTTTTCCTCGTTGTCTTTCCTTTCGCTTCCACCTCCGTGTCGCCTCGCTCCGCTGTCCCCCTGTGCTCCTCTACTCTGCCTGCAGGACTAAACAGGACCAAGCCGAATTAGTTTTTTTCCCGTGCCACAGAAGCTGTGCCGCCCTCTATCCGGCCACCTTCTCTGAAGCTCTGAAGCTGTACAGAGTGCACAGCCGCCCACTCCGAAGCCGTGCGGGATGCACCAGGCAGGGCAGGCTGGGCAATCCAGGCTCGTTTCAGCGATAGCGATAGCAGTTGTGAAACAGGAGCGGGAGCGATGGCGGCGGCGGCAGTACCGTGCTCGGCTGTGCTCTGTGCTCTGAGCAATCCGCAAAACCTGGCCTGGATTCGCTGGTAAAGTGTTTGGCAGTCGGTCTCTGGCAGTCTTAGCTTGGCTTTGGCTTGGCTTTGGCTTTAGCGCTCAAACTTCAGCGCTCAAAATCAAGGTTGGGGCATGGAGTGCAAGATGATCAGGTGGGGGAGGCCAGGGCACTGCGCTGCTTACACCCACCGTTCTACTCAGCTTGCTTGCACCCGCCCACTGTCAGTTGTCAGTCAGGTCATGACAGTCTGGACATTGCCCACAGGGTGCGATGAGGCTCTCACAGTTCCAGGGGAGTTACAAATACTGAGGGTGCAGGGCTACTAAGCGGCAACCAGTACCAGCACCCACTCGCCACAAATGATCAAGAGTCCACTGTAGCCCACAGCTGTCCACCGCTGAGCAATCCGCTGCTGGGCTGCTGAGATGCTAAGGTGCCTTCTCAGGACTGCAGTCCGCACCCCGCAGCCTCGCCCCGCTGCCTTGCTTCCTGACTTACCAGCTGCCCGTCTCCCTGGCCTGCCTGCCTCCCTACCTCTCACCTTTCGCCCCCCACAGCAGTGGGGGAGGTCCGTGGGGAGCCGAATCCAGGGCCGGGTGCCGGGTGCCGGGTGCCGGGTCCAAGGGAGCAAGCAACATTTTTCGGCGTCTGCTCAGCCACGGCGTCTGGCGTGTCCTCCTGCTCCTGCTGCTGCGGTCAACACGAAAATGTGGCCTTTTTGAGAGGTAACTCCCATCCTTCCCTCACAAGACATAGGGGTCCCCTTACAGGGTGCCCAACCAAAAGCTCAAAAGGACTGTAGCCAACCCCCTTTTGTGGGACCTCTCTGTAAGCAAACAGAAGGCAGGGTAAAAGGATGTCCATCTTCGCCTAAGCTTTTCAGGTAACCCTTTTATCATCCCTTTTAGGGTCCTGTTGAACCTTTCAACAAGCCCATTGCACGGTGGATGGTAGGGTGTAGTGAATTTATAATTAACACCACACTCCTTCCACAAAGCAGTCAAATATCCTGACATGAAGTTTGCACCTCTGTCAGAGACAACCTCCTTTGGAAAGCCCACTCTGGAGAAAACTCCAAGTAGGGCCCATGCCACAACAGGAGCTGTTGTGGTCCTCAGTGGAATAGCTTCTAGATACCTGGTGGCATGATCCACTACCACCAGTATAAATCTGTGCCCAGATGCTGTTTGGGGGTCCATTTGGCCAACAATGTCTATCCCCACTCTTTCAAAGGGTACCCCCACCACAGGTAGTGGTATGAGGGGGGCCTTTGTTGTGCCACCTGATTTGGCACTGGCTTGGCAGGTCACACAGGAGTGACAAAACTCCTTGGCATCTTCTGACATGTGGGACCAGTGAAAGTGAGGGACAAGCCTGTCCCAAGTCTTGTTCTGGCCTAGATGTCCTGCTAAAGGAATATCATGGGCCAAGGTTAGAAGGAATCCCCTAAATTTCAGAGGTATAACCAACCTCCTGGAAGCACCAGGCTTGGGGTCTCTAGCCTCTGAATAAAGGAGCCCATCACCCCAATACACTTTATGGGTACCTTGAGCATTCCCAGCAGCCTCAGCAGCAGCTTGCTGTCTGAGGGTTTTAAGAAGAGGACAAGTTAACTGAGACCTGTCCCAGATCTGCCCTTGAGGGTCCCCCTGTCCCCAGAAACTCAACCTGATCAGGTTCAAGCGCTTTCAGGACAGTCTCCTCTTGGATCACAGAATCATCCTCCTTAGAGGGCTGATCCTCAACCTGGGGCAAGGGAGAAGGCACTGCCTTAAACCTCTTGCTCTTTCTCTTGGGTTGTGTCTGGTCTATAGTTTCAAGATCCAGCACAGGTTCAGGTAAGCACTTCTTGGCCTGGGACCTGGTTACAGCAAGGACATGTGCTAAAATACCTAGCATCTCCTCATGAGTCCTATACTCCTCTTCTGACCATACTGAGTTCTCAAGACCATTGCCCAAAAGACATTCAACTAGGAGGTCTGCACTTACCACAACTCTTTTGAGGCCAGTTACCCCTCCCCAGGATAAATTAACAACTGCCACATTATGTGTAGTAGTGACATTGCTGGCATTGGTCACTAGGTAATTATCACCCAGCACAATCTGTCCAGGGTCCACAAAGTTAGGTGTCACCATGGTGACACTGGCACATGTGTCCCTGTAAGCTCGAGCCACTTTGACATTTATTAAAGGTGTCTGTCTGTACTTGCCCAAGTTATTGGGACTCACGGTAGTGGACATAGCCATGTCCACATCTCAGATCAGAACAGCCTGAGTGGGGATCCTGACTAGGCCAGAATCCACCTCAGTACCCAGGGTTAACCCCACTATAGCCTTGGGTTGTGTACTACCACTGCTGACTGTACTAGGGGATGCAGGTACCTTAGGGGCTGCAGTGGTAGGGGCTGTACCTTTCTTGGTGCACTCACTAAACCAGTGAGAGGCAGATTTATAATAATTACACCAAGGTTTCTTTGGACCTTCTTTCTTCTTTTTAGAGTTTTGGGACCCCCCCCCCCTCCTTAAAAGTATTTTGGGGGGCTGAAGAAGACTTCTGGTCTTTTTGTTTTTGATCTCCACCCTTTTGGTCTGCCTTTTTCTGGTCACCACCTTGGTTCTGGGGTCTCTGCTTAACCCTGGTTCTGACCCATTTGTCAGCCTTCTTCCCCAATTCTTGTGGAGAGGTCAGATCTGAGTCAATCTGGTGTTGGTGCAACAACTGGTCTGGCAATTATTAAGGATCTGTTCTCTCATTATTAGATTGTACAATCCTGTATAGTCTGTAACTTTACTTCCCAGTAACCAACCTTCCAGAGCATTAGTGGCACAATGAACAAAGTCAGTCCAGTCCTGAGTCTGTGTCATCTGGGTGTCACTGAACATTACATGTACGGTTCAGTGGTTAAGCCAAACCCATCAATTAGAGCACTCTTCAGGACAGTGTAGTTTTTAGCATCCTCATGACTAACAGTGAGGAGATTGTCCCTTCCTTTTTCTGAAAAGGAAAGCCACAAGATTGCTGCCCACTGACCCTGAGGAACCTGCTGTACCATGCAGGCCCTCTCCAAAGCAGTTATCCACTTGTGGATGTCATCCCCATCTTTATCCTGTGGTAAATATTTTAGTAATTTACCTTGATCATAATTTCTAGACATAAATAATAAATTCAAGTATGAAGAGCAGAGTCCGTGGTGGTTCGAATTCAGGGTCTTTATTCAGTAACTCGAGTTAAGGGAGAGCTCCGTCACCTGAGGAGGATCGGAAGAATCTCTAACTTTATTCTCAGAACACATTGAAATTTAAAGAAAAAAAGAGGAAAGCTTCCCTTCAATGCATGCCCGGATCATATGTTGAAATAAACAGAAGTCATGTAGGCCCGGATCATATGTTGCAATAGAACAGAAGTCATGACCATAAAAGGAGGCAACGTCGTGAAAAGGGGGCACATGGTAGATAAAATAAGGCTGAGTAATGATTTAGAATGAGGAAGCACAATAGAGGCAAAGGTGTGAAGAAATTACGCTAGGCTGGTTCCTTAGATAAGAGAGAGAGAGTCATGACAGGATGTCTGTTTGTCATGTTTCAGCATTCGGGGGCTCTTCTTCTCGGAATTGGTTGTCGTGGTTTAACAGAACGGGGGCTATTTCTTGGAATTGGTCTGATGATAGGGAAATGGTTACAGATGGGGGGGTCTTGTTCTCGGCATCGGCTTGACCACAGAAATGTACGGTTTAAGTGAGGAAACTGGTTCTCGGAATCGCCCTGAGCATAAGGATGTAATGTTGACCTTTTTGGGGAAGGAGAGTGTGTGTGCAACTTCGTGAGGTGCATGATCAGCGGGACATAACTTTACGATAAATAATCATTTTCCACATTCCCTCCTTGTCCCATAATATACCCTTCTAAAATTCTTTGCCTTTTCTAATCCACCTCTATACTCATTAGGCCGTTTACCTGTTCCTGTAACATAATTCTTTCCTTCTCTTTCTTTCTGGACTGGGTTTTTGGAATACAGGTAGTGGCACAGGAACTACAGAGTGCTGGGCCGCACTGAATACAGAGGCAGCAGGTGAATAGAATGGCTAGAGCGAGACCTATGACTGTAAGCGCCTTCCATCCCCATGAGGACAGGAGGCCCCAGAGCCAACCTGTCAGGGACCAGGCACCAGTGTCTGCATCTAGTTTTCTGGAGAGCATATGAAGGCGGGAAATAGCAGAATACACTGAGGGTGCATTGTCTGGGATAAATACACAGCAGCTGGACCCGATCAGTTCACATACACCAACACGGTTAGCCAGTATGATATCTAAGACCATACGGTTCTGTAACGTCATGAGTCTGTCGGCAGCCATCTCAGCGGTGATGTTACCTAATGCACCAGCTGTTACGTTTATGGCTCCCTGGACTACACGAGTCAGTTGTCTTATGTGGCGGCTATTGATCATAGGCCCCCAGAATGGGATGACTCCTTTAAAGAAGTCGCCGGCCTCTTGGTCTGCTGTATCTTCAGCATCTATGGCCCCCCTTCGCCATCTATTAATCACAGTCGGAGGGTCACTGAGATGATAATCTGCTGGAGCGGTGTAGATATGGGGAAGGAGAAATGCAATGTAGCATTTTCCGGACCAGCCTTGAGGTAGCCAAGTGCGTGAGTGAGGTCCACAGATAAAGTATGTGTTGGGGGCAGTGGTCATTGTTGGGAAATTTGGATCAAGTAGGGTGTACTTCTTGTTACATTCACTATCTCCCATTTCTGACCCTTGCCCTTTCCTCATACGCAGAATAGGCCCTTATGGGACACAGCCCATCCTCCCTGGTCTGCCTGTCTCTTCTGGACTGAGAATGTTTCCCTAAAGGAGGTAGTGTCATTAAAGAGGGAATTACTGGTGTTTTCACTATTGTCTGCTCGGCCCCATGTAGTGGTAAGCGTTATCATTCTTTCTACGGCTAGTGCTGTCTTTGTCTTTATCTCATTCCAGGTACTAGTGTTCTTGATCTGGGTCTCGGGAATGTTTCTAACAGAAGCGGAGAATATCATAGAGAATACATAGGTAGAACCAGCATAGCCGAAAGGGAGAGGAATAAAAGGCATTCCTCCATGTACGGAGTGTGGCATTAGGCCGCAGACCCAACAATTGGTCTTGTTAATTACCAGTTGATGTTGATGGAGTGTGGAGATGAACGTGTTATTGAAGAATTCACTTTGTCTGCTCTTGAGGTGTGGAGGAAGATCTATGTATGAGTGCATCGCAGTGTTGTTCAAAGGCGTGGGGGAAGATGGTGGGAAAGCTAGATGAAGGAACCAACCTAGACAAGACATGATGCAGAAAATGAGAATCAGGATAGTAAGGAGAATAGAGATCTTGTTCTTAAACAAGTTCGCACAATGAGTCTTCATCTTCATGATTTCGGCTGCTTAGTCTTTGAGAAAGAAAAGATGCACCAGTGACCGGACTCTTCCCAGCAACCGCTTCACCAAGCGTCCGTCTTGGGCTTAAATAGCCACTGGCAGGCCGGTTTCAGATGCAATGTCTCAAGTCTGTTTGGGATAGGATCGCAGCCGCGATTTGTACTCTTCTTGGGGTAAAAGTTCTGGAAGGGGTAAAACAAAGTCTGTCGTTTCAGTGTCTTTAAAGTCTGATTTTTCAGTGTCTCTGGTCTCAGGATCAGCAAGAGTGTCCGAAGTAGTTGGTCCATAGAAGGGTTTACAGTGGGAGACGTGGAGCCAGGCTTTTCATCCCTCGACCTTGACGGCGGTCCTCGTCGTCAGCAGCACTAGCTTGGGGGACGTCCGCCTTTAGTCCAGAGGGCTGGTTCGATCAAATTTCTGAAGAGCACCCAGTGACCAGGCTGAAGGGGGTGCTCGTTGGGCGTGGTTTTGTCGGGAAAGGATGCAGCCACCTATGAACGACAAGAGCGTAGTGCAGACATCAAAGAAGCCAAGTAATCTGTCAGTACATTCGCATCAATGGCAATTAACTTTTTAGGAGATGGGACACCCCAGATATTCGGAGGCCTCCCAAAGGTGACCTCGTAGGGAGATAGGCCCGTCCGGGAATTTGCCACCATTCTCATATAGAAGAGGGCAACCGGAAGGGCTGTCACCCAGTCTATTTGCTTGTCAGCGCAAATTTTTGCCAACTTCGTTTTTAATGTCTGGTTATGTCGTTCAACTAGGCCTGCTGCTTGGGGATGCCTAACACAGTGGAACTTCCAGGTGTATCCTAGCAGTAAGGAGACAGCCTCCATCAATTTAGAGGAGAATGGTTGTCCGTTATCAGAGTATATGACTCTTGGCAACCCATATCGAGGGAAAAATTCCCTCACCAATTGTTTAGCTGTCATCTGGGCACCATAGTCTGGGACAGGGTATGCTCCCGTCCATCGGGTTAAGGTACAGACTACTACGAGGACATACTTATATCCCGACATCTCTCCATCTGTATGTAGTCCATTTGTAAGACTTCGAAGGGGTGATCAGGAGGATGGAACCCTCCTTGTTCAACTGAGATACTTTTCCCTGGATTGAACTGACAGCAAATCATACAGGTTCGTACTTTTTGTTTGGCTGCTGCACGTAGATGCTTGTTGTGCCATATCAAATTCAGACTGTCTAACATTCCTTTTTCTCCTAGATGTGCGGGACCATGGGCAGTGTCTATCATTACGGGAACCATTAGGTCAGGGAGAAACCATTTGGACTTGTCTTTTGTTACCCAACCTTGATCTGTATGTGAACCTCCCTCCTCCTCCCATTTTCTCTTTTTGGTCTCTGTGGCTTGATTTTGGATGTCCACTACATCCTTGGTGGGATCGATAACTGGACAGATAGTTCTAATGGTGGTTTCGGTGCTTAGTGTTCCTGTCTGAGCAGCATGTTTGGCAGTGGCATCTGCTAGAGCATTACCTCTAGTGATAGAGTCTGTGACCTTAGTGTGTGCTTTACATTTCAGTATGGCTACTTCTGCAGGTCTGTGTATTGATTCTAGTAGCTGGAGAATAAGATCTCCATGTTGGATTTTTGTTCCATGCCTGGCTAGGGTTCGGTAGCTGGGACCGGGCCCGGGGAGCAGGTGCGGCTGGCTTCATCCACTACGCTGTCAGAACGTAGTTTTCTGCCCACCCCTAGCGCCAATCAGGAAATGGTCACCTAGGGCGATCCAAATTAATGCCCTAACATTAGAATATAACCTACGAGCATTGAATGGTAGGACAATCTCTGACCCAAACGGGGCTATGACCTTTAACAGACTTAGTGGCCCCTCGCGTATTGATTACATATTGCTCGATACCCGCCTATGGGGGTACCTAGGGAATATAGAGGTCAAACAATCGCAGGATAGCGACCACAATCCCATGTGCATGAAAACTATATGGGGAAGCATTTGAAAAGTATCAAATCCCACATTGTTAACAACAAAAGAGGTAGTGCCATCTAATTGCAATCACAGACTAAAATGTCATAAGGTTGCATGTCAGGAGGAGGCCCTCCGCACCCCGTCCCAGGCACCCTGCTTCCGCGGCAGGACCCAGGACGGAGCCCCGGGTGGGGATGCCACCCTCCCTGGGGCCCCTCAGGGGCCCCTGGACGGAGCTCCTGAACCCAGCCAAGCAAGGGGAGGCTCCCGACCCGGGGCCCAGCCGGGCCCCTGGCCCCAGCCAGGAGCCCGGAGGCGCAGGGGATGCCTCCCCAGGCCCTCCCTGACCCCATCCAGGGCTTCTTGCCACGCTGCAGGCCCAGGGACGGACCCGGGGCTGAGGCGGCATCCTGGCCCGTCCAGCTGCCGGCTGAGGACCGCTAGGCCGAGAGGGGTTCCAGAGTACCTTGTCCCTAGTAATCCGGAGGAAGGCTACCCCTCTTTCTGGGAACAAGTGCGCACCGCGAAGCTCAAGGGACACTAGGCGTGAATGTGCCTGACCTCCTGGAGCCCCCTTAAACACAAAAACTTCAAAAAGTCACCCCTGGAGGCCAGAAAAGGGTCTTAGACACTCTTGGTATGTCATCTGAGGTATACTAAGGCGATCCTTGGGTCCAGAACTAGAAATGTGATGTGACTCTGTGCTGTATAGCTTATAATGTGAAAAAATTAGTTTGACACCAAACACCTCGAAATGTCACAAATAGGATTCCGACATGTGCCTGGAGGCTGGATAGCCACTCTTGCTATATTACCTGAGATATATAATGGAGTCCTTGTGGCTACAGGGACCTGAAAACAGTCTTGAGAGTTGATACTGAAAATTAGCAAAACTCGCTAATAGTGAGCACTTCTAGCGAGTTTTGCTAATTTTTCAAATAGCTCAGGCTGGATATCAGAGACACTGTTTGAGTGTACAAGACATAAATACACTTTATGTAAAGGTCAGATCTGATGCTTTCATGTGTTCTATATACCTTTGATATTATCTGAAGTTTTTTTTTCAGCTTCGAGCCAAGAGAAAGACATGATATTGTACCAGATTTTGAGCACCTTGGGCTGGGTGGAAGAAGTGACTTTGCCCCCTTAGACCCAGAAACTTCAAAAAGTCACCCCTGGAGGCCAGAAATGGCCCATAGACACTCCTGCCATGAAATCTGAGGTATACTAGGGGGGCCTGCGGTCTATACCTAGAAATATGACCTGACTCTGAGGACTTAGAATGGAAAAATAAGTTTCAATCAATCAATCATGGACATTTATATCGCGCACTACTTACCCGGAGGGTATCAAGGCGCTTGGGGGGGGGGGGGTGCTGCTACTGCTCGAACAGCCAGGTCTTGAGCTTCTTCCTGAAGGAGAGGTGGTCTTGGGTCAGGCGCAGGTCGGGAGGGAGGGAATTCCAGGTCTTGGCGGCCAGGTGGGAGAAGGACCTTCCTCCTGTTGTCGATCTTCGGATGTGGGGGACGGCGGCAAGGGCGTGACTGGCTGATCGGAGGTGGCGTTTGGGAGCGTAGAAGTTGATGCGGTTGTTGAGGTAGCTCGGGCCTTGGTCGTGTAGGGCTTTGTGTGCGTGGGTGAGGAGACGGAAGGTGATTCTCTTGTTGACGGGGAGCCAGTGCAGGTCTCTCAGATGTCCGGAGATGTGGCTGCGTCGGGGGATGTCGAGGATGAGTCTGGCTGAGGCGTTCTGGATCCGCTGGAGTCTCTTCTGGAGCTTGGCGGTGGTTCCGGCGTAGAGGGCGTTGCCGTAGTCCAGTCGGCTGGTGACGAGGGCCTGGGTGACCGTCTTCCTGGTCTCGGTGTGGATCCACCGGAAGATCTTTCGTAGCATGCGCAGGATGTTGAAGCATGACGAGGAGACGGCGTTGACTTGTCTGGTCATGGAGAGGGAGGAGTCCAGGATGAAGCCCAGGTTGCGTGCGTGGTCTGTCGGTGTGGGTGCGGTGCCCAGGGCGGGGGGCCACCAGGAGTCGTCCCAGGCGGAGGGCGAGGAGCCCAGGATGAGGACTTCCGTCTTGTCTGAGTTCAGTTTCAGGCGGCTGGTCATCATCCATTCGGCTACATCTTTCATCCCTTCGTGAAGGTTGGCTCTGGAAGCGGCGGGGTCGTTGGTCAGAGAGAGGATCAGCTGGGTGTCATCGGCGTAGGAGATGATGTTTAGGTTGTGTTGGCGTGCGATGGGTGCGAGGGGGCTCATGTAGACGTTGAAGAGGGTGGGGCTCAGCGAGGATCCTTGAGGGACGCCGCAGATGACTTCGGTGGCCTCTGACTTATACGGTGGTAGGCGGACTCTCTGTGTTCTTCCGTCGAGGAAGGAGACAGTCCATTCCAGTGCCTTCTCCTGAATTCCGACGTTGCTGAGGCGCTGCACTAGGGTGCGGTGGCAGACAGTGTCGAATGCCGCGGAGAGGTCTAGGAGGATGAGGGCCGCTGTTTCTCCGTTGTCCATCAGGGCTCGGATGTCATCGGTGGCAGCGATCAGGGCGGTCTCGGTGCTGTGGTTGGCTCGGAAGCCAGACTGTGAGGGGTCGAGGGATCCATTCGTCTCGAGGAAGGCGGCCAGCTGTTTGTTGACGGTCTTCTCGATGACTTTGGCTGGAAACGGGAGGAGCGAGATGGGGCGGTAGTTCTTGAGTTCGGTGGGGTCCGCTGTTGGTTTCTTAAGTAGAGCGCTGAGTTCGGCGTGCTTCCAGCTCTCCGGGAAGGTGGCGGTGTCGAAGGAGGTGTTGATGATGTCCCGCAGGTGGGGTGCGATGACAGCGTCGGCCTTGTTGAAGACGTGGTGAGGGCAGGGGTCGGTCGGAGATCCGGAGTGGATGGAGTTCATCATGCGGACGGTGTCATCGGTGCTGATCGGAGTCCAGGCGCGGAGGGTGGTGGTGGGTGGCGTTGCTGCGGTCGTTGTGTGCGCTGGTTGACTGCTGAAACTGTTGCGTATGTCCGCGATCTTGTTGTGGAAGTAGGAGGCGAGGGAGTTGCAGAGGTCTTGCGATGGGGTGATGTCGTTGTTTCGGGCGTTGGGGTTGGAGAGCTCTTTCACAATGTTGAAGAGTTCCTTGCAGTTGTGTGCGTTGTTGTCCAGTCGGTCCTTGAATGCAGTTTTCTTGGTGGCGCGGATCAGTTGGTGGTGCTTCCGGGTGGCAAGCTTGAGGGTGGTCATGTTGTCCGGTGTAGGTTCCCTTTTCCAGACTTTCTCGAGGGCTCGGCAGTACTTCTTGGAGCTCTTGAGTTCGTCGGTGAACCATGGGGCTTTCTTGCTGCCGGGTCTGCTGGGCGGGGTCCTCAGAGGGGCGAGTTCGTCCGCACAGTTGCTGATCCACTTCATGAGGTTGTCGGCGGCCTGGCTGGGGTTCGCTGAGCTGGCCGGAGGGTGCTGACTCAGGGAAGCGGCGAGCTGGTCGGCTGTGATCTTGTTCCAGCTTCTTCGGGCAACCTGCTGCTGGTGGTGGTGGGTCGTCGTTCTTCTGAAGGTGAAGTGGACGCAGCTGTGGTCCGTCCAGTGGAGTCCTGTGGCGTGGCTGAAGGCGATGTCTTTGCTGGATGAGAAGACGGCGTCGAGTGTGTGTCCGGCGAGGTGGGTGGGGGTGGTCACCAGTTGCTTGAGTCCCAGGTTTGCGAGGGTTTCCAGCACGGTGGTGGTGTTGCGGTCGTCGTTGTTCTCCAGGTGGAAGTTGAGGTCCCCGAGGAGGATGTAGTCGGCTGAGGGGAGGGCGAGCGGGCTGATGAAGTCGGCGATGTCCTCGCTGAATTGTGTGCGTGGTCCCGGGGGTCTGTAGATGAGGGTGCCTCTGAGGGTGGTCTTGGGGTTGACGTGGATCTGGAAGTGCAGGTGTTCGGCGGGTGCGATGGTGTCGTCGGTGTTGGTCGTGATGCGGATGGTGTTCCTGTGAATGATGGCGAAGTTTGACCCCAAACACCTCGAAATGTTACAAATATGAGTCAAAGGTGTGCCTAGGGGCTAGAAATGGACCCTAGCCACTCTTGCTATGTCACCTGAGATATACTATCAGGTCCTGGAGTCCACTGGAACCCGCAAACAGTCATGAGTGTTAATCAGACCAAGACCAATCCGGGCTCGCCTGGCCGCTTTGGTGACTCTAGATAACCTTGGGCCAATCACACGTCCCCGTGACGGCGACGATACATTCGGATGGCTGCCCTATCAACTTTCGATGGTACTTTCTGTGCCTACCATGGTGACCACGGGTAACGGGGAATCAGGGTTCGATTCCGGTGAGGGAGCCTGAGAAACGGCTTCCACTTTCAAGGAAGGCAGCAGGCGCGCAAATTACCCACTCCCGACTCAGGGAGGTAGTGATGAAAAATAACACTACAGGACTCTTTCGAGGCCCTGTAATTGGAATGAGTACACTTTAAATCCTTTAACGAGGATCCACGGCTTTGAGAGACACAGGTGCAAGTGTCAAAATGGTGACAAAAGATTTTGTGGCCCCTGAACAAATCATACTTGGTGAGATTTACCAAGTGATCAATGAGAGCAATTTCAGATAGAGACATAATTTAAACAGCACATTGTTCCTAGTCTTGTGCTACTTACCTAAGTGAAATACCATGTATGTGTCATATTGGAAAGTAGTCAAAATGTGAAGTTGAATGTATGATGTTTTTAAATTACGTCACATGTTCGAAAAAAAATGCCTTACATTTTGTTCCATAATTCTTAAACCATACAATCTGGATCCATAATTCAAAGTGCAGCATAATGCTAACATCATGCGACAGTCATGTTTTCATTTTCATGCCTGTGCCATGCTTAGAAGTGGTGAGAATCTTTCAGTGATTAAATACATGTTTTTAAAAATTGGCCTCCAGTTTTGGCAAAATGTGTCACGTTTATTGTGTCATCAGTCAAGATCCATACTAGATAGAGCTTGATTTCCAACTGTAACACATTCTATAGCATGGCCTACTACAGTGTGCCATTTTAAATGCATGTGACTCACACACAAGGTACATACAATGCAATTTGAATCCATACGAGGTGATTTTCAATTTGCGGTCATCTGGTCGCCCCATTGAAATGGATAGGATATACTACAGAGTATGTGGTGCACTATAATTCTTGAAGCGTATGAGGTACTGACTTAATTTAAATTGCAGTATGTAGCTAAGACATGTACACTTTATAGTGGCAACTCTGATGTGTGTAGCTTATAAGGACAAGGTACAAATCAAGTGTAAGCTTCAGGTAGGTTTTTCTTTTTCACTTTCATGTATGTTGAAGAACACTTTATGCTTTTGGCTATAATTCACAATATATAAATGATAGAGACATAATGTAAACAACACTGTGTTCCTAGTCTTGTGCTACTTACCCATGTGAATTATCATGTATGTGGAATATTGGAAAGTGGTCAAAATGTGAAGTTGAATGTATGATGTTTTTCAATTACATCACATGTTTGAAAAAGTATGCCTGTACATTTTGTCCCATAATTCTAAAACCATACAATATGGATCCATAATTCAGAGTGCAGCATAAATCTAACATCATGCCACTGTCCTGTGTCCATTTGCATGCCTGTGCCATGCTTACAAGAGGTGAGAATCTTTCAGTGATTAAATGCATGTTTTAAACAAAATTGTCTCCAGTTTTTGCAAAATGTATCGGTTATATTATGTCATCAGTCATGATCCATACTAGATAGAGCTTGATTTACAACTGAAACACATTCTATAGCATAGCCTGCTACAGTGTGCCATTTTAAATGCATGTGACTCACACACAAGGTACATACAATGCAACTTGAATCCAAACGAGACGATTTTCAATTTGCGGCCATCTGGTCGCCCCATTGAAACGGATAGGATATACTACAGAGTATGATGTGCACTATAATTCTTGAGGCGTATGAGGTACTGACATAATTTAAATTGCAGTATGTAGCTAGGACATTTACACTATATAGTGGCAACTCTGATGTTTGTGGCTTATAGGGACAAGGTACAAATCAAGTGTAACCTTCAGGTAGGTTTTTCGTTTTCACTTTCATGTATGTTGAAGAACACTTTATGCTTTCTGCTATAATTCACAATCTATATATGATAGAGACATAATTGAAACAGCACATTGTTCGTAGTCGTATTCTACTTACCCTTGTGAAGTATCATGTATGTGGCATATTGGAAACTAGTCAAAATGTGAAGTAGAATGTATGATGTTTTTCAATTGTGTCACATGTTCGAAAAAGCATGCCTTACATTTTGTCCCATAATTCTAAAACCATACAATCTGGATCCGTAATTAATTCAAAGTGCAGCATAAAGCTACTATCATGCCACTGTCCTGTGTTCATTTTCATGACTGTGCCATGCTTAGAAGTGGTGAGAATCATTCAGTGATTAAATGCATGTTTTTAAAAATTTCCCTCCAGTTTTTGCAAAATGTGTCACGTATATTGTGTCATCGGTCATGATCCATACTAGATAGAGCTTGATTTCCAACTGAAACACATTCTATAGCACAGTCTACTACAGTGTGCCATTTTAAATGCATGTGGCTCACACACAAGGTACATAAAATGCAATTTGAAACCATATGAGGCGATTTTCAATTTGTGGCCATCTGGTTGCCCCATTGAAATGGATAGGATATACTACAGGGTATATGGTGCACTATAATTCTTGAAGCGTATGAGGTACTGACTTAATTTAAATTGCAGTATGTAGCTAAGACATGTACACTTTATAGTGCCAACTCTGATGTTTGTGGCTTATAGGGACAAGGTACAAATCAAGTGTAAGCTTCAGGTAGGTTTTTCTTTTTCACTTTCATGTATGTTGAAAAACACTTTATGCTTTTGGCTATAATTCACAATCTATAAATGATAGAAACATAATTTAAACAACACTGTGTTCCTCGTCTTGTGCTACTTACCCATTTGAATTATCATGTATGTGGCATATTGGAAAATTGTCAAAATGTGAAGTTGAATGTACGATGTTTTTCAATTGTGTCACATGTTCGAAAAAGTATGCCTTACATTTTGTCCCATAATTCTAAAACCATACAATCTGTATCCATAATTCCAAGTGCAGCATAAATCCACCATCATGCCACTGTCCTGTGTCACTTTCCATGCATGTGGCATGTTTAGAAGTAGTAGTAATCATTCCCTGATTCCATTCATATTTTTAGAATGCTGCCTCGAGTTTTGGGAAAATGTGTCACATATATTGTGTCATAATTCATGATCCACACTAGATAGAGCTTAATTTGCATCTGCAACACATTCTATAGCATAGCCTACTACAATATGATAATTTAAAGGCATGTGGTCTACACAGAAGGCACACAAAATGGAAGTTGAATCCATATGAGGCGATTTTCAATTTCCGGCCATCTGGTCGCCCAATTACAATAGATAGAATATAATACATAGCAGAATGTGCCCTATAATTCTTGAAGCATATAAGTTAAACAACAAGAAAGAGGACAATCAGGTCTATGAGTGGTGTCAAGGAGTGTGAACTGGAGGGGGACTAGTAGTGCAACTATACCTTTTGAGTAATACCCAAGGCTAGAGATAGATTCTAAAAAAGTCTCATCGGGCCACCCTGACTGGTGGAATATCGTCACTTGAGATTCATGAAGGATCCAACCCTCACCCTGACCATCATCTGATGGTATGGAGGTGGATACCGAGGGTATACTCCAGCCTAAGGTATCTCAAAGGTGGTGTTGATGTAGTGCAGTGCAGAACAATAAGTGAAATAAAAATTGATCAGTGGAACAAAAATATGTTTAATAAGGGATGTTCCAGTGTCAATGATTAAAACAAGCACGTAGGTAGTTGAGAATTTATAGCTACCCCGTTGCGTGGTGCAGGAAGGTCAACATGTTTCTGCCATGAGGACTAATTTATCCGGCTTTCATCAGGACCTAAAAGGATAGAAATGCTACTGCAAAAACCAAAATGTGGTGCGTGATGATAATTATGTATGTGTGATAATAGTGATCAAATAGTACAAAAAGTCTTACTGCCAGGACCTTGGAGCCCCAATGTATCCTTGCGAAGTAGACCACCAATTCTCACCTACAGAAAAGGAAAGAATATACACACTATTCATCTATGCACTTCAAACCAATCCCGTCACCCAGTGCTTATTCCAGACACATCAGGAGTATAGTACTCTTGTTAATCTATAAATGTATTCAATTGTGATATACGACTCTTACACAGCTCCTATTGCATTTGCACAGGGCACCAGGACAAGATGTAAGAATTACTTATATCATGTACTCACCCAGCTTTGTGTGGGTGAAGACCTCACCTCTACCGGCAACCGCTCGGGTATGTGAGGCCCCGCTCTAAGTATGCACAGACAGAAAGGAAAAAAAGGTGTAGCCACCCTCTAATATAGTTCAATGGTGCTACTTCCTAATCTGTTCAATTTATACGTGCACCCAATCAAACTTAGTCTTCTAAAGCAATGTAACGCCTCAATTCAGCTCAAATCATAAATAGACCCTGCCAGAGAAAAAATGGAACCTATCCATTGTCTGTTTCTTGGTATGGTTCTCTGTCTAACCTCCTTAGATTGCAGGCTACCAACTTATAAAGACTAATCATTAAAGTCAAAAAAGTGGAGCAATAATAAAACCCAAGGAAGAAGACCAGAGTCAGACTTAAAGTCACCTAAAGTAACTGAATTATACAGAGAGCGAGCTTGTACAGAGAACGAGCGCGGGACTCACCTATCCGTCGGTACCTCTCACCGGCATCCGAGAGGAAGTGGAGGTGACGGTAGGCGGGTCCCGCGCCGCTTAAATACGCTCAACAATTGGTTAATTGCTCCGTAATTGGTAAACCAAAGAGACCCAGTCACGCCACGCATGTGTGGTTAAAAACGGCGTCTCATCACAAATCGCTATGCCCATAGAGTTGCGCATGCCCCAGATACAGCCGCTATATCTGGCAAATGCGCATGCGCGGACCTCGCGCCACACCGCCGTCGATGATTCCAACGGCGGCCCGCGAGTGCGCATGCTCGGGCCCTGCAACACTAACGCGTTAGTATTACAAAGCCTGCAGAAGTGCATTTGGCTAAGTTTTAGCGCTAATAACTGCAGTCTTGAGGAACGGACCAACGGAACCCAACTAAATAGCCGGGATACCGGTCAACCATAACATTTGTGGGGATTCAGATTGTCAATGAGGTACCAATATTAAACGAGTGTGTGTGCACCCACTAGTACTTCCAAGTGAAACTGTTCTGGTTAGAATAACACCAGTCTGAACAGTAGGCAAGGTGTAACATAAATTATGCCTCTGTGATTGTTGCCAATATAGGCGTCTAATTGAAGCAAGCCTATAATCCAAGATATAGATATGATGCAATTGCTATCATGCACCGCAGGTAGGCATATCGATGACAAGAGCACAACTATGTCCAATAACTCAGTTGGTGAAGGCTACTATGGACTCTGGAGCCCATAGGACCCTCAGGCTTGTGTAGTATGTTATACTCTCTTTTGGATATGTTATACTCCCTATTTCATATCCCATAACAGTCAGAGTAGCCTCATGTCGTAGTTATGGTCAGTGTCAGGTTATCCAGATATGTGCGCCCCCGAACAAAATGGGGGAACGTCAACCAATGTGTGTATTGTACAGTATTACTCAATTATATCATGGTCCAAGGAATGTCGTCGTTGAGCCCACAGCTGTCGCTCTTCAATCTGTATATCCATTTTTGTTCTTTAATGAACAAAAATTTTGATATATCACTAATGTGGGGTGGAATAAAGGGTTGTTCAATTACTACCCATCTCAAGTCATCTGCCTTGTGATTTTTCTGATTGAAGTGGGTGGTCATCCTCGTCGACTGTTTGCGGCACCGAATGGTGCTCTTGTGTTCACTGATCCTTAATTTTATTTTCCTAGTAGTGTGTCCTACATATTGTAATGCACAAGGGCATGTGATCAAATAAATCAAACGTTCCGAGTTACAGTTTGTGTTGTTCTACTACAGATCTCTTCAACCACCACGCAGGAGTCCTTTCTAAACAGCTACAGGCTCGATATTATCCTAAACATCTAGTGAAGCGGGCCTGGAAAAGAGCTGCTAATAACAACAGGGAGGCCCTCTTAGAGAGAAGCCCAAAAAAAAACCCTTGGAGAGGCTCACATTTGTGAGCACGTTTAGCACTCTCTCCAATCAGACCCAAAAGACCATCAGACACCACTGGGGGATATTGAACATTGCTCAAACGAGGATCCCTTTACCACTCTTTTCATTTAAAAGAGCGTCAAGCATTCGG
Organism: Lissotriton helveticus; assembly: GCF_964261635.1. NCBI lineage: Eukaryota > Metazoa > Chordata > Amphibia > Caudata > Salamandridae > Lissotriton > Lissotriton helveticus. The sequence goes on along the minus strand of NC_136063.1, from coordinate 1,498,265,617 downwards.
GACAGCTTGGTACATTCACGCCCTAGGGCGAGAATAACTTCTGAAACCAGCAGATTGTGGGATCTGCCCCCAGTTCAGGGACATTTCCCTTGTGGGTCCTGCAGCGTCTGTCCTCAGACTGTCAAGACGGACAAGATTGACATAGGTACTAACAAACCATGGGTACTCAAAACACACACAAACTGTAACTCGGAACGTTTGATTTATTTGATCACATGCCCTTGTGCATTACAATATGTAGGACACACTACTAGGAAAATAAAATTAAGGATCAGTGAACACAAGAGCACCATTCGGTGCCGCAAACAGTCGACGAGGATGACCACCCACTTCAATCAGAAAAATCACAAGGCAGATGACTTGAGATGGGTAGTAATTGAACAACCCTTTATTCCACCCCACATTAGTGATATATCAACATTTTTGTTCATTAAAGAACAAAAATGGATATACAGATTGAAGAGCGACAGCTGTGGGCTCAACGACGACATTCCTTGGACCATGATATAATTGAGTAATACTGTACAATACACACATTGGTTGACGTTCCCCCATTTTATTCGGGGGCGCACATATCTGGATAACCTGACACTGACCATAACTACGACATGAGGCTACTCTGACTGTTATGGGATATGAAATAGGGAGTATAACATATCCAAAAGAGAGTCTAACATACTACACAAGCCTGAGGGTCCTATGGGCTCCAGAGTCCATAGTAGCCTTCACCAACTGAGTTATTGGACATAGTTGTGCTCTTGTCATCGATATGCCTACCTGCGGTGCATGATAGCAATTGCATCATATCTATATCTTGGATTATAGGCTTGCTTCAATTAGACGCCTATATTGGCAACAATCACAGAGGCATAATTTATGTTACACCTTGCCTACTGTTCAGACTGGTGTTATTCTAACCAGAACAGTTTCACTTGGAAGTACTAGCGGGTGCACACACACTCGTTTAATATTGGTACCTCATTGACAATCTGAATCCCCACAAATGTTATGGTTGACCGGTATCCCGGCTATTTAGTTGGGTTCCGTTGGTCCGTTCCTCAAGACTGCAGTTATTAGCGCTAAAACTTAGCCAAATGCACTTCTGCAGGCTTTGTAATACTAACACGTTAGTGTTGCAGGGCCCGAGCATGCGCACTCGCGGGCCGCTGTTGGAATCATCGACGGCGGTGTGGCGCGAGGCCCACGCATGCGCATTTGCCAGATATAGCGGCTGTATCTGGGGCATGCGCAACTCTATGGGCATAGCGATTTGTGATGAGACGCCGTTTTTAACCACACATGCGTGGCGTGACTGGGTCTCTTTGGTTTACCAATTACGGAGCAATTAACCAATTGTTGAGCGTATTTAAGCGGCGCTGGACCCGCCTACCGTCACCTCCACTTCCTCTCGGATGCCGGTGAGAGGTACCGACGGATAGGTGAGTCCCGCGCTCGTTCTCTGTACAAGCTCGCTCTCTGTATAATTCAGTTACTTTAGGTGACTTTAAGTCTGACTCTGGTCTTCTTCCTTGGGTTTTATTATTGCTCCGCTTTTTTGACTTTAATGATTAGTCTTTATAAGTTGGTAGCCTGCAATCTAAGGAGGTTAGACAGAGAACCATACCAAGAAACAGACAATGGATAGGTTCCATTTTTTCTCTGGCAGGGTCTATTTATGATTTGAGCTGAATTGAAGCGTTACATTGCTTTAGAAGACTAAGTTTGATTGGGTGCACGTATAAATTGAACAGATTAGGAAGTAGCACCATTGAACTATATTACAGGGTGGCTACACCTTTTTTTCCTTTCTGTCTGTGCATACTTAGAGCGGGGCCTCACATACCCGAGCGGTTGCCGGTAAAGGTGAGGTCTTCACCCACAGAAAGCTGGGTGAGTACATGATATAAGTAATTCTTACATCTTGTCCTGGTGCCCTGTGCAAATGCAATAGGAGCTGTGTAAGAGTCGTATATCACAATTGAATACATTTATAGATTAACAAGAGTACTATACTCCTGATGTGTCTGGAATAAGCACTGGGTGATGGGATTGGTTTGAAGTGCATAGATGAATAGTGTGTATATTCTTTCCTTTTCTGTAGGTGAGAATTGGTGGTCTACTTCGCAAGGATACATTGGGGCTCCAAGGTCCTGGCAGTAAGACTTTTTGTACTATTTGATCACTATTATCACACATACATAATTATCATCACGCACCACATTTTGGTTTTTGCAGTAGCATTTCTATCCTTTTAGGTCCTGATGAAAGCCGGATAAATTAGTCCTCATGGCAGAAACATGTTGACCTTCCTGCACCACGCAATGGGGTAGCTATAAATTCTCAACTACCTACGTGCTTGTTTTAATCATTGACACTGGAACATCCCTTATTAAACATATTTTTGTTCCACTGATCAATTTTTATTTCACTTATTGTTCTGCACTGCACTACATCAACACCACCTTTGAGATACCTTAGGCTGGAGTATACCATCGGTATCCACCTCCATACCATCAGATGATGGTCAGGGTGAGGGTTGGATCCTTCATGAATCTCAAGTGACGATATTCCACCAGTCAGGGTGGCCCGATGAGAATTTTTTAGAATCTATCTCTAGCCTTGGGTATTACTCAAAAGGTATAGTTGCACTACTAGTCCCCCTCCAGTTCACACTCCTTGACACCACTCATAGACCTGCTTGTCCTCTTTCTTGTTGTTTAGCTGTAGTAGGGGCTTAGGACATAGAGGTCTTTAAACATTCCCCTTTCTTTGACCCTCATTAAATGTAGTTTATTTGGCATATAAGTTAAAGACTTAATTCCAATTGCAGATTGTAGCTAAGATATGTACGCAGTATCGTACCAATACTTATGCATGTGGCCCACATAGAAAGTACATGAAATGGAAGTTGAATCCATACGAGGCGATTTTCGATTTCCGGCCATCTGGTCACCCAATTCCCAAAGATTATTGTTAATAATTTAGTGTGTTTTTATGCTATTTATCTAATAATGGATGAAACAGTTTCTTAACATGTGCATAATGAGATAGTAAATAGAAAATAATGAAAATGTATTGGTAAAGCGTATTTTGGTAGACTTTAAAAATCCCCATTGAAATACACATGCATCACCAATGCTGCAGTGAAAATAACACATAGAGATGTTTTTTCTTTTGTTTATGAAGCCTAATGTGAAGGCAAGTCACACCTATGTTTTACTTTGAAAAATTTTCTTTCCTAAAATGTATGGCTTTACCTTGTTTTTTTAAAATAGCTAACAAAACAATTGCGAAAGTAGCTTATAAAATAGTGAGTGTTAATGCTATTTTGTTTTTTTTCAGCTTGAGGTTCATTTTAATATGAGTCTTAATTTGATGTATCACTTGCCCAAGTAAACAATTCCCAAAGTCTATTTTTTCCATTTTTCCCAAGCTCAATGATAAAAACTTGCATCACCAATGATGCAAAAAGTCAAGTCCGAATATTCAAACAGCAATAAAAAATTAAGAGAAACAGATATTAGAAAAATTCCTTTTGTTTATGTGGCCTTATGTCCAAAGGCTTCCAACAAGAGCATTTTTTTGAAAATCGGGCGATTTAAAAAAAAATCTGCGAACTTTTTTTTTTCTCTAAAAAAAGTTTTAAAAAACTGCATTTTAGTGTAAAAAAGTGACCGTACAATATTTTTTCACCAAATAAAGTTATTTTTGACTCAGAATACACGTAGGCTTCAGGTCAATGTGTTTTGGTTTGGGGGAGGGCGCCCAGGGGAAAAAACACCTTTGGGGAAAATGCATCACTGGTGCTGCTCGCTAGAAAAAATGGTACCCCAATATTTTTTTCTGAAAAAGGGGCTTGCATATGAAAGAGGGCGTCAAAATATTATGGACCTTAAATCATTCTATCATCATTCCTGGGATGATTTAAGGTCCTGGTTCCATAGCTGTATGGTTGATACTACAATCTACAGTGGGGTGATATTTTCCTGATCAGCTGGTACGAGTGGACATGGCTGGTTGAGGTTCCCTATATAAAGATGTCCAACACTGGTGCGGTGACCGAGTGGTGAACCCTGATGAATCTGCCATAAAATCTATTGTGCAGTGAAACATGTCGGTTACAGGTAGTGGTATGCGACAGTAAGCTACCATCCTTTTTAATTCACCAGCACACACTAGAGTTAGTAATAAAGTTGTACAATTGGTGTGTCTGTTGATTTTACTCTCACTTCTCTGTGTTTGTCACAGCAGGGAGCTATCCATTTAGCTTCTTGTTCAGCACCTATCTGTTTGCACAATTTGTTTTGGACACATTTCTTTTCGGAAAAGGAATGGCAACCGATGATGAGAAAGGGGCATAGAATTGGTAACATCTGCCAAGTTCCCCGAGGGTTGTTCGCCCATGAGGTGCCTTCCTTTCCACCTCACAATTTTTATTATTTATCGTTCAAGTGTAGGTGGATGGACTGTCTCAGTAAGGCAGACATCACTGGATATGTCGAGTTGAACTCTGCCCAGAAACTCCTGCTTGCAGTTACAAACAGTGTTTTGTTGTGGACAGTGAGGCATTAGAGAACACACACCTAACTATCAATTAAGAAGGGGTGTCGCTCTGGAATTTAAATAGTACATTTTCCAGGCAAATTGCGTTCTTATGTCTACTAGACGATTGCCCTAAGGACCTCCCAGACATCCCCTTGCAGGCAGGTGGAGTCAGTGACTGCACCTGCCTGCAAGAGGATCTCTAGTCCCCCTTCTAAGTGCAGGTGGGTTGCCGCCCGCATAGTGAAATATAAAGTGGCTGTTTCAAAGCCACCCAGTATTTCACTTAAACGCTCTGCCACCCAGAGCAGCACAAGTTTGCGCTGCCCTGGGGGCATCACATTCTATGTTATAGGGCGCAATTTCTCTGTGTGCAACCGGCGTACCTGTTTTAAGGTGTGCCAGGTGCAAAAAGGGAAAGTGCACCCTAATACATAAAATGCCCCTGGGGCGCTGAGTTTACAAAGCAAGTTTGTTGTGGAGGAAGCAGCGTTATTCTCTACAGGCCAGCAGTTTGCCGGAAATGCACATGAAAGTTTGCCTGTTGAGCAGCACAATATGTCAGTTGTATCACTGTTCATTTTTAGTGGGTTAGGGCCAAGCCAGGTGGAGATGTCTCACCTCCATTTGTAGATGCTTTCAAGTGAAGATGACATTGTGAGAAGTTGGCCTGGTATATGATGTTCACTATCCTAGTGAGCACCTTGCACCAGTCCAAACAACCCTTATGGTGATGGTTGTAAAGTCAACCTTATAGACCAGCTATCCTAGGGGTAGCATGGACACAAGCAGTCTTAGGCTAAACTCAATAGGGCATGTGAAGCCAGCTGTTTTACCATATGCAAACCTTTTAATACCAAATGAAATGACACCACACAGGTTATATATTCAAAATATATATGTATTTATTACGCAATAAATCCCCTTAACTCTTTATGAGCACAGGAGCACAAGTGTATAACAAGAAACTTAATATAGCATACAAAAGTTGCACAAATATGGATAGGCCCTGGTGGCCCTTAAAACCATATACTAAAATAGTGGTATAAGAACCACGTCACGAACAATGGTATGGCCTAGGGCCTTGGGAATTGCTGGGGCTACACTGGACTAACAGCAGTTAGGACGTAGGAGGCCTACAGGATGCGGGTGCAGTGTCTAAATGCACACGCGTGCACCAATAGAAGTCAATGGGTGCGTAAAGTTAGAAAGTTGCAGATTTGGAAGTCTTCCGACTGAACTAGAACTTAACCACTTAAAACTAGGACACTAGGGATGTAAATCTCTACAGGAGCACCGCAGTACTCGCGTTACCTCACCCACAGGAAACTGGTGCATAGGTGTCAAAGTGTGTCGGGTTTCGTCGTGGAGTTCTATGGAGCCTTGGAAAAAAGATGCTGCAGGCGACCAGGAGAAAAGAGTCCGGCTGAATCCAAGGGTGGATCGAAGATGTAGAGTACCTGAAAGCAGAGGGGACAGAGACTGGGTCACTAGCCAGTGACCAGGAAGGAACCAGGCGATGTTGGGTTGCGATAAGGTGATGTTGTGAAGCTTGTCTCCGCTGCCACATGGACCAGGAGGTGTCGACGACAACCAGGAGGTGGACACAGGCTGTCCCACAAAGGCTCTCGCTGTCGGCGGTATTGGTTCTCGATTCGGAGTCAACAGGCCATGGCAAATGCAACCCATGCAGGAATCAAAGATGGCTTCTGGATCAGACCAGTAAGGTCTGATGGGCTGCTCCTTTTCAGGGGAGCAAGGGCCAGTCTGGAGCAACCACACCAGCATTGAAAATTCAAAGGTTCATTGTCGCAGAGGCCACTAGCCAACGGGCAAATGACCGGACAGATGTGTCAAGCTGGAAAATGCAAAAGGGCCCCACGCAGCACTCGGTGAGTGTGGAGAAGTGATCTTTGGTGCAAAAGCTGCTTGGGGCTGGGGCTTCTCAATTCCAAAGCACAGCTTTGAGCATGCCTCGGAAGCTGCACAGGAAGCACTTCTCTGGCTTTACAAGATGGCCGGTCCCACGTCTCAAGTCGCCTCCACGGGTCTCAGCTTTGCTGTGGCTGTGGATCGGGCTGTTGGATGTCTGAAATTCTGGTTCTTGTTGGTCTCTGTTGTTCGAGCTTCGGCAGGAGCAACAACAAAGCAAACCTTTGAGCGCTTGATGGTGCCTGCTTGCACAGGGTGGTCACTCCTTGACCACAAGGGAGATTCTTCAGTCTTCTACGTCGAGTAGGATGTCTAAGGGTTCAGAGTTCTGTTTCAAAGTTTCAGTCAGGATTATCTAAAGTCTATGGACACAGCTCCTACCTTTATTCCAAATCAAGGGGCTGGATTACCTGCTAGGTCCCTCCTATCGGTGGGACCCAGGAAGGGGGTGGTTACACCCCTTTCCCTTTGTCCAGTTTCGCGCCAGAGCTGGGCCTGGAGTGCCCCAGTTGGGCTATGCATGGGACACCTTTTGTGCCCCAGGCAGTGTCTAGTTTCATTCAGCCCTCCCTGCCCCAATCCACTATTGAGGTTCCGTGACGATTTTAACCCGTGTTTTTAACATTGTCACAAATACATAATTTTGGTATCAGTGAACCGCAAATGATCCATTTAGTATATCCTGGTGTTTTCGCTATGATACGAGCAAGAGCACTCCTGTTACAAACACATTTCTGATCTACCCGTGGCATCCATTTTAGAACACGGAAGCCATTTTGTTTTCTTTGCCCTCACATAGTCAATGAACACGCAATAACCTCTTTCAATTAAGGACACATAGGCTTTAGCCGGCAATTCACCTTGCTAGTGACACGTGCACCTTAGGCAAGCAACGCTGTGACAGCATGACTCAGCAAGAGCTGCCTCCTCAGCCTGAGGCCAGCCCTGCTATACTGGTTCTCGTGTCCGTTGGCTTGATCATGATTAGGCGGCCGAAGCTGGTAGCCTTGCCCATTTACGACCCACAAACATCTCTTATCCTGCTTTTCTATCTTCTGCACCTGGCTCTGCTCCTTTCCTTCTGGGCCTTTATTAGGGGGAGGTAACGAAATTTACGATTAGGCGGTCCGGGTCTTGAATGAGAGGTTGACATGGGATTATGATGGAATAGTGGGAACCTCTCGTTCGTAATGTTTTGACATCAGATATTATTGACGATTCCTGTACAACGCCAAATATTTATTGTTCAAGATACAAAGGTTTTGGAAATGTGCTAACATGTAAAGAATTTGCCTGAAGCCCAATATTTAGTATATAAGGAGCAACCCTCTTTGTACAAATTGAACAGGCTCCTAGATACTGCCCATGTGTAGTTTCTGTGACTTCTGTGTCCCTGCAGTAATAAACCTTTGGTCTTTGACGCCACCATCGAGAAGCCCGTGTTTCTGTTTGTTTGTGCACCGAGGCAGGTAGAACTCCGGGGTCTTCGGGTGTTATCCCTGACACCTCTGGACGGAACCAAAAAGTCCAGAACTCCAATTGGCGCCAAACGTGGGGCGACGTCATTCGGTACCGGTCCAAAAGCCTGAAGAGTTCGAGAAGCTTCGTGTGAAGATTTCAGAGGGAGGCGCCCCACTTCATCGATCCCGGCATATCGCAAAAGTGGCCCGACGTTCTCTTCCACGAGGGTTCCCGTTCAGACGGCTGCAGTGGTTCGTTGCCTTGACCGTCGCCCTGTCTTGGACCCGAGGTGCAGTCCTTAGTACGGCGAGACGTGACGGGTTTCTCCTTGGTGACGTCTTCAGTGCCTCAGTTAAGTATTAAGTGGTTGCTAGTTGGTTACTTCGTAAGGGTTGCTCCTGTTTTGGATAATCCTTTTAGTTTTTGGTTTGGTTTGGTTTCGTAAGATTATCACTGGTTGTTCTGGTTAAGATAATCATTTGGTTTAGTTCGGGTATCGATACATTTGTTCGCTTTGGTAGGCCTAAGTTCTTGGTTCAAGTGCGCACCCTTTTGTTTGTGTTTTGTCTGTTCTGTGTTCCGGATTATAAAATGGTAAGTCGGAAAAATTGTATGTTGTCTTGTTTTAGTTGCAACAGTGATTCCCAGTTGGAGGACTCGTGTTCGGTTCCTCCGATTGGAACTCCCCTTTATGATCTATATTGCAAATTTGGTGTGGGCCCTATCTCTTATAACGAGGTATGGATCCACTATACAGAGAAAGATGGTGTCCTTAGTTGGCCACTGCATGGTAGTTTCAAACCTCAAGTTCTTGATAACTTAGAAACGAAATTGTTCAAGAAGAAAGCCCGGCCGGCAATGTTTGATTCTTTCCGTTATTGGCGAAAAGAATCTAAACAGAGAGAAATTAAAAAGTTGAAGAAAGAACAGAAAGAGCAAGAGTTGACTTTAGAACAGTCTGCTAGGCAGCTGCAACTCAACGAGTCTGAGAAGGCAATGGAGGTGGCCAATAGAGAGCGTAATTTAGCGATAGATAAGTGCTATCCTGCTTTGCCATCGAGTACAGCTAAGATAGTAGAGGACCCTGAAAAGGATCCCCTGTTGTCTTACTTGTTACGATCACCCCCACCGTATGCACAGGGTGCTACGGCTCCACCTATACCGAATGTTCAATTACCGGTTGCTGGACAACCTGGTGTTCCTGCTCCTCTGAATCAAGTTCCTGTACCTCCTGTGGTCAATATTAATGTTCCTTCGGCACCCCCTCTTCCAGGGTTGCCGGCTTCTTTACCTATACCTGTATCGCTCACACCTGCTAGTTTACAGGTTATTTTGTCCGCTACTCCTACTGCTACTGATCTATCTGTTCCAACTGCTACTCTATTTACTGCTTCTGCTAATATTATGACTCCGCTTTCTGTTCGTCGGAGAATCACTGATTCTGTCTCTAATATTCTATCTCCCTTCTATAAAACTCTGATTAAGACTCCTACCTCTGACTCTGTGCAGAGACGTAGTCAGCTTCCTAACACTGAAGAACGGGGAATATTAGATTCCACTGCTCTTAGATGGGTTTCGAAAGTTGGAAGATATAATGTACAAGATGTATTAGATACATTTATGCAATGGAACGAACCGACACAACGATATGTGTTCGATGAAATGTGCTTCCTTCTACGTGAGGAATTGGAAGAGGATGACCCTGAATCAAATCTAGAAGAATTAATTAATGTTCAGAAAGAGTTTGCTGCAGGTATGATAGTTGGTCAAAATATAAAAGAAGCGATGGAACTGATTTTAAGTTATAGGAATGATTCATCCCTTCGTTCACCGAGGGAGTTAGAGAAACGTAGTACGAAACAAAATCGTCAATACCCAATGAGGGAGGTTCCACCAATTTGGCGTGAAGCTGTGCAAGCTAATGTAAACCTTGGTATTGCAGCCGCTCCAGCCCAATTCCAGAGAGTATGGATACATATTCCATGGAAGCGAGCTGAAGTATTAGCAGTGAAACAGGCCTTGCCAGATCCGCGTAAAAATCCTGCAGGATACTACAAAGAGTTGGCTCAGACAGTTGACGCTTGTGCATTGAATCTAGCTGACATAGATCTGCTGTTTGGTAATGTAGTACCGCAACCAATTTGGGCTAAGATTCGTAAAGAGAATCATCCAGCTGCCCTAGGTGGTGATTGGGCAGCTATAATTGCAGCGGATGGTCAACAAATAGGTGGTTCTAAACCTGAACCCTTAATTGCTAATTTGCCTGGTAGAATAATCGATTTAATGAAAACCCTAATGCCAGCATTACGCGTTAACTGGGACAAATTGTCCGCGTGCAAACAGAAGAAAGACGAAAGCGTCTCCGACTTTTTCACAAGATTCGAGGAGACTTTCGTGGATCATAGTGGTCAGGATATGAGCACAGAAGGAGGCCAGAGATTATTTGTTGATAAATTTGTGCACAATTTGTTGCCAGAACTTAGTGGTAAATTAAAGAATTCTGAAAGTGCGTGGGCTGTCTCTACGACTGCGCAAATACTTGCGACTGCCCAGTACTATGAAAATAGGGATAAAGAGGAGAAAGAAAAATCAGATAAAAAGACGAAAGATTTAAAAACTAAAGTTCTTTTACAGCAAGCATATCCGCCTCGCACGAATAATTCTCATACACAGCAAGGGTCATATCAAAGGACGGAGTATAATTCTCAGAGGCCACAGTACCAATGGAATCAGTGTGCTTATTGCAAAATGGAAGGCCATTATAGGGCTGAGTGTCCAGTCTTAGCGCAAAATAATGCTGCGACAGCTCAGAGAGGTCGTGGTAGTTCTATACAAAACTCTAGAGGTCGAGGATGAGGTGCTATGCCTCCACAGACAAATGATCGCCCTTCTAATCATTTCGATCAGCGAAATGGACAATCTGCCCAACAGAATAGGTCTCAACAGTATCATGTTGAAGATTACTATGAAGCTAGTGAGGAAGTTCAGCCAAGGGAGTACTAGGACAGCCATGGACAAAGAGAGGGAGTAGTATCAGTTCCGGTAGATCAGAGTGGGCCTTATGTCGCAGTAGCAACATCAGGTATAGTCGAACCGTTTCTGTTGGATACTGGTGCAGCAAAAAGTTCTATCATACATGCGAAACTCCCTGGCGCACTTTTGTCTGGCTCAACAAACGTTTCAGTAGGTTTTTCAGGCGCCCCTGTTCACAACCCTGTTTCTGGTCCTTTGTCTATTTCTGTTGGACCCCGCCACTTGAAAGCTCCCCTGATTTTGACGACAGGTTGTAATGAAAATCTACTTGGTTTAGACTTATTAAAACGCCTGTACGCGACATTGTACTGTTCTCCGGCAGGAGTACAGCTTACGTTGGGTAAAAGAATAATTTCTCCGATGTACTTGTCGATGGATGCGCTCCCACCAGAGCTGCGTTCTCTCCCTGATACTCTTTGGGCGACTGGTCCTAATGATGTAGGTCTTTTACAAATTCCACCCTATGTAGTAACTTTGAAAGCAAATGCCAAACTTCCACGAATACCACAATACAAGATCTCGAGTGAAGGTGAGCGTGCGCTCCTACTGATAGTACAAGATCTGATCAAGAAAGACGTTGTAGAAGAAACTAGAGGTAATGTCTGTAATAGTCCTGTACTGCCCATTCTGAAACGAACTGACCCAACAAAACCTCCAGTATATAGGTTTGTAATTGATCTTAGAGAGGTTAATAAAATTGTGATTCCACAGTTTCCTGTGGTTCCAGACATTACTACATTGTTAACGTTGATTCCTGCCACCGCAACATGGTTTTCGGTTATCGACTTGAAAAATGCCTTTTTCAGCATTCCGATAGCCGAGGAAAGCAGAGATATCTTCGGTTTCTCTCTAGGAGGACGAAGCTTCAGGTTTAAACGTGCTGCACAAGGTTATTGTGAAAGCCCATCCATTTACAGTCAAGCATTAAAAGCCAGTTAGACTCCTTTGTACTTCCTCCTGGTTCTGCTTTAATACAATATGTCGATGATCTTCTAGTGGCGGCCGATGACAAGGAAACTTGCAAAACAGCTACAATTTCTTTATTGCATCATTTGTCAAATTTGAATCACAAGGTGTCACCTTCAAAAATGCAATACTGTTGCCAAGAAGTGACCTACCTAGGTCATCTCTTGTCAAAGGAGGGAAGGAAGTTGACCCCAGAGAGAATAAAAGCAATTACACAGATGAATGTTCCTAGCACGCAGAGAGAAGTACGTGCCTTTTTAGGTATTACCTCATATTGTAGGCAATGGATCCCAAATTTTTCTCTTTTGGCAAAACCGTTGGTAGCTTTGACTGGGAAAAATGTTCCGAGTCCAGTGCCATGGTCTGCCGAATGTCAGGAGAGTTTTTCTGAGTTACGAAATGCACTGTGTTCAGCTCCTGTATTGGGTACACCCGATTACAGTAAGCCATTTACGCTCTATGTCCATGAGAGAGAAGGTTGTGCGTTGAGTGTTTTGACACAGAAATTTGGTGATAAACAACGCCCTTGTGCGTATTTTTCATCAACGTTAGATCCGGTAGCTAGAGCGTTACCTAGTTGCTTGAGAGCTACAGCCGCAGCTGCAGCCTCCATTCGACAATCTGCTGGTTTAGTAATGAACAACATGCTAGTGGTTATGGTTCCTCATGCTGTGGATACACTCATGAACCGAACCAAGACGCAGCACCTTACCAGTGCTGGATTATCAGGTTACGAACTGACATTGCTAGCGAGTCATATTCAGATCAAAAGATGCAATGTATTGAATCCAGCAACATTGTTGCCGACTAGCCAAGAGTCGAGTGATCCCGAACCACATGACTGTTGTTTCAGAACTGAGGAAGAAACAAAAGGACGAATTGATTTAAAAGACACTCCGTTATCAGATCCAGATGGCACATTGTATGTTGATGGGTCTTGCTTCAAATTGGAGAATGGTGATGTGACTGCTGCCTATGCAGTAACGACTTTGCGTACAATTGTGGAGACTGCAAGAGTGAGTCAGAATTCTGCCCAGGCTGCAGAATTGATCGCGCTAACAAGAGCGTGCGTTTTAGCTAAGGGAAAGAGAGTGAATGTGTTCACAGATAGCCAGTACGCGTTCGGCGTAGCCCATAGTTTTGGCCGTTTGTGGAAAGAGAGAGGTTTCATTACGTCCCATGGGACTAAGATTCAACATGGCCAGCTAGTTAATGACTTGTTGGAATCTCTAACCTTGCCGACTGAAGTTGCGATTGTGAAATGCAGTGTTCATAAAGCAATCACGGATGATGTTGGTCGTGGGAATGCTTTTGCCGATGAGACTGCAAAACAGACAGCTAGAAATATGATGAGCAGAATGTATGTTGCAACGTCTGCAAGATGGATTTCTGAGTCTGGAATGTGTGAGGACACAGTGGAAAGCGTGAAAGAAATTCAGAAAGAGGCGACTGAGGAGGAAAAGCTTGCATGGAAAGAGAGCACGGGTAAATTGGACTCGAGTGGGTGTTGGATTGACTTGTCGGAACAACAGCGTTGGATGTTGCCTGATGCGTATGTGCTTGCAGTAGTAACAATGGCACATGGAGCAGTGCACATCAGTTCTAAAGGGATTTGTAAGATGTTGGCTCCAGTTTGGAAGAATGATGGGATTAGTAAGTGTGCAGAGAGAGTGGTGAGAAATTGTATGGTATGCTTGATGCATAATCCTGGCAAGGGAATCCCCACACCTGCAGGTCACTTCACTCCTCCTTCCTGCCCCTTTGAAGTGATTCAGTTAGACTTCATTCATATGAATCGTTGTAACAATCTAAAGTACGTCCTAGTGGTAGTTTGTGCGTTCTCTAGATGGATCGAAGCATACCCACTGAAGGACAATACTGCCTTGTCCACTGCCAAAATCCTTCTTAAAGAATACTTCCCCAGATTCGGAATGCCACGGATTGTATGGTCAGATAACGGAAGTGAGTTCGTAGGGAAAGTTATGCAGAGTGTGTGTGCCGGCCTAGGGATTAGACAAAAGTTTCACAGTGCGAATCATCCCCAGTCCGCGGGTTTAGTTGAGGGTTACAATGGCACCCTTAAAATGAAACTTGCTAGGATACAAGCATCCACGGGTTTGCCCTGGCCAGATGCACTGCCTTTGGCTTTGTTATCAACAAGAGCAACTGTACATTCTAGAGTAGGGCTTAGTCCATATGAAATAATTTTTGGTCGTCCTGCAAATGTTTGGGGGGTACCTAGACCAAAAGAATTTAAGCAGCTGGAATACCCAATGTTAATTGATTATCTTTTCGACTTGACTGCTAAATTGAGCCTTATTCACCAACAGGTTTTCGATGCATTGCCAAAGCCACCGGAGAGTCCAGGTCATCAGCTGAAACCTGGGGATCAAGTAGTCATTAGAAATTTTGCAAGAACGAAAAATCTTCAGCCCAGATTCGTTGGACCTTTCCAAGTCTTATTGGCAACGAGAACTGCTATTCGTGTGGCCGGACGGAAGAATTGGATCCACACGACACATGTCAAACGTGTGCCTCTGCCACTTCCTTACGACAACTGGGTAAAGAAAGGAATCAGTGCCTCTGAAACAGAACAAATACCCAGGTTCATCCCTTTCAGTGATGCAGAACTGATCACTGATACATCAAACTCTGACTCTCCTCCTGAAACTGCTCTTTTGAACCCTGAACATTTGCCATCTGCACCAAAAGAACATTTGCCATCTGCAAACGTGAACATTGCAACGTCGGCTGAAAATACATTGTTTCCAGATCAGACAGCTCCTGCAAAACTGAGATACAACTTGCGATCTCGCAATATGGACAAATAAAGCAGGAAACTGCCTACTTTCACATTTGAATTTTTGATACTTTGCCTCCAGCCAGGAAGTTTGCTATTATTTTGTTGTTTTAAAATTGCCTTGCCGTCTGGGTAGCCGTAGGGTCGTGGCTGTGTGCCTAGTTGAATCTGCGGGGGTCAGACATAAGGTCGATCTTTCTGTTAGTTCTGGGAACTCCCAGGGCTGATAGAGGCATTTTCATCTACGTACACATCATCAGTGGTCACGAGCGGATTGTAGAAGATGGAGCTTCCTGAGCTGCAACGAAAGAATGTAATTTATGTTCGCAGAAATAGACTGTACCGAATACTTCACAGCAAATGCTTTCTAATGCAATTTGCAGTTACATTTTTAATTGTTTTGATAACGTTGGTGGGTGGAATCATCTTTGGTGTGCATTTGATTTTTATGCCGGTAACTACAGTACCTCCCCTTGATCCTACTACTTCTACGGTTTCTTCTATGCATTCATTTCACTCATTTCCTGAACACGAACAAGCTCGACGCTCAGAATTTATCAACAATACATTTGTACAGCTCTTGCATCAACACCAACTGGTAGTTAATACTACAGACTGCTGGGTGTGTGGCTTGATACCTCACACTATGGATAAAGGCATTCCCTATCTAGTCTTGCCTTTTAGCTATAATGGATCATTTCAGGCCTTTCAGACCATTTTTTCCTATGCCCTTGAGACCTATTCTCCGCGTCCACCACGGTCCACTAAATACAACTCAGCCAACAAAGCTTTAGTCCAGGGAATTATTGACATGATTAAAGACGTCAATAATACTCCATCTTACCCTAAAGATGAATTACGGGTGTATTTGAGTTGGAACTCTACAGAGTATCGCCTTAGTTTGGGAGAAAGCAAGCGTAAAAGCTCCACTTCAGTCTGGGTCGTGCCTCACCGAGGTCAGGTCTGTTTGCAAGGAAATGGGAGAAATCTGAGAGCTCAGCTAGGGAGGAGTGAGTGTGTTGAGACTTACGTATTTCCGTCTAACTTCTCCCCTGCCTTCCTTACTGCTAGGGGTACGTACTTCATCTGTCAAGACAGGGCGTATACATGGCTGCCTGCTGATTTCTCAGGTTCATGTTATATTGCTCGATTGTTACCTCCGACATACACTGCTTCTTCAGATTATCACAAGACCAGAGTAGCAAGAGGTGTCTTCAGCAAGGAAGATACCGCTGGTCAGGAAGCTGGAGACTTCTTCAAAGGTTTCCTTCCGTTTTGGGGGCCTATGGCCAATAGTAGAAATCTACGTCAACTAACACGGGTAGTTGAATCTACTATTACAGAAACTGCTGGTGCCCTTAGTAACTTAACAGCTGAGCTTCAGGCGGATCGTCTCATGACGTTACAGAACCGTATGGTTCTGGACGTAATACTTGCAGATCGAGGTGGGGTATGCAGAATGATCCAATCGAGCTGCTGTGTTTTTATTCCCAATAATGCTCCAACCGTCTATGAAGCGATCTCTAAGCTACACAAGATTTCCGACTCTATACACGTAGACAAGGGAAACTGGTCCTTCATGGAGTGGTTTTGGACTCTGGTATCAGCGTGGGGATGGAAGGTTCTGATGGTCATTGGTGTCATCCTAGTATTTCTGTTCTCGTGCTGCCTTATTATCCAATGTGGTCCCGCTTTGTGTAGTCTCTGTGCTACAACCTGTTTCAGAAAACCACATACATTTGGAGAGAAGGTACGAGACAAGATGATGATGCAACAACATGTCACTGACCTAATGAGCATAGAGTTAGACTCTGACACAGACTGAGTAATTGCCTATGTAAGGGCAAAAGGAGGGTCTGAGGTTCCGTGACGATTTTAACCCGTGTTTTTAACATTGTCGCAAATACATAATTTTGGTATCAGAGAACCGCAAATGATCCATTTAGTATATCCTGGTGTTTTCGCTATGATACGAGCAAGAGCACTCCTGTTACAAACACATTTCTGATCTACCCGTGGCATCCATTTTAGAACACGGAAGCCATTTTGTTTTCTTTGCCCTCACATAGTCAATGAACACGCAATAACCTCTTTCAATTAAGGACACGTAGGCTTTAGCCGACAATTCACCTTGCTAGTGACACGTGCACCTTAGGCAAGCAACGCTGTGACAGCATGACTCAGCAAGAGCTGCCTCCTCAGCCTGAGGCCAGCCCTGCTATACTGGTTCTCGTGTCCGTTGGCTTGATCATGATTAGGCGGCCGAAGCTGGTAGCCTTGCCCATTTACGACCCACAAACATCTCTTATCCTGCTTTTCTATCTTCTACACCTGGCTCTGCTCCTTTCCTTCTGGGCCTTTATTAGGGGGAGGTAACGAAATTTACGATGAGGCGGTCCGGGTCTTGAATGAGAGGTTGACATGGGATTATGATGGAATAGTGGGAACCTCTCGTTCGTAATGTTTTGACATCAGATATTATTGACGATTCCTGTACAACGCCAAATATTTATTGTTCAAGATACAAAGGTTTTGGAAATGTGCTAACATGTAAAGAATTTGCCTGAAGCCCAATATTTAGTATATAAGGAGCAACCCTCTTTGTACAAATTGAACAGGCTCCTAGATACTGCCCATGTGTAGTTTCTGTGACTTCTGTGTCCCTGCAGTAATAAACCTTTGGTCTTTGACGCCACCATCGAGAAGCCCGTGTTTCTGTTTGTTTGTGCACCGAGGCAGGTAGAACTCCGGGGTCTTCGGGTGTTATCCCTGACACCTCTGGACGGAACCAAAAAGTCCAGAACTCCACTATCTCCTGTCTGGGATGGTGCTAGCACCTCCCTGTGACATGAAACCTTTTGTCCAGGCCTCCCCTGCCGGAGTTTCGGTAAGCAGCAGGAGGCCAGACTTGTGTCTGTGGCAACAGCATCCATTTTGTGATGCTAAGGCTCTGGTTAACTTTAACCGGGATTAAGGTTAGTAACATGTCTTCTCCCTCTAGAAGGGTGGAATGCTACTCCCGTCGCCAGAACTGGTGAGGAGGTAGTATTCCAAAGCGTATGACACCTTACACGACATGTTTTAATAAAGCCAAACCAAAGATAGCATCTAACCACGAGGATTATAATGCACTTAAGTGTATATGGTATGGCAGTATCCTAGAACAGCTATAAGGACATGGTTCCGAAAGCTGCAGACAGGCTCAGCTCATGCTAGAGCACCATCTCACATAAAGCCAAGCACTCTGCCTCCAGGATTGTTAAGGCCTGCCATAGGAGTGACTTATAGGTGCATATGTGTCCAGATATAGGTTTAGACATAGTTATACTATATCTAAGCAAGGGGTGATTACACAACCTTGCCCCAGCTGAGTGATCAGCCAGTTGTGTCAGTTTGGATGGCCCGCCAGGGGTGGCAAAAGATATGCTGCAGCCCCTGGTAGGCCTTGGATGCACCTATGCCCTGGGTACCTATAGTACTCTGTACAGAGGCTCATAAGGTGACCCAATCCCAGTTGGTGATGTACCTAAAGTACTTGGTTGTGAATTTAGAGAGAGAACAGCAGGGCTGTGGGTCTGATTAGCAGGCCCACAGCCACATTAAGTCGAAAACCAGTGAAGCAAAAAGCAAAAAAATGGGGTGACCATAGGATAGCAGACCCTACTCTCCTACATAACCCCCCCCCCCAAACACAGGGGCATTAAATTTAACCTTGACCAGATAAGTCTTCATGTTCTAAGTGGAAATACCGGGAGAGACCATCTGCATTGCCATGGTCAGTCCCTGGTCTATGCTCCACTGTAAAGTCCATCCCCTGTAGGGAAATGGACAACCTGAGTAGTTTGGGATTTTCACCCTTCATCTGATTTAGCCACAAGAGGGGCTGAATCTTGAAGTGAGTGCCAAACAAGTATGGTCTCAACTTCTTCAGGGCCCAAACCACAGCAAAGGCCTCCCTCTCAAAAGCTGACCAACGTTTCTCTCTAGGGGTCAGCCTTCTGCTAATGAAAGCAATGGGCTGGTCTTGACCATCTACATTAAGTTGTGAAAGCACAGCTCCCACCCCAAACTCAGAAGCATCTGTTTGGACAATGAACTCTTTGGAGTAGTCAGGACTCTTTAAGATAGGTGCAGAGCACATGGCCTTCTTCAGGTCATCAAATGCCTTTCGACAGCTAACTGTCCACTGAACCTTTTTTGGCATCTTCTTGGATGTCAGATCATTGAGTGGTGTCACAATGGACCCATAATTCTTGACAAATTTTCGGCAGTACCCAGACAGGCCCAAGAAAGCTCTGACCGGTGTCTGGGTGGTTGGAGGAGCCCAGTCCTGTATGGTCTGGATCTTACTCCCCAGTGGTTGAACCTGACCCCCACCTACAAGGTGGCCCAGGTACACAACCTTACTCTGCCCTATCTGGCACTTTGTGGCCTTGATAGTTAGGCCTGCCTTTTGCAGGGCCTCTGAAACCTTCTTCAGGTGGATCAGGTGATCCTCCCAGGTGGAGCTGAAGACAGCAACATCATCAAGATAAGCTGCGCAAAAGTCATCCAACCCAGAAAGGACTTGGTTCACCAACCTTTGGAAAGTGGCAGGTGCATTCTTCAAACCAAAGGGCATTACCACAAATTGATAATGACCTCCAGGGGTTGAGAAAGCTGTTTTGGCCTTGGACTCCTCAGCTAACCTGATTTGCCAATAGCCTGCTGTCAAATCAAATGTGCTCAGAAATTTGGCAGAAGCCAATCTATCAATGAGCTTATCTGCCCTTGGAATTGGGTGAGCATCTGTCCTAGTGACAGCATTGAGACCTCTATAGTCCACACAGAACCTCATCTCTCTTTTACCATCTTGGGAGTGAGGTTTTGGTACAAGGACTACTGGACTGGCCCAGGGGCTCTCTGATGGCTCAATTACTCCAAGTTCAAGCATTTTCTGCACCTCAGTCTTTATACAGTCCCGACATGGTCAGGTTGCCTGAAGATCTTACTCTTCACAGGCAGACTGTCACCAGTGTCCACCTCATGGATGCACCAGTTAGTCTGACTAAGTGTTAATGAAAACATATGTCTATGGGCCTGTAGAACTTGTCTGCAGTCCCATTGCTGTTGGTCAGTGAGGCAGCCTGCCAAGGCCACTCCATCAACTGAACAATCTCCATTTGTAGCCATGAGCAAGCCCATGTCTGCCCTGTCCACCTATGCCTTCAATCTGTTGACATGGAGCACCCTGTGGGGGCTCCTAGGGGTGCCGAGGTCCACCAAGTAGGTGACCTCTCCCTTTTTCTCAATTATGGTGTGGGGTCCAGACCATTTGTCTTGGAGGGCTGCTGGGGCCACTGGCTCTAACACCCACACCCTCTGTCCTGGCTGGTACTCAGTCAGCACAGCCTTTTGGTCATGCCAAGCTTTCTGGAGTTCTTGGCTAGCCTCAAGGTTTTTGGAAGCCTTCTCCATGTATTCAGCCGTCCTGGAGCGGAGACCAAGTACATAGTCCACTATGTCAAGTTTAGGCTTTTTGAGAGGTAAGTAAGTAAAATATTTATTGTTTCTGATTAATTAAAACCATTACAAAAATACATTTGAGTGCACATGTCGTTAATAAAAGTCTTAAAAAGAAAGATCGTTATTATTAATATTTGTATTAATAAAAACAGTGGGGTTTAAAAGTGACCATAGTTTGTTATATCTTGACTGGGCCAACATCATGGCTTGTTAATTTCAACTCCGCTAGCTTTAGGAATTTCACCAACTTCCCATTTAGTGACGGAAATCCTGGATCGAAACATGCAAGAACTGCTTGTCTGCGTGTGCGTATTCTGTGTTCATTAAAAGACATTTTTAGCAGAGCAGCTCTTTCCTCTTTCAGCCTCAAGCAGGTACATAGCAAATGTTCAATATCTTCATTCGCTGCACCACATAACCTACATTTTATCCCACCGTTCCTTCTCAACCATGGTTGTAAGTGTGGTATAACTGGTTGGATTCCTAGCCTATGTTTTAAAAAGGCTTATTTTGTTTTCCTGCAGTACCCAAGTCCGAAATAAGGTTGTAACCTGGGTGATTTATATGTACACAGAGTCATCCAAGTGTGACGCCTATGGGAAAAGGTGGCTTTGTCCTCTACAAGCGAGAGTCTCTTTATATTATTATTTGCTACACGTTTGAATTGCGAATGCGATAGTGGGATTTCCCATAGTTCTTTCAGTCCTGTAACAATCAAGGACTCCTCCAAGTATTTTTTCTCCGGCATTTTGGAGCAGCTGCACCGATCTTGCCAGAGCTGATGGTTCAGTGTATTCTCTGGTGAATTCATTATTTTATGCCAGCACTTAATATAGTATCTTCTCCTTGCAAGCGTTTGGCTCGTTAGTCCAAATTCAAGCCGGATCTGGGCTTGTGAGGTATAAGATGGCAAATTTAAGAGAAGTGTGTATGCTTTTGAAATGATCGTATCCAGCAGTTTCACGTCTGTGCCTTTCAATGCTTCGCTGCCGTAAGTAATGGATGACTGTATTTTTACTTGGGCGACGCGAAGCTGTGTTAGAAGAGTAGGGCCAGTCACCTTAGTTTTTAGCTGTTTTAGTGTTGTCGCGATCAGCATACCTTTTCTCTTTATGGCCTCAAGGTGGTTTGTAAAGCGACCTCCTTTATCAACTATGATTCCCAGGTATTTATATTCAGAGCAGTTTGTAACTACCTGTGTTACAAGTACCCAAGTGTGCTGCTTTTTATTCCCAGATATTGACAGTACTTTGGTTTTGTCAATATTTGTTTCAAGTAAGTTCTCTTCGGCGTATCCAAGCAGCGTGTTAATGAGATTCTGGAGTCCTACTTTGGTATGACTAACCAGGACCACGTCATCTGCGTAGGAAATGCTGGGCAGGTCTTTACACCCCAGTCGGGGTGCATGCGCATTGCAGGCTTCCAGAGCAGGTGGCAGATCGGCAGTAAATTGATTAAATAGGGTAGGTGTTAAGACGCACCCCTGCTTGAGGCCTTTTGTCGTTGGAATACGCCTGGAGCGGTGGGTGCCATTCCCAAGCTTTACCTCAACCCACGTATTAGAGTGCAGTTCGATCAAAAGGTTTAAGAGAGGAGAAGGGATCCCCAGGCGGCTAGTTTTCTCCAAAGATTGGCTCTGTTGACTTTTTCGAAAGCCGCCTTGAAGTCCACAAAGCAAAAGTGAAGAGTTTGTTTAGTCAGTTTTGCTTTGTCAATAAGTAGCGATAGTGCCAGAAGGTTTGTTGTAGTTCCCATATCTCTAAAAAATCCAGTTTGACTAGATGGAATTATGTTGCACTTAGTTGGCCATTCGCCCAGCTGAGTCAGTAAAAGCCCTGCAAAGTATTTTGTATGTGCAGAAGGGCTATCAGGCGATAATTATTTGGTAACATTCTGTCCCCCGCCTTATAAATCGATGAGATAACTCAACCCTTCCAAGAGGCAGGGAGTCGCCCAGAGTGGCTGACAGACGTCTAGAGGGGTGTCAGGGATTTTCCCCAGTAGTCTGGGTCAAGTTTGAAGAGGGCTGGAGGAATTCCGTTTGGCCCTGGTGCACCATCACTCCTTCCTTTGGAAATTAATTTCCTGAGTGTGACAGCATTGATTTTGATTTCGGCTTTTTCGTATAATTTTGTTGTTTGTAAAAGATGGCCCTTCTGGGCAACCTGGGGCGTGTTTGTTACAGCGGCCAGTTGGTTGAAATGGGTGTCTAAGAAGGATTCCCAGGAGCTTTTGGTTATATATGATGTTATTCCACCATGTTTTGGATTTAAAAATGTAAATAGGGCCTCATTAGGATCGTGGACGGACTTGCGTCCGTCCGCGACCCCAGAGGATGAGGGAACGTCCGCATGGGCTGCGGCGTTCCCTCATGTGCGATTAGGATGTGACCGCCACCCTGGCGGTCACATCCTGGATATTTAACATTGCGGTGGGTGCTGCTTCAAGCAGCACCCGCCGCAATGTTAAAAGTGCATGTTTAACATTTACATGCACAAAGCGGCAGGCACCGCGCGGTGCCTGCCGCTTTGTGCATGTAAATACTGGGGGGTACCATAGGTACCCCCATGTGCACCCCCCACCCGCCAACACCCTGGGGGCCCGCAACGGGCCCCCAAAATCAAAAGTACACATGCTTTTCCACGACGGAAAAAACGCCGCGGAAAAGCATGTTTACAAATGCTTCCTAATTTGCCTGGCGGTGTCTGATAGACACTGCCAGCCAAATGAGAGCTTTTCCGCCGCGGTTGTAATCCGACCACGGCGGAAAAGCAACGGACAGAAACCAAGACCCACCAGCCATCGTAATGTGGCGGTGGGTCTTTGGTGAGTCCGCAGAGGATTTTCCGCCTCCTCTGGGCCGGAGGTGGCTTCCGCCGGCCCGGAGGAGGCGGAAAATCCTCCATCATAATGAGGCCTTTAGTGTGGACCAGAATCGGGCGCTATTACTTCCCTTAGAGTCATAGTGAAGTTAAGCCCAGAAGTCGTCTTCATTAGATCTTTTGACCTCCCATTTAAGTTTTTTGAGGTCCGCCCGGTGCTTGCGAAGCTGTTCGAGAAGATCCTTTTCGCCCGGGCTTGTTCTTAATGACCTTAGGGATTTGTTAATCGCTTTTTTGTGGTTTTTTAAAGCTAGTTTCTGGGTGCTTGAAATTTTCCCTGTGACCATGGGGCCAGAAGATGGAAAGTGCCGTACTGTTGTTGAATATATGTTTGCAAATTCAGCCGTAAAGTTTTCCCATAGAGTTACTGGATTACCCATAGGATAGTTTAAACTGTTTAATTGTAGTTTTGCTACTTGAAGTACCTCCATCGTATTTGCGACCAAGGTTTTGATTCGTTTAAGATTTATGGAATGACAAGCGTGAGGTCCTATTGGATTGGCGAGAATTGAGTCCGTACAGGCAAGAAAAGAGACTTCCTGGGGGCGGTGGTCGCTGTCTCCCTTGTCTCCTAGGATAAAACCCAGTATTTGATGAAGAAGTGGGAGGGAGACTTGCGTGTAGTCTATCGTAGAGGTTGCGTTGCCTGAGTTGAACGAAGCCACAGATGGAGAGTCCTCCGCGAATTTTCCATTTAGAACCCTCAGGCCGATGTGCTCCAGATCCTGCAGCAGCGCCTTCGCCGGCTTGGAGGTTTTACCTTGTCTTCTAAAGGATTGAGTTGGAATATTCCAATAGTAGGACTGGGCATGAATGTCATTATTTGAGGATGAGCCCAAGATGTATTGGTTGAAGTCTCCAGAAAGAATTAAATTGGGAGAAGTGTATGAAGTCATTACGTGGTGTAAGTGGTCCATTAGAAGTTTTGACTCTTGTTTCTTCTTTTTTGGATTGTTGATCAGCAGCACCTCTTCTTTTTTCCCCCTAAGATTCAATTTAATCTGAACTGTGTTTATGGCAGGAGAGTTGGTGGTAAATTCCTGCGCACTGCCGACGTATGAGATTTTGATGTAGGTTGCTAAGCCACCCGCCAGCCAACCTAATTTACTTTTTCTTTTGGCTGGGGAGTGGTAACAGGTGTAGCCTTCTATGTGTGCAGGATCCTCCAGGCATGTTTCCTGAAGGAGGATTATATCAGATGATTTCAGATATTGTAAGAATTCGGTATCTGCTGCCTTTTTGTTAAGCCCATTTAGGTTCCACGAGCATCATTTCAGAAGGGGTGTGGCAAAATGCAAGCCCGCCTCTCTTGAGTTCCCCTGTCATTGTGGGTGACTTAGAGTGTTCCTTATTCTAAATAGCCGGAGATCATCTAGATTGTCCGAATTAAAAACCATCGAGCTCTTTTGGGTGAATGTTCCATGTGTTTTTGTGGGTGATCGACCCAGTGCGCACCTAAGCACTGACGTAGTCTTAGAGTTTTTTGTAGATGGACCGTACTGAGGTCTCTCGAGCAGGGGGAGCGGATATCCTATGTTATGATGTAGGACAGATTTAATCCTCCAGGTTTTGAAAATATTTTGCTCATCTAGGATCTCATTTACAATTTCGGACGAAGTCCAGGTCGCTTTTGTAGCTTCCTTATCCTGTATTCTGTCAGTTTTTATGAATTCTACTGATAAAAGGTCAGCTGAGCATAAGCCATTTAAAGATGGTATAGTGCTAAGGAGACGGAGTAGATTACCTCTGTTCAGAAGATCGAATGGACCCTTTGATTCGTATTCTGGGGTAAAGAGGATAATAGTACAATTCCTATTTTGATCATCCGACTGGGCTGTTGTGGGGTTGACACGCACTTGGATTCCTCTGTTGTTAGTGTTGAACTGTGGTAAAGTTTCTGTGATGGTATCACCAGAGGAGAGTTTACAGGATTCAGAATCAGAGGGAGCTGTGCGGTCGCCCACTATAGAGGAGTATAGATGGATTTGGGTACATGGGGACCTGCATTCTTCGGTTCTTGAGCCGGAGGTCTTTCACACCGAGCGAAGGTAGTAGCTTCCCGTGCCGAATCAGGGCGGTGCTTTGGAGGGGCTTGATGCGGATGTCAATAGTAGTATGGGGGGGCTAGCGTGTTTCCCTTTTCTGGGACCACGATTTACTTTGATGTTTGAATTACCGGTCTTGCAGCTGGGCAGGGCCCTACCGGCCCCCTGTGTGTGCAGTGGAAGTTTGTTCTATGCTTGGTTATTTGCTGTAGTAGGGCCCAGATCTTGCGGCTCCTGTCTGATGCCAGACCTAAAGAGTGGGTAGACTTCTGGCATACTTGAAATTGTTCGTTTGTTACGACCTTTCCTTCTTTGCTGGCGGCGACCCTTGGCGTTCTGGGTTGGTACATTGTCCTTGGGGAGGGAAGGGGAGCGTATTGACTAATGACCTGCTGGAGGTGCCAGTACTGTTTTGTCTGTGTTGTTAACTGTGATGACCTTTCCTTTTAAGGGTTCGAGATTGGCTGTTTCGCGGGGATTGATGTACTGGTCCGTTGCATAAGGCCCTTTTGGCAGGCCTTCTATCAAAGTAGATACTATTTCTGGAAGTGCTGCTAGTTTGTCGATGATCGGACCGCAGCTGCACGACAACTTAGCTTCCTGTTGGGCTCTGCCGATTAAAGAGTTTAATTGGCCGAGTTTCTCGTCAATTCGCCCCACATAGACCGCCAAGGTATCAAGTAGAGTCAACTGTAAGTCCATTTTGTCAGATTGAAAGTGGAGAGTGTCCGGTTCGTTGCATGGTGTTTAAGAGAATGTCCCAGGTGTTTGACACAGTTGATGCTTGAGTCCTAATTTTGGGCCTCTTTTGATTTGAGGATTTGTTCGGTGTTGAGGAAAGAGAGAGATTTTGTGAAATTATTGAATTTGAGAGTATATCCTCCTGATCGTAAGCCTAATTAGTCGACTGGTTTTTGTTAGTTGTTTCATCTGTGGATAGAGGTAGTTTAACCGGGATAGCTGGGATGTAGGAAGCAATCAGATCGGCCCACTCCTGTGATTCCTAATAAGTTAGATTGACAGGTCCGTCACACCCGGTGTTTTGTGTGTTTTCCACGGCCTCCTTCCGGAATTCTTCGGAACTCTGTTCTTCTACAATTACTTCGATGGGCAGTTGGCAGATTTTTGAGCCGTCCGGGTGGTGCGAAAGGATATTGGCAATCTTTGTCGGGTTATATAGATTAAACCTGCTGAGATCTTCTTGCCATTGGTTAGAGTCATTACCACTGCAGGTCGTGAGGTTGCGCCAGGAATGCCTTGCCTTCTGACTAGTTGAAGGCGAAGTAGTTGGAGTAGGTGAGGAGTTAGTATGCTTGGGAGAGGGGGGTGAGCATAGGGCCGGCCCAGCCCACCTATTGCCTGATGCGGAGTGAGTGGGCCGCTAATAGCCCTGTTCATGAACTCCCCTTCTCCCACTGGCACTATTTTATCATGAGCAGGTGGCCCCTGTGCAGATGAGCAGTCTGTTAAGAAAGGAGTGTTAATGATTTCTGGGGTTTGGCCCTAGGGTTGATCTTTTTGCGATTCCAGAAGGGATAGTGGGAGTAAGGAGTCCTGCAGGCCCAGAATTTTTCCACTGGTCGAAAAGATGGTGGAAAGTGGGTCCTTTCAAAATTGTAATTTTGATGTGATTTTTGGTTGGTGAAGGTTTGGGTGACGAGCCACGGCCTGAAGGGCTTGGTCGCTGCATACCCCGACTTCGTCTAGAGATAAGTCCGCGGTCCCACTGACTTGTTTTTGTTCTCCTTTTGTTTGGCCGTTGTCGTGGACTTCGACTTGGATTTAGACTTAGTCTTGGGCTGGGCCCTTTTCTTGCCTGACCCCATGCTTAGAGGTGGCTTGAGAAGCTAAGGAGATGTTATAGGGATGGTGGATCAGTCGGGCTTCACCCAGGGCCCTTTGCAGTACCCGATATCGTAGACCCCCGTAGGGTTTGGGGACTGCGAACCTTACTAATGTACGCGACTTGAGGAGTAATGCCTTGGAGCCTCGGAGACTTTGGGGCCTTGGAGACTTGGGAAGTCTTGGGAAGTCCGAGCTATTGTGGCTAAGCATGGGCGGATTTTGCGGATCCACGATTCGCGGATTCAGCGGATTCACGGATCGTGGATCCGCAAAATCCGCGGATTCAGCGGATTTGCGGATTTGGGGGCGGGGCTTCCTCAGGCGTGTGGGCGGGGCCAAACGGACGGGGCTTCCACGCGAGCGCACATGCCTCTTGTGTGTCTAAAAGGTCAGAGACCGATCAGAGCAGCAGATTAAGAGACAGAAGCCCCTGGTCACAGGAACAGCACGGGGGTTGTGCTCGTAAAAGTCAAAGATGCCCAGCCTCCCAACGCTCAAGTTTTTTTTTGGGCTGCTGAATGAGTCACTGCATTTGCGCTTCAACTAGTTCCAGCGACCAAGTGTGTGTCACTATGCAATCGCGCCGAAGTGCGCAGGGGTCCCTTGAGTGAAATGTCCATCATAGTGGGTAAATGGCGGGAAGACGGTGCACACCTCGAGTGTGTGGGCGGGGCCAAACGGACGGGGCGTCCATGCGAGCATGCCTCTTGTGTGTATAAAAGGTCAGAGACCGATCAGAGCAGCAGATTAATTATTTAATTGTGCCAGGACCGTCGTGCCCGAATGAACCCTGCCCTTCATATTTATTCAAGACACCACTGTTGAAGTAATTTACGATGGCGCCGGCAAGCTGCCAGCGCCATCCTGCAAAAGTTACTTAATTAGCTTCAACAGGAAGCTCCAACTGCTAAAATAAAGCAGGCGCTCGAGCCCCTGCTGTATCTTATCTGTTAGAGCTTCCTGTTGAAGCTAATTAAGTAACTATTGCAGGATGGGCGCTGGCAGCTTGCCGGCGCCATCGTTAATTAGGCGCGCGCGCTTGAACTTTTGACCGCAAAATCCGCTCCGCTCGCGGATTGCGGATTTTCGGCAAATCCGCGAGAGTTCGCGGATCGCGGATTTGCCGAAAATCCGCAAAATCCGCGATCGGAGCGGATTTTGCGCTCATGCTTAATTGTGGCACAGTTAAACGTTAAACGATGGTTAATGGCTAACTGATGGTCGGATTGTAATAGGAGTCAGAAAGATCAGTGATCCAGGAAAGAGAGAGACAACCAGCCGACCAACTTCACAGCAGGTTGCCAGTTAGTAGCTTGTGCTTGGGCTTATCCTCCTCCTTGGATCATGTGGCATAAGGGCTTGAAGGCCTGGGAGCAATGAAGCTGCCTGGATCTGTGCTCTAAAAGTTATGGTCGGTTATCTTTAATTTGCCTTCCGTATTCTCGGCACCCGACCGAGCTCCACAACTCAACAGCTCAGGAATCTGATCTGGTGATGGTCCAGCCGTCAGACAGTTCTGGGCGAAATGTGGGGCTGTATTGGGACTGTTTTAGGACCTCAATGGGGGCCGGCTGAGTTTTCCTAGTCTAAGCTAGCTAGCTGGCCTCGGTGCTCACAGTAAAATGCACCCCCCCCACCGGGTCAGGATCTCGAGGAACAACTTCACAGTCTAACAGCCTCACCCCATCTGTCGTCTGGCCTCTTCCTCTTATGTTCCTCTTCTGTACTGTTGGAACAGCAGAACAGGGGAACAGAAGGGCAGATCAGCTGAAGGGTATTAGGACTGGCAAAAAGACTCACGGTGAGTGCTGCTGTTGTTTTCGTCGTTGTCTTTCCTTTCACCTCCATCTTCGCGTCGCCTCGCTCCGCTGTCCCCCTGCGCTCCTCTACTCTGCCTGCAGGACTAAACAGGACCAAGCCGAATTAGTTTTTTTCCCATGTGTGGTACTGGGTTTTTCAGAACCGGTACTGATACGGTAACCCAGTGGTGTCAGGGAAACACACCCAAAGACCACGAGTCCTTTCCTGATTCAGACCACAGAAACTCAGAGTCTTCTAGGTGAAGTCAAGGATCGATTTTATTGGCTGCAACCAAGGTAACAAGCGTCCTAGAAGTACAACACACGGGAAGTATGTTCTCAGGAGACTGCCGCAATTCACAAAGCCGGGCTTCTCTTTTTATACATAATATTGTGCTTTAGGCAAACATTCTGTACATTTTACTACGCCATAGAAATACTTAAATGACAAAGAGAAAGCAGAGTCATGATGACAAGGCCATAGTTCGGTTTGTTCATCCCATAATAAATTACCAGGCAAGGCCCAACATTCTCATCAGATATCGGTAGACCCCTAATAAAAATGGTCATTTCCCCATCATAAAGCAAGTGAGAGAAAAGAGTAAAGACAGGTGTGAGCAAGATTCAGCAGGGTGTGTTTGTGATGGGAGGTTTTATGGTAGGCTGGGCCTTGATGCTATCTTGTTCGGCCACTGGGAGAAGAACTGACCAAACAGGTTTGGCCTGGGGCACAATGGTTCCAACTTGCCAAGGTCAGGGGAAAGTCAATCAAGGTGTACGTGTCTTCAGGAATCGAATTCGGCTTGGCTCAGTTTGCCTGTGTGAGGGCAACTCATAAAATGGCTGCCGTATCTAAAATGGAAGCCAAGGGTTCAAGACGCAAATAACGATTTCGAGGTGAACTCGTTACTCGAATGCGACGAGACTGCTTGTGCATGATGTACTCGTCATTCTCGGTCTTTTGATACTAAATTCGTCCTGTTACCAGGTATAGGCTCTATCATGACAGATGAAATAAGTACCCTTAGCTGCTAAGAACGCAGGGGAAGTCCGAGACCCAAAAACATACGTTTCTGTGCAGACACTTTTCCCTAACTGAGCTCTGGGATTCTCGCCAGTGCCTTGCAGACACAAGTGACCCTGATGGGGTACAATCCAAATCGGGGACGATCTCTTAGATTGCTGTTTTTCACTCAGAGTAGCTTCATATCCGGTCACGTTCCAATTTATATATGCAAATATCTCATCGTCCGGGGTATTTTCATAAGAGATTTCTCCCTTAATCATGTCGACTATACCCTTAACCAAAGCACTATTCTTGGGATTGTCTTTTACGGAACGTAGGGGGTGGACTTCACGTGCGTATATGAACATTGTTCTGTATGCCCACACAGATCCATTATGGCTGAAAGGCAGAACCAGATAAGGGATACCTTTATCTGTTGTGTGAGTTCAGGAATACTAAACTAAACTTTTTACCATGTTCCCTGAGTCAGTTAGGATTATAAAATGTAATAATCTACTGCCCATTCTGGCCTATGGAGAAAAGTATCCTTGCAATAGTGAAAAACGAAAATGGCTGTAAATCACTATTAGGACATGCCACCCACATCAGGGCTTGTCCTACCTTATACTTACAATGCATCCTGTCCTTGGGCCTACCATAGGGTGTCTGATATGAAGAAAAGGGAAGGTTTAGGGACTGGCAAGTGGGTGCACTTGCCCAGTCAGCATGACAGTATCAGACTGCACACAGGCTCTGTAAAGGCAGGCCTTAGACACATTTTACAAGGCTGCTTCTGTGGGAGGCAACCAGTGCTGCAAGCTCACAAGCAGCATTTGGTTTACAAGCCCTGGGCACACTCAGTGCACTGTAGTAGGGTCTGACCAGTAATACACATCAGTCAATCATGGAATCACTAATTCATACATCAATTTACAATAGGGAGAGCATATGCACTTTAGCACTAATCAGCAGTGGTAAAGTGCCCAGAGTCATAAAATATCCAACAACAGGTAAGAAAAAATATAAGAGGAAGGCAAAAAGTTCAGGGATGACCCTGCAAAAAGTCCAACACCCACCCTAAACCCAAAAGTACCCCTGCACCCCAAAACCTAATCCCACTGTGAACCCTAAAAATACCCCCTACACCCCAAAACCCTATTCCACCCTGACACCTAAAATTACCCCTGCACCCCAAAACCTAAACGCACAATGAACCCTAAAATTACCCCTTCACCCCTAAAATTACCCCTGAACCGCAAAACCTAAACGCACCCTGAACCCCAAAAATAACCCAGCATCACTAAACCCACCCTGAACCCTAAAATTACCACTAAACCCCAAAACCCTAACACACCCTGACTCCTAAAAATACCCCAGCACCCCGAAACCTAAACGCACACTGAACCCTAAAAAATACCCCCTACACCCCAAAACCCTATTCCACCCTGACATCTAAAATTACCCCTGCACCCCAAAACCAAAACGCACAATGAACCCTAAAATTACCCCCTTCACCCCTAAAATTACCCCTGCACCGCAAAACCTAAACGCACCCTGAACCCCAAAAATATCCCAGCACCTCAAAACCTAAACGCACACTGAACCCTAAAATTACCCCCTACACCCCGAAACCCTAACCCACGCTGAACCCTAAAAATACCTCAGTACCCCAAAACCTAAACACACCCTGTACTCTAAAAATTCCCCAGCAGCCCAAAACCTTTATATATATATATATATATATATATATATATATATAGATATATATATACATATATATATATATATATATTCTATTTATTCTATCTTTTTCGCAGTGCCATCATCCCCCTTCACAAAAGTGAAGGGGGGTGATGGCACTGCAAAAGATAGAATAAATCGTTATACTGTTAAACTGTGGGAGTGCTGCGTGTTATTTGCTACTTGCAACTTGGTGGAGGAATATATATATTACCTACTGGCGGTCGCCAGTAGGTATATATAGTTAGGATTTTTTCTCTATGGGTTTTTTGAAAATTCTATGTCTAATAACTTTGGCGTTTGTGGACGGAATTGGCTGAAATTTTCAGGAAAATGGCACATTTTGTTTCTGAGCAGCTCTTGAAAATTTGGGGGGGGTTCGTCCAGTGGGGGCCGAGAAAAAAGGGGGGTCCCAAAACGTGTTTTTAACATTGAGTTTTCCATAGGGCGGTTGGCCTCACTTTTAGCCCGAACGGCTGAATGGATTTGCACGAAACTTGGCAAAATTGTAGGGACTGGTAGCCCGATGTGCCTTTTGTAGGTCTCAATATATGTGCTCCAGTGGATTTTGAGAAATTAACGTTTAAAAAAAGATATATATCTGTAACAGCGGACCAGTTAGCGCACTGGTTCGCGGACTTTTCGCGCAACGGAGCTTTGTGAAGCGAAGCTGATTGGTTCTCTGGCGTCTGTCAACATTCCAAAAAGTCCGTAGCGGCCGCCATCTTGTCTCTCGGTAGGATCGAGAGACAAGAGGAGGCCAAAGCGAAGGGGCAAATGACCATAAGGGGGAATAGTAGATCCTCGCTGACCCCCTAGGTTTGATGTGGAGGTTTTAAAAGGGCCCCGCGGGGCAAAAAAAAAAAATTATAATAATAATCTTACGGCTGAATGGATTTGCACGAAACTTGGCAAAATTGTAGGGACTGGTAGCCCGATGTGCCTTTGCTAGGTCTCAATATATGTGCTTCAGTGGATTTTGAGAAATTAACGTTCAAAAAAAGATATATATCTGTAACAGCGGACCGCTTCGCGTACTTTTCGCGTTACGGAGCTTTGCGAAGCGAAGCTGATTGGCTCTCCGGTGTCTGTAAACATTCCAAACAGTCCGTAGCGGCCGCCATCTTGTCTCTCGGTAGGATCGAGAGACAAGAGGAGGCCAAAGCGAAGGGGCAAATGACCATAAGGGGGCATAGTAGATCCTCGCTGATCCCCTAGGTTTGATGTGGAGGTTTTAAAAGGGCCCCGCGGGGCAAAAAAAAAAAATTATAATAATAATCGAACGGCTGAATGGATTTGCACGAAACTTGGTAAAATATTAGGGACTGGTAGCCCGATGTGCCTTTGCTAGGTCTCAATATATGTGCTTCAGTGCATTTTGAGAAATTAACGTTCAAAAACAAGATATATATCTGTAACAGCGCTCCGCTTCGCGGAGATAAAATTATATCTGTATTACGTAGCTGTTGCTAACACCAGCTAGCGACGGCTAGTAGGAGATAGCGACCATCTTGGGCCCCACTTTGCATGTGAGTGATATTTATCACTAATGACATGCAAAGTGGGCATGCCAAGATGTTAGCGACTGGAAACAGTCGCTAACATCGCTATCTCCTATTATCAACTTTTGGAAATATTCGAGATAAGCGCGAATATCTCCAAAAAGTAACAGCTGCCCTGAGCAGTTCTTAGCCATGTTATCCAATGGGAGGTGGATAACATGGCTAAGAGCATTAGCTCGGTAATGCATGAATATCGCGGAGTTTTCAGCGATATTAATGCATTGCGCTCGTTTTTTATCGTATTTGCGATAAACCTTGATAATAGCAAGGTTTATCTGCGATAATTTCTGACGGTAAAAAAATCTTTGCAATGCATCGTTAGGGATAAATATCGCTTAACTTTGGTAATATGCCCCAACGTCTGTTAACGTTCGATTCGAAGGAAATCAGGAATTGTTGAAAAACATTGTGTGCGCCATCTTGTCTTTTTTCAAATGCCACACTTTTGTCGTGCACGGCAGCCATTTTAGATGCCTTGACCAGATCCACTCTGTGCACGCTGTCGATCCTTAGCATGGCTCCCCACCCTCGCAAGCATCTCCCCCAGGCAGTGGTCACCCCCGCTCTCTGTTTTATGCATGGGTAATAAACCTCCCCCCATCTGCTCTGTTCTTCCCTGAGAATCACACCCTGTGCCCGCCCGACACCTCCCTTTCGCCCTATTCACTACCGCACCCTCTGACACTCCTTTTCCTCTGTGTCCGATTGTCCAGGCCGGTCCTAGGCTATCAGCTAGCCCTGCAGATGTAGTTTATGGCCACAGCTGTAAAGAATCACCCGTCTTCAAAGGAGTTATAGTAGATCAAGGCCCACACTCGATGAGATCCGTCACAGCAGAAGCGTTGCTATTATCTGAAAACCATCCTGTATTGTGATTGGGGAGGGGACCGAGCGTGAAGCGGAAGATTCCAGGGATGACTCTTTGTACATCAAAGTTTTTACAATTATGTGTCACATTAAAAATATATAGCACTCCGACAAAGTAGTAAGATTATAAAACTTTAATAATTTATAAATATATACAAGAAAACAAAAATAGTAATAACATATAAACATTTTTAGAGAAAAACAACGAAGTAGCGGTCGGCTGTGCGAATAGTCCCAACGCAGCACAACGTCCAGATTTCCGGCGTGGGGCCTCGCGGGGGGTGGGTGATCAGTAGCAAACTGTTGTGCGAATAGTTCCAAGGCAGCAGAACGCGCCGAAATCTAGATGACACAAAAGTGATGTCTAGTAAGTTGCCACCCAGCAAATAACGGCGTGGGGCGTCGCGGGGGGTGGGTCATCAGTAGCAAACTGTTGTGGGAATAGTTCCAAGGCAGCAGAACGATGGCACCAAGGTGATGTCCAGTAAGTTGCCGCACTGGTTTTGGTATCCTACAATGCTGCTCCGAATAACGGCGTGGAGCGCCCCGGGGGAGGCGGCGTGAACGGGCCTCTCCAGGTGGAGTCTCGTCTGTTGTAGTGGGGCGCCCCTTTACCGTTTCAGTTGCCATTGCGTCCGCTTTTGGTCCACTGTGTCAAAATCCGCCATTCAGCTGAGTTGCGCCCACTCTTGCGGTGCAGCGATAGGCGGCTGTCACAGGACTCTCAAAATGGCGGCAGGCTGTTTCCTTTTTGGGCCTGGTCCACTGAAATGGCCCTGGGACACCTTGGAAATCGGACGCTTGTCTGCTAGGTCTTGGACCCCATTCTCGAAAGCGTCCCCTCCGCCTTGAGAATTCATCAAAAGTTTTGGGGGCCCCGACTCCTGCAGGCTTCTGGTGGGGAGCGGCTGCCATGATTGCTCGCGGAATGACCACGACGGAGCTACGAGATGGTGGTGCTCTCATGGTGACGCCAGCTTCAGTCTGAAACATCCAGAAACAAGGTGGGGCTTTCATCGTTTGGGGGAAAAAAAAAGTTTTCATCCAATGAAAAGTGTTGTTTTTAGGTCATATGATCAAGCCTTCCATCATTAGGAAACCAAAAGTAAAATGAACCAATGAAAAGTTTTATAAACAAGTCACATGACCTGTTATGCGGCATAGGGTATAAAATGCGGAGAAAATACGTTGGCACGTGAGGCGGCGTCAGTAGCGGACCGATGTGCGAATAGGCCGAAGGCAACACAACGCGCCAAGATCCGGATGGCATCGAGGTGGTGTCATAGTTGAGAGTTCTGAGCAGCGGTTGTAACACTGTCTGAAGCTTATTTGCAGCTGCTGCAGGTTCACTACGCGCCAAGATCCGGATGGCACCGAGGTGGTGTGTAGGAAGTTGCCGCACTGGTGTGGCCATCCTACAATGCTGAAAGTCGGCGTGGGGCGCCCCGTTGGCCTGTGAGTTTGCGTCAGTAGCGGACCGATGTGCGAATAGGCCGAAGGCAGCACAACGCGCCAAGATCCGGATGGCACCGAGGTGGTGTCTAGTAAGTTGTCGCACTTCTGTGGCCATCCTACAATGTTGAAAGTCGGCGTGGGGCGCCCCGTTGGCCTGTGAGATGGTGTCAGTAGCGGACCGATGTGTGAATGGGGCCGAAGGCAGCGCAACAATATTTTCTACTATATTTCCGGTGTAGAAGAGACCACAAGGCGCTGAGATGCCAAGATCCGGATGGCACCGAGGTGGTGTGTAGCAAGTTGCCGCACTGGTGTGGCCATCCTACAATGCTGAAAGTCGGCGTGGGGCGCCCCGTTGGCCTGTGAGATGGCGTCAGTAGCGGACCGATGTGCGAATAGGCCGAAGGCAGCACAACAATATTTTCTGACTGACACCACAAGGCGCTGAGATGCCAAGATCCGGATGGCACCGAGGTGATGTCTAAGTTGCGGACTGATGTGCGAATGGGGCCAAAGGCAGCGTAACAATATTTTTTGTATGGAAGATACCACTAGGCGTTGAGATGCCAAGATTCGGATGGCACTGAGGTGATGTCTAGCAAGTTGGTGTGGTCATCCTACAATGCTGAAACTCGGCGTGGGTCACCCCATTAGCCTGTGAGATGGCGTCAGTAGCGGACCGATGTGCGAATAGGCCGAAGGCAGCACAACGCGCCAAGATCCGGATGTCACCGTGGTGGTTTCATAGTTGAGAGGCACTTCATCTGCAGTGGGGCGCCGAGATCCGGATGGCACCGAGGTGATGTCTAGCAAGTTGCTGTACTGGTGTGGTCATCCTACAATGCTGAAAGTCGGCGTGGGTCGCCCCATTAGCCTGTGAGATGGCGTCAGTAGCGGACCGATGTGCGAATAGGCCGAAGGCAGCACAACGCGCCAAGATCCGGATGTCACCGTGGTGGTTTCATAGTTGAGAGGCACTTCATCTGCAGTGGGGCGCCGAGATCCGGATGGCACCGAGGTGATGTCTAGCAAGTTGCTGTACTTGTGTGGTCATCCTACAATGCTGAAACTCGGCGTGGGTCGCCCCATTAGCCTGTGAGATAGCTGTTCTTTGGATTTGGGCCTGGCTCGTCTGCTGTAGTGGGGCGCCCCTTTACCGTTTCAGTTGCCATTCAGCTGAGTTTCGGCTGCTCTTGATGCTACAGCGACAGGCGGCTGCAACAGGACTCTCAAAATGGCGGCCTGTTCTTTGGATTTGGGCCTGGTCCACTAAAATGGCCCTGGGACACCTTAGAACTCGGACGCTCGATTTTTTTTTCCTTTCCTGTACATGCAAAAAAAGGTAAATGCCCGGTACGTTACACGCTTCATCTGCCACGATGAACTCTCCAGAGGAACCGAAAAAAAATATAGTTGTGGTAACTATACCATGCATCGTCATATGGAGAGGTGGCACCAATTAATTATAGTGCTGCATAAAAGAGAGATTTGGAGGAGAACCCCTGACCTGCTAGTACATTCATCAAAGAAGTGGCACTGAGAGCTTCAGAGGCAAGGGAAACGGTCCCAAATATTTAGAAGAACTTTGGAAAGATTAAAATGACATGTTTAGATTGTGGCAAATTAATTTCATGTGGACAGATGAGTGTTACTCTAATAAATACAGCATATGAACATCATCATAGTCGATGGTTGGTAGAGACATTTTGACTATATCCTGGACCTGCCCGTCCTCGCCCAAAATGGCGCCAGAATAAATGGGACTCGTAACTCCTTGTTGTGTACTGGTTGCAGAACCTTGAAATCACGAGATACGTATGCAGTTTTGAAGCAAATGGCGGGCGGGGACGAGAATTGATTGAATATTTCGACATCCCTATTGATATTAAGTTCTGATGTGTTATTGATTACTGTACTGTTGAAAGTTCGAATTAACGTCACCCATGGTACTTGCCCGCAAATGTATATCTAGATAATTTTATTGTAACTGGCCCTGTCGTATTTTAATTATAAAATGTACGTCCACCGATTCCGTAACTGTTAGACACCTTAGTTCTTGCAACGTAATGGCCCGCCCGTTACGTTCCTCTACAGTGTAAATGTCTATTCATCATATACGATTACAGTTTGCTCCGTGGCCGGCCCACGTGGTTATAGGCTCGTATTTGTATAATGAAATTTTCACAATAAAGGTTTTTAAAAGAAAACATGGTAGTAGTATATACATTGGTAAAGTTTTTAATAATAGTCACTGTTTTAGAATCATTAAAAGGCAAGTGAAATAAAGCAGACCAATTACATGAAGGGTAAAAGGTATAATACGAAGGAACGCAGTAAAGATAAATGGTCAAGGGCTGTTGTGTTTTCTATTCCTGCAACATAAAGTGATCGATAAGAATCTCATATTCAGGCGTATCGGCGACTAAGACAGCAGGTCGACCCTCTTTTGCTCAACGGCTCCGTCATGGGACGAAGAAACGCTCTTTTTCTCGAAAAAAGAATATATTTTACTTGCAGGACAGTTGTAAAATTTCCGGGAAAGTACATTAGCCTGGAACATTATAACATATATTTAAGAAAAAATAATGTTCGGAAGTAATGAAAAGCGTAATTTTTAGGTCATATGACCAAGCCTTTCATCATTACAATAAGAAAAGTAAAATGAACCAATGAAAAGTTTTATTAACAAGTCACATGACTTGTTATGCTTACGTTACGCGCTGCGCGCCCCGGATGACTTCCGGATGCGCTAACGCGGCGCGTCATATGACGCATTACGCGACAACGCAGGTACAGAATATAGTCAAAATGTCTCCACCAACCAGCGGTCGGAACACAACCCCTTTCAGCAGGCTAAATAGTTCTGTTAAATGACAACAGAAGGGACAGGCAACAAGAACCATCAGTCAAAGAGGGGAGGGCTAGTTCTTCTCTACCGGGTTACATTGGGGCGCTACCGGAACTGATCGAATTGGTAGTCTACAGTGTTTCTGGATGTTTCAGACTGAAGCTGGGGTTAGCATGAGAGCAGCACCATTTCGTAGCTCCGTCGTGGTCATTCCGCAACCAATCATGGCAGCCGTTCTTTATCGTTATTTTGGGCGGGGTGGGTGGCGGAGCCGAGCTGTTTTGCAGCCATCATTGTGTGGAGTTCAGTTCATCTCACTAGTTTTGTATTTGTCATGAGGGGTTGTTCCTAATGTTTCTATTTTAGCGAGGTCAAAAAGAGATCCCATTAGTGGCCTACTGATTTTGCTCGATTCCTTTTCTTTTTTTTTACACGATTTTTCGTTATCTGCAAAGACTAAACAGAGTATTGCGACTCTGTGTTTGTTTGTAAATAGAGAATGAACCAAAGAGAACTAATTCTAAAACAGTAAATACTTGGATAACAATGAATCAAATGGAGAGAGAAGCAGGCACGACGGATTACAATGGGGGCAAAGACCTGCGTTAACTACCTTTCACTATCTGCAAAGAGAGAGTACTCCTAATAGAAATGAGGGGGGGGGGGGCACCATTCAAAGCAGATCAGTGTGCATAAACACGAAAATGTTTTCACTTACCACGTACTTGACATTCGACAGCTTATGATATTTGCTATTAAAAAACCATTGAAATTCACTGAAAAAACCATAGGTTATAGACCATATATAGTTAGGAATTAGCATTTACAAAACCTTGAAAATTCACTGAAAAAACCATAGGTTATAGACCATATATAGTTAGGAATTAGCATTTAAAAAACCTTATTTTACTCCCACAAAACCATTGAAATTCCATATATAGTTAGTTGCACTAACTATATATCGCGCACCTGCAATCCACTGCTGATGATGTCACATATTACATCATTCATGACATGGTCAGTGACATCACTGATGACATCACTGATGACATATCAAATGACATCACTGATGACATCACTGATGACAACATCCAGTGACTGTATGTTTCTGTAAAGT
>NC_136063.1:1498168712-1498218712 GCF_964261635.1 Lissotriton helveticus | reverse complement strand
TTCAGGAGCTCCGGACGGGGCACTGTCTTGGGTCCTGCCGCGTGACAGGGGGCCTGTGACAGGGTCCGGAGGGTCTAGGCTGCTTCCCTTTCGTGCCCGGCCATCTGGTCGCCCAGATCCCCTCGGCCATCTGGTTGCCCGGATCCCATCGGCCATCTGGTCGTCCGCAATGCTTTCCTATGGGGCGACCAGATGGCCGCACTTCCCTGGAAGTCCCGATGTGGTGCCATTCGCCTCCCGGATCCCAGCGAGGGCTCCAGGAGGTCGGGTACTTTTGCGCCTTGGGTCCCCTGAGCCTCGCGGTGAGCACTTGTTCCCAGAAAGAAGGGTAGCCTTCCTCCGGATTACTAGGGACAAGGTACTCTGGGACCCCTCACGGCCTAGCAGTCCTCAGCCGGCAGCAGGCTGGGCCAGGATGCCGCCCCAGCCCTGGATCCGTCCCTGGGCCTGCCACGTGGCAGGAAGCCCTGGATGGGGTCCGAGAGGGCCCGGAGAGGCGTCCCCTGCGCCTCCGCGCTCCCAGCTGGGGCCAGGGGCCCGTCCGGGCCCCGGGTCAGGTGCTCCAGCTCTGGGCCCTGTCCCCCAGCCTGCCGCACTGCCAAAGGCCCAGGACGAGGTTACGTGGTGCCCGGGGAGCCTCCCCTTGCTCAGCTGGGTTCAGAGGCTCCGTTCAGGGCCCCTGAGGGGCCCCGGGGAGGGCAGCCTCCCCACCCGGGGCTCCGTCCTGGGTCCTGTCGCGTGGCAGAGTGCCTGGGACGGGGTCTGGAGGGCATGGGGTAGGCTTCCCCTGCGCCTCCAGGCCTGGGAGCTCGGCTGGATCCAGGGGCCCTGCCGGGCATCGGGTCGGGTGCTCGGGGTCAGGGCCCTGTCCCCCCGGCCTGCTGCACTGCCAAAGGCCGGGGACGGGGGTTCCGTGGTGCCCGGGGAGCCTCTCCTTGCTCGGATGGCTTCAGGAGCCCCGTCCAGGTCCCCTGAGGGCCCCGGGGAGGGAGGCCTCGCCACCCGGGGCTCCGTCCTGGGTCCAGCCGTGTGGCAGGGTGCCCGGGACGGTGCCCGGGACCGGGTCCGGAGGGTCCAGGCGGCTTCCCTTTCATGCCCGGCCATCTGGTCGCCCAGATCGCCTCGGCCATCTGGTCGCCCACAATGCTTTCCTATGGGGTGACCAGATGGCCGGACTTCCCTGGAAGTCCCGATGAGGTGCCATTCGCCTCCGGGATCCCAGCCAGGGCTCCAGGAGGTCAGGCACATTCGCGCCTAGGGTCCCCTGAGCCTCGCGGTGCGCACTTGATCCCATAACGAGGGATGCCTTCATCCGGAATACTACGGACAAGGTACTCTGGGACCCCTCTCGGCCTAGCGGTCCTCAGCCGGCAGCTGGATTTGCCAGGATGCCGCC
Source organism: Lissotriton helveticus (assembly GCF_964261635.1). Taxonomy (NCBI): domain Eukaryota; kingdom Metazoa; phylum Chordata; class Amphibia; order Caudata; family Salamandridae; genus Lissotriton; species Lissotriton helveticus. The sequence continues at coordinate 1,498,217,316 of NC_136063.1, read as the reverse complement.
CCAGCCCCGGGTCCGTCCCTGGGTCTACCGCGTGGCAGGATGCCCTGGATAGGGTCCGGGAGGGCCCTGGCCTGGGGTTCCCGTTCCCCAGCCTGCCGCACTGCCAAAGGCCCAGGACGGGGTTACGTGGTGCCCGGGGAGCCTCCCCTTGATCAGCTGGGTGCAGAAGCTCCGTTCTGGGCCCCTGAGGGGCCCCGGGGAGGGCGGCCTCCCCACCCGGGGCTCCGTCCTGGGTCCTGCCGCGTGGCAGGGTGCCTGGGACGGGGTCTTGAGGGCCCGGGGTAGGCTTCCCCTGCGCCTCCAGGCCTGGGAGCCCCGGCTGGATCCAGTGGCCCTGCCGGGCCCTGGGTCGGGTGCTCGGGGTCAGGGCCCTGTCCCCCCGGCCTGCCGCACTGCCAAAGGCCCGGGACGGGGGTTCCGTGGTGCCCGGGGAGCCTCTCGTTGCTCGGCTGGCTTCAGGAGCCCCGTCCAGGTCCCCTGAGGGCCCCGGGGAGGCTGGCCTCCCCAACCGGGGCTCCGTCCTGGGTCCAGCCGTGTGGCAGGGTGCCTGGGACGGTGCCCGGGACCGGGTCCGGAGGGTCCAGGCAGCTTCCCTTTCGTGCCCGGCCGTGCCGCACAGATCGCCTCGGCCATCTGGTCGCCCGCAATTGATTGATTGATTGTGGGTTTCTAAAGTGTTAGAATCGACTTCCGAAGGAGTATTTCTGCGATGTAGACCGCAGGGGAACCCGTCCTGGCTTTCCCTGTGAGATGGTCCCTACTGGGTATCTCCAAAGTGAAATCAGGCATCCCCGGCGTATGTGGGGGGCCGTTGTGGAGATGAGGCAAGCTAATGCCCAGAGTTGCTGAGTGTGATCCCTAGTTAGAGTAGGCACCGAGGGGAGAAATATCGAGTCCGTTGACCCTGGTCCAAGACCCTGCAGCGTCGTGAATTGAACCCTGGTCCTGGGCCGTCCTCCGCTCCCGGGTCTGCCGCCTCTAACCAGTGAGCCACACCACTCCTCCACTATGCTTTCCTATGGGGTGACCAGATTGCCGGACTTCCCTGGAAGTCCCGATGAGGTGCCATTTGCCTCCGGGATTCCAGCCAGGGCTCCAGGAGGTCGGGCACATTCGTGCCTAGGGTCCCCTGAGCCTCGCAGTGCGCACTTGTTCCGATAAAGAGGGGTAGCCTTCCTCCGGATTACTACGGACAAGGTACTCTGGGACCCCTCTCGGCCTAGCGGTCCTCAGCCGGCAGCTGGACGGGCCAGGATGCCGCCCCAGCCCCGGGTCCGTCCCTGGGTCTGCCGCGTGGCAGGATGCCCTGGATAGGGTCCGGGAGGGCCCTGGCCTGGGGTCCCCATCCCCCCTGGCCTGCTGCACTGCCCGGGACGGCGGAGGTTCCGTTGTGCCCGGGGAGCCTGGCTGGGTTCAGGAGTTCCGTCTGGGGCTCCGTCCTGGGTCCTGCTGCGTGGCAGGGTGCCGTGACGGGGTCCGGAGGGCCCGGGGAGGCTTCTCTTGCGCCTCGGTGCTTGGGAACCTTGGTGGGGTCCAGGGGCCCTGCTGGGCCCCGGGTTGGGTGTTACGGCCCAGGGCCCTGTCCCCCGGCCTAGGGTCCTGTCCCCCGGCCTGCCACACTGCCAAAGGCCCGGGACGGGGTTCCGTGGTGCCCGGGGAGGCTCCCCGCGCTTGGCTGGGTTCAGGAGCTCCGTCCGGGGCCTCCTAGGTCCTGCCACGTGGCAGGGTGCCTGGGACGGGGTCCGGAGGGCCTGGGGTAGGCTTCCCCTGCGCCTCCGGGCCTGGGAGCCCCGGCTGGGTCCAGGGGCCCTGCCGGGCTCCGGTTTGCATGCTCGGTCCCAGGGCCCTGTCCCCCCGGCCTGCCGTACTGCCAAAGGCCCGGGAAGGGGGTTCCGTGCTGCCCGGGGAGCCTCCCCTTGCTTGGCTGGCTTCAGGAGCCCCATCCGGGGCCCCTGAGGGCCCCGGGGAGGGTGGCCTCCCCACCCGGGGCTCTGTCCTGGGTCCTGCCACGCGGCAGGGTGCCCGGGACGGGGTCTGGAGGGTCCAGGTGGCTTCCCTTTTGTACCCGACCATCTGGTCGCCCAGATCCCCTCGGCCATCTGGTTGCTCGGATCCCATCGGCCATCTGGTCGCCCGCAATGCTTTCCTATGGGGCGACCATATGGCCGGACTTCCCTGGAAGTCCAGATGAGGTGCCATTCGCCTCCCGGATCCCAGCGAGGGCTCCAGGAGGTCAGGTACTTTCGGGCCTTGGGTCCCTTGAGCCTCGCGGAGCGCACTTGTTCCCAGAAAGAGGGGTTGCCTTCCTCTGGATTACTAGGGACAAGGTACTCTGGGACCCCTCACGGCCTAGAAGTCCTCAGCCGGCAGCTGGCTGGGCCAGGATGCCGCCCCAGCCCCAGGTCCGTCCCTGGGCCTGCCTCGTGGCTGAAAGCCCTGGATGGGGTCCGGAGGGCCCGGGGAGGCGTCCCCTGTGCCTCCGGGCTCCCGGCTGGGGCCAGGGGCCCTACCAGGCCCTGGGTCGGGTGCCCCAGCTCTGGGCCCCGTCCCCCGGCCTGTCGCACTGCCAAAGGCCCGGGACGGTTTTCCGTGGTGCCCGGGGAGCCTCCCCTTGCTCGGCTGGGTTCAGAAGCTCCGTCCAGGGCCCCTGAGGGGCCCCGGGGAGGGCGGCCTCCTCACCCAGGTCTCCGTCCTGGGTCCTGCCGCGTGGCAGGGTGCCTGGGACGGGGTCTTGGTGGGCCCGGGGTAGGCTTCCTCTGCGCATCCAGGCCTGGGAGCCGCGGCTGGATCCAGGGGCCCCGCCGGGCCCCTGGTCGGGTTCTCGGGGTCAAGGCCCTGTCCCCCCAGCCTGCCACACTGCCAAAGGCCCGGGACGGGAGTTCCGTGGTGCCCGGGGAGCCTCTCCTTGCTCGGCTGGCTTCAGGAGCCCCGTCCAGGTCCCCTGAGGGCCCCGGGGAGGGTGGCCTCCCCAACCGGGGCTCCATCCTGGGTCCAGCCGTGTGGCAGGGTGCCCGGGACTGGGTCCGGAGGGTCCAGGCAGCTTCCCTTTCGTGCCCGGCCATCTGGTCGCCCAGATCGCCTCGGCCATCTGGTTGCCCGGATCCCATCGGCCATCTGGTCGCCCGCAATGCTTTCCTATGGGGCGACCAGATGGCCGGACTTCCCTGGAAGTCCAGATGAGGTGCCATTCTCCTCCCGGATCCCAGCGATGGCTCCAGGAGGTCAGGTACTTTCGCACCTTGGGTCCCTTGAGCCTCGCGGTGCGCACTTGTTCCCAGAAAGAGGGGTTGCCTTCCTCCGGATTATTAGGGACAAGGTACTCTGAGACCCCTCACGGCCTAGCAGTCCTCAGCCGGCAGCTGGCTGGGCCAGGATGCCGCCCCAGCCCCGGGTCCGTCCCTGGGCCTGCCTCGTGGCTGAAAGCCCTGGATGGGGTCCGGAGGGCCCGGGGAGGCGTCCCCTGTGCCTCCGGGCTCCCGGCTGGGGCCAGGGGCCCTGCCGGGCCCTGGGTCGGGTGCCCCAGCTCTGGGCCCCGTCCTCCGGCCTGTCACACTGCCAAAGGCCCGGGACGGGTTTCCGTGGTGCCCGGGGAGCCTCCCCTTGCCCGGCTGGGTTCAGAAGCTCCGTCCAGCGCCCCTGATGGGCCCCGGGGAGGGCGGCCTCCCCACCCAGGGCTACGTCCTGGGTCCTACCGCGTGGCAGGGTGCCTTGGACGGGGTGTGGAGGGCCCGGGGTAGGCTTGCCCTGCGCATCCAGGCCTGGGAGCCCCGGCTGGATCCAGGGGCCCCGCCGGGCCCTGGTCGGGTTCTCGGGGTCAGGGCCCTGTCCCCCCAGCCTGCCGCACTGCCAAAGGCCCGGGACGGGAGTTCTGTGGTGCCCGGGGAGCCTCTCCTTGCTCGGCTGTCTTCAGGAGCCCCATCCCGGGCCCCTGAGGGCCCCGGGGAGGTTGGCCTCCCCACCCGGGCCTCCGTCCTGGGTCCAGCTGTGTGGCAGGGTGCCCGGGACGGTGCCCGGGACGGGGTCCGGAGGGTCCAGGCGGCTTCCCTTTCCCTTGTTAGAAAGGTCAGATCTGATGCTTTCATTTGATCTGTCTACCTTTGGTATTATCCGAAGTTTTTTTTTTCCTAGCTGTCAGCCAAGGGAAAAACCTGAGATCGTACCTGATTTTGAGCACCTTGGGCTGGGTGGAAGAACTGACTTTGCCCCCTTAAACACAAAAACTTCAAAAAGTCACCCATGGAGGCCAGAAAAGGGTCTTAGACACTCTTGGTATGTCATCTGAGGTATACTATGGGGTCCTTGGGTCCAGAACTAGAAATGTGATGTGACTCTGAGCTCTATGGCTTATAATGGGAAAAATGAGTTTGACACCAAACACCTCGAAATGTCACAAATAGGAGTCCGACATATGCCTGGAGGCTGGAAATGAGCCCTAGCCACTCTTGTTACATCACCTGAGATATATCATGGGGTCCTGGTGGATACAGGGACCTGAAAACAGTCATGAGGGTTGATACTGAAAATTAGCAAAACTCGCTAATAGTGAGCACTTTTAGCGAGTTTTGCTAATTTGTCAAATAGCTCAGGCTGGATATCAGAGACACCATTTGAGTGCACAGGATATAAAAACACTTGTTAGAAAGGTCAGTTCTGATGCTTTGATTTGATCTATCTACCTTTGCTATTATCTGTACTTTTTTTTCAGCTTCCAGCCAAGGGGATAACCTGATATTGTACCCGATATTGAGCACCTTGGAATGGGTGGAAGAAGTGACTTTGCCCCCTTAAACACAAAAACTTCAAAAAGTCACCCCTGGAGGCCAGAAATGAGCCCTAGCCACTCGTGTTATATCACCTCAGATATATAATGGGGCCCTGATGGCTACAGCGACCTGAAAACAGTCATGAGGGTTGATACTGAAAATTAGCAAAAATTGTCAAAAAATATTTTTTTGACAAGATTTGCTAATATGTCAAATAGCTCAGACTGGATATCAGAGACACCGTTTGAGTGTTCAAGACATAAATACACTTGTTAGAAAGGTCAGATCTGATGCTTTCATTTGATCTGTCTACCTTTGATATTATCTGAAGTTTTTTTTCCAGCTTCCAGCGAAGGGAAAAACCTCTGTTCGTACCCGATTTTGAGCACCTTGGGCTGGGTGGAAGAAGTGACTTTGCCCCCTTAAACACAAAAACTTCAAAAAGTCACCCCTGGAGGCCAGAAAAGGGTCTTAGACACTCTTGGTATGTCATCTGAGGTATACTATGGGGTCCTTGGGTCCAGAACTAGAAATGTGATGTGACTCTGTGCTGTATGGCTTATAATGGTAAAAAATTAGTTTGACACCAAACACCTCGAAATGTCACAAATAGGATTCCGACATGTGCCTGGAGGCTGGATAGCCACTCTTGCTATATTACCTGAGATATATAATGGGGTCCTTGTGGCTACAGGGACCTGAAAACAGTCATGAGGGTTGATACTGAAAATTAGCAAAACTCGCTAATAGTGAGCACTTCTAACGAGTTTTGCTAATTTTTCAAATAGCTCAGGCTGGATATCAGAGACACTGTTTGAGTGTACAAGACATAAATACACTTTATGTAAAGGTCAGATCTGATGCTTTCATGTGATCTATATACCTTTGATATTATCTGAAGTTCTTTTTTCAGCTTCCAGCCAAGAGAAAGACATGATATTGTACCCGATTTTGAGCACCTTGGGCTGGGTGGAAGAAGTGACTTTGCCCCCTTAGACCCAGAAACTTCAAAAAGTCACCCCTGGAGGCCAGAAATGGCCCATAGACACTCCTGCCATGAAATCTGAGGTATACTAGGGGGCCTGCGGTCAATACCTAGAAATATGACCTGACTCTGAGGACTTAGAATGGAAAAATAAGTTTGACCCCAAACACCTCGAAATGTTACAAATATGAGTCAAAGGTGTGCCTAGGGGCTAGAAATGGACCCTAGCCACTCTTGCTATGTCACCTGAGATATACTATCAGGTCCTGGAGTCCACTGGAACCCGCAAACAGTCATGAGTGTTGATCAGACCAAGACCAATCCGGGCTCGCCTGGCCGCTTTGGTGACTCTAGATAACCTTGGGCCAATCACACGTCCCCGTGACGGCGACGATACATTCGGATGGCTGCCCTATCAACTTTCGATGGTACTTTCTGTGCCTACCATGGTGACCACGGGTAACGGGGAATCAGGGTTCGATTCCGGTGAGGGAGCCTGAGAAACGGCTTCCACTTTCAAGGAAGGCAGCAGGAGCGCAAATTACCCACTTCCGACTCGGGGATGTAGTGATGAAAAATAACACTACAGGACTCTTTCGAGGCCCTGTAATTGGAATTAGTACACTTTAAATCCTTTAACGAGGATCCACGGCTTTGAGAGACACAGGTGCAAGTGTCAAAATGGTGACAAAAGATTTTGTGGCCCCTGAACAAATCATACTTGGTGAGATTTACCAAGTGATCAATGCAAGCAATTTCAGATAGAGACATAATTTAAACAGCACATTGTTCCTAGTCTTGTGCTACTTACCCATGTGAAATATCATGTATGTGTCATATTGGAAAGTAGTCAAAATGTGGAGTTGAATGTATGATGTTTTTAAATTACGTCACATGTTCGAAAAAAAATGCCTTACATTTTGTTCCATAATTCTTAAACTATACAATCTGGATCCATAACTCAAAGTGCAGCATAATGCTAACATCATGCGACAGTCATGTTTTCATTTTCATGCCTGTGCCATGCTTAGAAGGGGTGAGAATCTTTCAGTGATTAAATACATGTTTTTAAAAATTGGCCTCCAGTTTTGGCAAAATGTGTCACGTTTATTGTGTCATCAGTCAAGATCCATACTAGATAGAGCTTGATTTCCAACTGTAACACATTCTATAGCATGGCCTACTACAGTGTGCCATTTTAAATGCATGTGACTCACACACAAGGTACATACAATGCAATTTGAATCCATACGAGGTGATTTTCAATTTGCGGTCATCTGGTCGCCCCATTGAAATTGATAGGATATACTACAGAGTATCTGGTGCACTATAATTCTTGAAACGTATGAGGTACTGACTTAATTTAAATTGCAGTATGTAGCTAAGACATGTACACTTTATAGTGGCAACTCTGATGTTTGTAGCTAATAAGGACAAGGTACAAATCAAGTGTAAGCTTCAGGTAGGTTTTTCTTTTTCACTTTCATGTATGTTGAAGAACACTTTATGCTTTTGGCTATAATTCACAATATATAAATGATAGAGACATAATGTAAACAACACTGTGTTCCTAGTCTTGTGCTACTTACCCATGTGAATTATCATGTATGTGGAATATTGGAAAGTGGTCAAAATGTGAAGTTGAATGTATGATGTTTTTCAATTACATCACATGTTCGAAAAAGTATGCCTGTACATTTTGTCCCATAATTCTAAAACCATACAATATGGATCCATAATTCAGAGTGCAGCATAAATCTACCATCATGCCACTGTCATGTGTCCATTTGCATGCCTGTGCTATGCTTACAAGAGGTGAGAATCTTTCAGTGATTAAATGCATGTTTTAAACAAAATTGTCTCCAGTTTTTGCAAAATGTATCGGGTATATTATGTCATCAGTCATGATCCATACTAGATAGAGCTTGATTTCCAACTGCAACACATTCTATAGCATAGCCTGCTACAGTGTGCCATTTTAAATGCATGTGACTCACACACAAGGTACATACAATGCAACTTGAATCCAAACGAGACGATTTTCAATTTGCGGCCATCTGGTCGCCCCATTGAAACGGATGGGATATACTACAGAGTATGATGTGCACTATAATTCTTGAAGTGTATGAGGTACTGACTTAATTTAAATTGCAGTATGTAGCTAAGACATGTACACTTTATAGTGGCAACTCTGATGTTTGTGGCTTATAGGGACAAGGTACAAATCAAGTGTAACCTTCAGGTAGGTTTTTCGTTTTCACTTTCATGTATGTTGAAGAACACTTTATGCTTTCTGCTATAATTCACAATCTATATATGATAGAGACATAATTGAAACAGCACATTGTTCCTAGTTGTGTTCTACTTACCCTTGTGAAGTATCATGTATGTGGCATATTGGAAACTAGTCAAAATGTGAAGTAGAATGTATGATGTTTTTCAATTGTGTCACATGTTCGAAAAAGTATGCCTTACATTTTGTCCCATAATTCTAAAACCATACAATCTGGATCCGTAATTAATTCAAAGTGCAGCATAAAGCTACCATCATGCCACTGTCCTGTGTTCATTTTCATGACTGTGCCATGCTTAGAAGTGGTGAGAATCATTCAGTGATTAAATGCATGTTTTTAAAAATTTCCCTCCAGTTTTTGCAAAATGTGTCACATATATTGTGTCATCGGTCGAGATCCATACTAGATAGAGCTTGATTTCCAACTGAAACACATTCTATAGCACAGTCTACTACAGTGTGCCATTTTAAATGCATGTGGCTCACACACAAGGTACATACAATTCAATTTGAATCCATATGAGGCGATTTTCAATTTGCGGCCATCTGGTTGCCCCATTGAAATGGATAGGATATACTACAGGGTATATGGTGCACTATAATTCTTGAAGCGTATGAGGTACTGACTTAATTTAAATTGCAGTATGTAGCTAAGACATGTACACTTTATAGTGCCAACTCTGATGTTTGTGGCTTATAGGGACAAGGTACAAATCAAGTGTAAGCTTCAGGTAGGTTTTTCTTTTTCACTTTCATGTATGTTGAAAAACACTTTATGCTTTTGGCTATAATTCACAATCTATAAAGGATAGAAACATAATTTAAACAACACTGTGTTCCTCGTCTTGTGCTACTTACCCATTTGAATTATCATGTATGTGGCATATTGGAAAGTTGTCAAAATGTGAAGTTGAATGTACGATGATTTTCAAATGTGTCACATGTTCGAAAAAGTATGCCTTACATTTTGTCCCATAATTCTAAAACCATACAATCTGTATCCATAATTCCAAGTGCAGCATAAAGCTACCATCATGCCACTGTCCTGTGTCACTTCTCATGCATGTGGCATGTTCAGAAGTAGTAGTAATCATTCCCTGATTCCATTCATATTTTTAGAATGCTGCCTCCAGTTTTGGGAAAATGTGTCACATATATTGTGTCATAATTCATGATCCACACTGGATAGAGCTTAATTTGCATCTGTAACACATTCTATAGCATAGCCTACTACAATATGATAATTTAAAGGCATGTGGTCTACACAGAAGGCACACAAAATGGAAGTTGAATACATATGAGGCGATTTTCAATTTCCGGCCATCTGGTCGCCCAATTGCAATAGATAGGATATAATACATAGCAGAATGTGCCCTATAATTCTTGAAGCATATAAGTTAAAGACTTAATTCCAATTGCAGATTGTAGCTAAGATATGTACGCAGTATCGTACCAATACTTATGCATGTGGCCCACATAGAAAGTACATGAAATGGAAGTTGGATCCATACGAGGCGATTTTCGATTTCCGGCCATCTGGTCACCCAATTCCCAAAGATTATTGTTAATAATTTAGTGTGTTTTTATGCTATTTATCTAATAATGGATGAAACAGTTTCTTAACATGTGCATAATGAGATAGTAAATAGAAAATAATGAAAATGTATTGGTAAAGCGTATTTTGGTAGACTTTAAAAATCCCCATTGAAATACACATGCATCACCAATGCTGCAGTGAAAATAACACATAGAGATGTTTTTTCTTTTGTTTATGAAGCCTAATGTGAAGGCAAGTCACACCTATGTTTTACTTTGAAAAATTCTCTTTCCTAAAATGTATGGCTTTACCTTGTTTTTTTAAAATAGCTAACAAAACAATTGCGAAAGTCGCTTATAAAATAGTGAGTGTAAATGCTATTTTGTTTTTTTTTCAGCTTGAGGTTCATTTTAATATGAGTCTTAATTTGATGTATCACTTGCCCAAGTAAACAATTCCCAAAGACAATTTTTTCCATTTTTCCCAAGCTCAATGATAAAAACTTGCATCACAAATGATGCAAAAAGTCAAGTCCGAATATTCAAACAGCAATAAAAAATTAAGAGAAACAGATATTAGAAAAATTCCTTTTGTTTATGTGGCCTTATGTCCAAAGGCTTCCAACAAGAGCATTTTTTTGAAAATCGGGCTATTTAAAAAAAATCTGCGAACTTTTTTTTTTCTCTAAAAAAAGTTTTAAAAAACTGCATTTTAGTGTAAAAAAGTGACCGTACAATATTTTTTCACCAAATAAAGTTATTTTTGACTCAGAATACACGTAGGCTTCAGGTCAATATGTTTTGGTTTGGGGGAGGGCGCCCAGGGGAAAAAACACCTTTGGGGAAAATGCATCACTGGTGCTGCTCGCTAGAAAAAATGGTACCCCAATATTTTTTTCTGAAAAAGGGGGGTGCATATGAAAGAGGGCGTCAAAATATTATGGACCTTAAATCATTCCATCATCATTCCTGGGATGATTTAAGGTCCTGGTTCCATAGCTGTATGGTTGATACTACAATCTACAGTCGGGTGATATTTTCCTGATCAGCTGGTACGAGTGGACATGGCTGGTTGAGGTTCCCTATATAAAGATGTCCAACACTGGTGCGGTGACCGAATGGTGAACCCTGATGAATCTGCCTTAAAATCTATTGTGCAGTGAAACATGTCGGTTACAGGTAGTGGTATGCGACAGTAAGCTACCATCCTTTTTAATTCACCAGCACACACTAGAGTTAGTAATAAAGTTGTACAATTGGTGTGTCTGTTGATTTTACTCTCACTTCTCTGTGTTTATCACAGCAGGGAGCTATCCATTTAGCTTCTTGTTCAGCACCTATCTGTTTGCACAATTTGTTTTGGACACATTTCTTTTCGGAAAAGGAATGGCAACCGATGATGAGAAAGGGGCATAGAATTGGTAACATCTGCCAAGTTCCCCGAGGGTTGTTTGCCCATGAGGTGCCTTCCTTTCCACCACACAATTTTTATTATTTATCGTTCAAGTGTAGGTGGATGGACTGTCTCAGTAGGGCAGACATCACTGGATATGTCGAGTTGAACTCTGCCCAGAAACTCCTGCTTGAAGTTACAAACAGTGTTTTGTTGTGGACAGTGAGGCATTAGAGAACACACACCTAACTATCAATTAAGAAGGGTGTCGCTTTGGAATTTAAATAGTACATTTTCCAGGCAAATTGCGTTCTTATGTCTACTAGACGATTGCCCTAAGGACCTCCCAGACATCCCCTTGCAGGCAGGTGGAGTCAGTGACTGCACCTGCCTGCAAGAGGATCTCTAGTCCCCCTTCTAAGTGCAGGTGGGTTGCCGCCCGCACACTGAAATATAAAGTGGCTGTTTCAAAGCCACCCAGTATTTCACTTAAACGCTCTGCCACCCAGATCAGCACAAGTTTGCGGTTGCCCTGGGAGCATCACATTCTATGTTATAGGGCGCAATTTCTCTGTGTTCAACCGGCGTACCTGTTTTAAGGTGTGCCAGGTGCAAAAAGGGAAAGTGCACCCTAATACATAAAATGCCCCTGGGGCGCTGAGTTTACAAAGCAAGTTTGTTGTGGAGAAAGCAGCGTTATTCTCTACAGGCCAGCAGTTTGCCGGAAATCCATATGAATGTTTCCCTGTTGAGCAGCACAATATGTCAGTTGTATCACTGTTAATTTTTAGTGGGTTAGGGCCAAGCCAGGTGGAGATGTCTCACCTCCATTTGTAGATGCTTTCAAGTGAAGATGACATTGTGAGAAGTTGGCCTGGTATATGATGTTCACTATCCTAGTGAGCACCTTGCACCAGTCCAAACAACCCTTATGGTGATGGTTGTAAAGTCAACCTTATAGACCAGCTATCCTAGGGGTAGCATGGACAAAAGCAGTCTTAGGCTAAACTCAAGAGGGCATGTGAAGCCAGCTGTTTTACCATATGCAAACCTTTTAATACCAAATGAAAGGACACCACACAGGTTATATATTCAAAATGTATATATATGTATTTATTACGCAATAAATCCCTTTAACTCTTTATGAGCACAGGAGCACAAGTGTATAACAAGAAACTTAATATAGCATACAAAAGTTGCACAAATATGGATAGGCCCTGGTGGCCCTTAAAACCATATACTAAAATAGTGGTATAAGAACCAAGTCACGAACAATGGTATGGCCTAGGGCCTTGGGAATCGCTGGGGCTACACTGGACTAACAGCAGTTAGGACGTAGGAGGCCTACAGGATGCGGGCGCAGTGTCTAAATGCACACGCGTGCACCAATAGAAGTCAATGGGTGCGTAAAGTTAGAAAGTTGCAGATTTGGAAGTCTTCCGACTGAACTAGAACTTAACCACTTAAAACTAGGACACTAGGGATGTAAATCTCTACAGGAGCACCGCAGTACTCGCGTTGCCTCACCCACAGGAAACGGGTGCATAGGTGTCAAAGTGTGTCGGGTTTCGTCGTGGAGTTCTATGGAGCCTTGGAGAAAAGATGCTGCAGGCGACCAGGAGAAAAGAGTCCGGCTGGATCCAAGGGTGGATCGAAGATGTAGAGTACCTGAAAGCAGAGGGGACAGAGTCTGGGTCACTAACCAGTGACCAGGAAGGAACCAGGAAGGAACCAGGCGATGTTGGGTTGCGATAAGGTGATGTTGTGAAGCTTGTCTCCGCTGCCACATGGACCAGGAGGTGTCGACGACAACCAGGAGGTGGACACAGGCTGTCCCACAAAGGCTCTCGCTGTCGGCGGTATTGGTTCTCGATTCGGAGTCAACAGGCCATGGCAAATGCAACCCATGCAGGAATCAAAGATGGCTTCTGGATCAGACCAGTAAGGTCTGATGGACTGCTCCTTTTCAGGGGAGCAAGGGCCAGTCTGGAGCAACCACACCAGCATTGAAAATTCAAAGGTTCATTGTCGCAGAGGCCACTAGCCAACGGGCAAGTGACCGGACAGATGCGTCAAGCAGGAAAATGCAAAAGGGCCCCACGCATTACTCGGTGAGTGTGGAGAGGTGATCTTTGGTGCAAAAGCTGCTTTGGGCTGGGGCTTCTCAATTCCCAAAGCACACCTTTGAGCATGCCTCGGAAGCTGCACAGGAAGCACTTGGCTGGCTTTACAAGATAGCCGGTCCCACGTCTCAAGTCGCCTCCACGGGTCTCAGCTTTGCTGTGGCTGTGGATAGGGCTGTTGGATGTCTGGAAATCTGGTTCTTGTTGGTCTCTGTTGTTCGAGCTTCGGCAGGAGCAACAACAAAGCAAACCTTTGAGCGCTTGATGGTGCCTGCTTGCACAGGGTGGTCACTCCTTGACCACAAGGGAGATTCTTCAGTCCTCTACGTCGAGTAGGATGTCTAAGGGTTCAGAGTTCTGTTTCAAAGTTTCAGTCAGGATTATCTAAAGTCTATGGACACAGCTCCTACCTTTATTCCAAATCAAGGGGCTGGATTACCTGCTAGGTCCCTCCTATCGGTGGGACCCAGGAAGGGGGTGGTTACACCCCTTTCCCTTTGTCCAGTTTCGCGCCAGAGCTGGGCCTGGAGTGCCCCAGTTGGGCTATGCATGGGACACCTTGTGTGCCCCAGGCAGTGTCTAGTTTTATTCAGCCCTCCCTGCCCCAATCCACTATCTCCTGTCTGGGGTGGTGCTAGCACCTCCCTGTGAAAGGAAACCTTTTGTCCAGGCCTCCCCTGCCGGAGTTTCGGTAAGCAGCAGGAGGCCAGACTTGTGTCTGTGGCAACAGCATCCATTTTGTGATGCTGAGCCTCTGGTTAACTTTAACCGGGATTAAGGTTAGTAACATGTCTTCTCCCTCTAGAAGGGTGGAATGCTACTCCCGTCGCCATAACTGGTGAGGGGGTAGTATTCCAAAGTGTATGACACCTTACACGACATGTTTTGATAAAGCCAAACCAAAGATAGCATCTAACCACGAGGATTATAATGCACTTAAGAGTATATGGTATGGCAGTATCCTAGAACAGCTATAAGGACATGGTTCCGAAAGCTGCAGACAGGCTCAGCTCATGCTAGAGCACCATCGCACATAAAACCAAGCACTCTGCCTCCAGGATTGTTAAGGCCTGCCATAGGAGTGACTTATAGGTGCATATGTGTCCAGACATAGGTTTAGACATAGGTATACTATATCTAAGCAAGGGGTGATTACACGACCTTGCCCCAGCTGAGTGATCAGCCAGTTGTGTCAGTTTGGATGGCCCGCCAGGGGTGGCAAAAGATATGCTGCAGCCCCTGGTAGGCCTTGGATGCACCTATGCCCTGGGTACCTATAGTACTCTGTACAGAGGCTCATAAGGTGACCCAATCCCAGTTGGTGATGTACCTAAAGTACTTGGTTGTGAATTTAGAGAGAGAACAGCAAAGCTGTGGGTCTGATTAGCAGGCTCACAGCCACATTAAGTCGAAAACCAGTGAAGCAAAAAGCAAAAAAATGGGGTGACCATAGGACAGTAGACCCTACTCTCCTACATAACCCCCCCCACACCCCCCCCCCCAAACACAGGGGCATTAAATTTAACCTTGACCAGATAAGTCTTCATGTTCTAAGTGGAAATACCTGGAGAGACCATCTGCATTGCCATGGTCAGTCCCTGGTCTGTGCTCCACTGTAAAGTCCATCCCCTGTAGGGAAATGGACAACCTGAGCAGTTTGGGATTTTCACCCTTCATCTGATTTAGCCACAAGAGGGGCTGAATCTTGAAGTGAGTGCCAAACAAGTATGGTCTCAACTTCTGCAGGGCCCAAACCACAGAAAAGGCCTCCCTCTCAAAAGCTGACCAACGTTTCTCTCTAGGGGTCAGCCTTCTGCTAATGAAAGCAATGGGCTGGTCTTGACCATCTACATTAAGTTGTGAAATTACAGCTCCCACCCCAAACTCAGAAGCATCTGTTTGGACAATGAACTCTTTGGAGTAGTCAGGACTCTTTAAGATAGGTGCAGAGCACATGGCCTTCTTCAGTTCATCAAATGCATTTTGACAGCTAACTGTCCACTGAACCTTTTTTGGCATCTTCTTGGATGTCAGATCATTGAGTGGTGTCACAATGGACCCATAATTCTTGACAAATTTTCGGCAGTACCCAGACAGGCCCAAGAAAGCTCTGACCTGTGTCTGGGTGGTTGGAGGAGCCCAGTACTGTATGGTCTGGATCTTACTCTCCAGTGGTTGAACCTGACCCCCACCTACAAGGTGGCCCAGGTACACAACCTTACTCTGCCCTATCTGGCACTTTGTGGCCTTGATAGTTAGGCCTGCCTTTTGCAGGGCCTCTGAAACCTTCTTCAGGTGGATCAGGTGATCCTCCCAGGTGGAGCTGAAGACAGCTACATCATCAAGATAAGCTGCGCAAAAGTCATCCAACCCAGAAAGGACTTGGTTCACCAACCTTTGGAAAGTGGCAGGTGCATTCTTCAAACCAAAGGGCATTACCACAAATTGATAATGACCTCCAGGGGTTGAGAAAGCTGTTTTGGCCTTGGACTCCTCAGCTAACCTGATTTGCCAATAGCCTGCTGTCAAATCAAATGTGCTCAGAAATTTGGCAGAAGCCAATCTATCAATGAGCTCATCTGCTCTTGGAATTGGGTGAGCATCTGTCCTAGTGACAGCATTGAGACCTCTATAGTCCACACAGAACCTCATCTCTCTCTTACCATCTTGGGTGTGAGGTTTTGGTACAAGGACTACTGGACTGGCCCAGGGGCTCTCTGATGGCTCAATTACTCCAAGTTCGTGCATTTTCTGCACCTCAGTCTTTATACAGTCCCGACATGGTCAGGTTGCCTGAAGATCTTACTCTTCACAGGCAGACTGTCACCAGTGTCCACCTCATGGGTGCACCAGTTAGTCTGACTAGGTGTTAATGAAAACATATGTCTATGGGCCTGTAGAACTTGTCTGCAGTCCCATTGCTGTTGGTCAGTGAGGCAGCCTGCCAAGGCCACTCCATCAACTGAACCATCATCAGGGTTTTGGGATAACAGGTCTGGGAGAGGGTCACTCTCTTCCTCCTGTTCTCCATTTGTAGCCATGAGCAAGCCCATGTCTGCCCTGTCCACCTATGCCTTCAATCTGTTGACATGGAGCACCCTGTGGTGGCTCCTAGGGGTGCCGAGGTCCACCAAGTAGGTGACCTCTCCCTTTTTCTCAATTATGGTGTGGGGTCCAGACCATTTGTCTTGGAGGGCTGCTGGGGCCACTGGCTCTAACACCCACACCCTCTGTCCTGGCTGGTACTCAGTCAGCACAGCCTTTTGGTCATGCCAAGCTTTCTGGAGTTCTTGGCTAGCCTCAAGGTTTTTGGAAGCCTTCTCCATGTATTCAGCCATCCTGGAGCGGAGACCAAGTACATAGTCCACTATGTCAAGTTTAGGCTTTTTGAGAGGTAAGTAAGTAAAATATTTATTGTTTCTGATTAATTAAAACCATTACAAAAATACATTTGAGTGCACATGTTGTTAATAAAAGTCTTAAAAAGAAAGATCGTCATTATTAATATTTGTATTAATAAAAACAGTGGGGTTTAAAAGTGACCATAGTTTGTTATATCTTGTCTGGGCCAACATCATGGCTTGTTAATTTCAACTCCGCTAGCTTCAGGAATTTCACCAACTTCCCATTTAGTGACGGAAATCCTGGATCGAAACATGCAAGAACTGCTTGTCTGCGTGTGCGTATTCTGTGTTCATTAAAAGACATTTTTAGCAGAGCAGCTCTATCCTCTTTCAGCCTCAAGCAGGTACATAGCAAATGTTCAATATCTTCATTGCCTGCACCACATAACCTACATTTTATCCCACCGTTCCTTCTCAACCATGGTTGTAAGTGTGGTATAACTGGTAGGATTCCTAGCCTATGTTTTAAAAAGGCTTCTTTTGTTTTCCTCCAGTACCCAAGTCCGAAATAAGGTTGTAACCTGGGTGATTTATATGTACACAGAGTCATCCAAGTATGACGCCTATGGGAAAAGGTGGCTTTGTCCTCTACAAGCGAGAGTCTCTTTATAATATTATTTGCTACACGTTTGAATTGCGAATGCGATAGTGGGATTTCCCATAGTTCTTTCAGTCCTGTAACAATCAAGGACTCCTCCAAGTATTTTTTCTCCGGCATTTTGGAGCAGCTGCACCGATCTTGCCAGAGCTGATGGTTCAGTGTATTCTCTGGTGAATTCATTATTTTATGCCAGCACTTAATATAGTATCCTCTCCTTGCAAGCGTTTGGCTCGTTAGTCCAAATTCAAGCCGGATTTGGGCTTGTGAGGTATAAGATGGCAAATTTAAGAGAAGTCTGTATGCTTTTGAAATGATTGTATCCAGCAGTTTCACGTCTGTGCCTTTCAATGCCTCGCTGCCGTAAGTAATGGATGACTATTTTTACTTGGGCGACGCGAAGCAGTGGTAGAAGAGTAGGGCCAGTCAGCTTAGTTTTTTGCTGTTTTAGTGTTGTCGCGATCAGCATACCTTTTCTCTTTATGGCCTCAAGGTGGTTTGTAAAGCGACCTCCTTTATCAACTATGATTCCCAGGTATTTATATTCAGAGCAGTTTGTAACTACCTGTGTTACAAGTACCCAAGTGTGCGGCTTTTTATTCCCAGATATTGACAGTACTTAGGTTTTGTCAATATTTGTTTCAAGTAAGTTCTCTTCGGCATATCCATGCAGCGTGTTAATGAGATTCTGGAGTCCTACTTTGGTATGACTAACCAGGACCACGTCATCTGCGTAGGAAATGCTGGGCAGGTCTTTACCCCCCAGTCGGGGTGCATGCGCATTTGAGGCTTCCAGAGCAGGTGGCAGATCGGCAGTAAATTGATTAAATAGGGTAGGTGTTAAGACGCACCCCTGCTTGAGGCCTTTTGTCGTTGGAATACGCCTGGAGCGGTGGGTGCCATTCCCAAGCTTTACCTCAACCCACGTATTAGAGTGCAGTTCGATCAAAAGGTTTAAGAGAGGAGAAGGGATCCCCAGGCGGCTAGTTTTCTCCAAAGATTGGCTCTGTTGACTTTTTCGAAAGCCGCCTTGAAGTCCACAAAGCAAAAGTGAAGAGTTTGTTTAGTCAGTTTTGCTTTGTCAATAAGTAGCGATAGTGCCAGAAGGTTTGTTGTAGTTCCCATATCTCTAAAAAATCCAGTTTGACTAGATGGAATTATGTTGCACTTAGTTGACCATTCGCCCAGCTGAGTCAGTAAAAGCCATGCAAAGTATTTTGTATGTCCAGAAGGGCTATCAGGTGATAATTCTTTGGTAACATTCTGTCCCCCGCCTTATAAATCGATGAGATAACTCAACCCTTCCAAGAGGCAGGGAGTCGCCCAGAGTGGCTGACAGACGTCTAGAGGGGTGTCAGGGATTTTCCCCAGTAGTCTGGGTCAAGTTTGAAGAGGGCTGGAGGAATTCCCTTTGGCCCCGGTGCACCATCACTCCTTCCTTTGGAAATTAATTTCCTGAGTGTGACTGCATTGATTTCGATTTCGGCTTTTTCGTATAATTTTGTTGTTTGTAAAAGATGGCCCTTCTGGGCAACCTGGGGCGTGTTTGTTACAGCGGCCTGTTGGTTGAAATGGGTGTCTAAGAAGGATTCCCAGGAGCTTTTGGTTATATATGATGTTATTCCAACATGTTTTGGATTTAAAAATGTATATAGGGCCTCATTAGGATCGCGGACGGACTTGCGTCTGTCCGCGACCCCAGAGGATGAGGGAACGTCCGCATGGGCTGCGGCGTTCCCTCATGTGCGATTAGGATGTGACCGCCACCCTGGCGGTCACATCCTGGATATTTAACATTGCCGCGGGTGCTGCTTCAAGCAGCACCCGCCGCAATGTTAAAAGTGCATGTTTAACATTTACATGCACAAATCGGCAGGCACCGCGCGGTGCCTGCCGCTTTGTGCATGTAAATACTGGGGGGTACCATAGGTACCCCCCATGTGCACCCCCCACCCGCCAACACCCTGGGGGCCCACAACGGGCCCCCAAAATCAAAAGTACACATGCTTTTCCACGGCGGAAAAACCGCCGCGGTAAAGCATGTTTACAAATGCTTCCTAATTTGCCTGGCGGTGTCTGATAGACACTGCCAGCCAAATGAGAGCTTTTCCGCCGCGGTTGTAATCCGACCGCGGCGGAAAAGCAGCGGACAGAAACCAAGACCCACCAGCCATCGTAATGCGGCGGTGGGTCTTTGGTGAGTCCGCAGAGGATTTTCCGCCTCCTCTGGGCCGGAGGTGGCTTTCGCCGGCCCGGAGGGGGCGGAAAATCCTCCATCATAATGAGGCCTTTAGTGTGGACCAGAATTGGGCGCTGTTACTTCCCTTAGAGTCATAGTGAAGTTAAGCCCAGAAGTCGTCTTCATTAGATCTTTTGACCTCCCATTTAAGTTTTTTGAGGTCCGCCCGGTGCTTGCGAAGCTGTTCGAGAAGATCCTTTTCGCCCGGGCTTGTTCTTAATGACCTTAGGGATTTGTTAATCGCTTTTTTGTCGTTTTTTAAAGCTAGTTTCTGGGTGCTTGAAATTTTCCCTGTGACCATGGGGCCAGAAGATGGAAAGTGCCGTACTGTTGTTGAATATATGTTTGCAAATTAGGCCGTAAAGGTTTCCCATAGAGTTACTGGATTACCCATAGGATAGTTTAAACTGTTTAATTGTAGTTTTGCTACTTGAAGTACCTCCATTGTGTTTGCGACCAAGGTTTTGATTCGTTTAAGATTTATGGAATGACAAGCGTGAGGTCCTATTGGATTGGCGAGAATTGAGTCCGGAAAGGCAAGAAAAGAGACTTCCTGGGGGCGGTGGTCGCTGTCTCCCTTGTCTGATAGGATAAAACCCAGTATATGATGAAAAAGTGGGAGGGAGACTTGCGTGTAGTCTATCGTAGAGGTTGCGTTGCCTGAGTTGAACGAAGCCACAGATGGAGAGTCCTCCGCGAATCTTCCATTTAAAACCCTCAGGCCGATGTGCTCCAGATCCTGCAGCAGCTCCTTCGCCGGCTTGGAGGTTTTACCTTGTCTTCTAAAGGATTGAGTTGGAATATTCTAATAGTAGGACTGGGCATGAATGTCATTATTTGAGGATGAGCCCAAGATGTATTGGTTGAAGTCTCCAGAAAGAATTAAATTGGGAGAAGTGTATGAAGTCATTACGTGGTGTAAGTGGTCCATTAGAAGTTTTGACTCTTGTTTCTTCTTTTTTGGACTGTTGATCAGCAGCACCTCTTCTTTTTTCCCCCTAAGATTCAATTTAATCTGAACTGTGTTTATGGCAGGAGAGTTGGTGGTAAATTCCTGCGCACTGCCGACGTATGAGATTTTGATGTAGGTTGCTAAGCCACCCGCCAGCCAACCGAATTTACTTTTTCTTTTGGCTGGGGAGTGGTAACAGGTGTAGCCTTCTATGTGTGCAGGATCCTCCAGGCATGTTTCCTGAAGGAGGATTATATCAGATGATTTCAGATATTGTAAGAATTCGGTATCTGCTGCCTTGTTGTTAAGCCCATTTAGGTTCCACGAGCATCATTTCAGAAGGGGTGTGGCAAAATGCAAGCCCGCCTCTCTTGAGTTCCCCTGTCATTGTGGGTGACTTAGAGTGTTCCTTATTCTAAATAGCCGGAGATCATCTAGATTGTCCGAATTAAAAAACATCAAGCTCTTTTGGGTGAATGTTCCCTGTGTTTTTGTGGGTGATCGACCCAGTGCGCACCTAAGCACTGACGTAGTCTTAGAGTTTTTTGTAGATGGACCGTACTGAGGTCTCTCGAGCAGGGGGAGCGGATATCCTATGTTATGATGTAGGACAGATTTAATCCTCCAGGTTTTGAAAATATTTTGCTCATCTAGGATCTTATTTACAATTTCGGACGAAGTCCAGGTCGCTTTTGTAGCTTCCTTATCCTGTGTTCTGTCAGTTTTTATTAATTCTACTGATAAAAGGTCAGCTGAGCATAAGCCATTTAAAGATGGTATAGTGCTAAGGAGACAGAGTAGATTACCTCTGTTCAGAAGATCGAATGGACCCTTTGATTCGTATTCTGGGGTAAAGAGGATAATAGTACAATTCCTATTTTGATCATCCGACTGGGCTGTTGGGGGGTTGACACGCACTTGGATTCCTCTGTTGTTAGTGTTGAACTGTGGTAAAGTTTCTGTGATGGTATCACCAGAGGAGAGTTTACAGGATTCAGAATCAGAGAGAGCTGTGCGGTCGCCCACTATAGAGGAGTATAGATGGATTTGGGTACATGGGGACCTGCATTCTTCAGTTCTTGAGCCGGAGGTCTTTCACATCGAGCGAAGGTAGTAGCTTCTCGTGCCGAATCAGGGCGGTGCTTTGGAGGGGTTTGATGCGGATGTCAATAGTAGTATGGGGGGGCTAGCGTGCTTCCCTTTTCTGGGACCACGATTTACTTTGATGTTTGAATTACCGGTCTCGCAGCTGGGCAGGGCCCTACCGGCCCCCTGTGTGCGCAGTGGAAGTTTGTTCTATGCTTGGTTATTTGCTGTGGTAGGTCCCAGATCTTGTGGCTCCTGTCTGATGCCAGACCTAAAGAGTGGGTAGACTTCTGGCGTACTTGAAATTATTCGTTTGTTACGACCTTTCCTTCTTTGCTGGCGGCGACCCTTGGCGTTCTGGGTTGGTACATTGTCCTTGGGGAGTGAAGGGGAGCGTATTGACTAATGACCTGCTGGAGGTGCCAGTACTGTTTTGTCTGTGTTGTTAACTGTGATGACCTTTCCTTTTAAGGGTTCGAGATTGGCTGTTTCGCTGGGATTGATGTACTGGTCCGTTGCATAAGGCCCTTTTGGCAGGCCTTCTATCAAAGTAGATACTATTTCTGGAAGTGCTGCTAGTTTGTCGATGATCGGACCGCAGCTGCACGACAACCTAGCTTCCTGCTGGGCTCTGCCGATTAAAGAGTTTAATTGGCCAAGTTTCTCGTCAATTCGCCCCACATAGACCGCCAAGGTATCAAGTAGAGTCAACTGTAAGTCCATTTTGTCAGATTGAAAGTGGAGAGTGTCTACGGTTCGTTGCATGGTGTTTAAGAGAATGTCCCAGGTGTTTGACACAGTTGATGCTTGAGTCCTAATTTTGGGCCTCTTTTGATTTGAGGATTTGTTCGGTGTTGAGGAAAGAGAGAGATTTTGTGAAATTATTGAATTTGAGAGTATATCCTCCTGATCGTCAGCCTAATTAGTCGACTGGTTTTTGTTAGTTGTTTCATCTGTGGACAGAGGTAGTTTAACCGGGATAGCTGGGATGTAGGAAGCAATCAGATCGGCCCACTCCTGTGATCCCTAATAAGTTAGATTGACAGGTCCGTCACACCCGATGTTTTGTGTGTTTTCCACGGCCTCCTTCCGGAATTCTTCAGAACTCTGTTCTTCTACAATTACTTCGATGGGCAGTTGGCAGATTTTTGAGCCGTCCGGGTGGTGCGAAAGGATATTGGCAATCTTTGGCGGGTTATTTGGATTAAACCTGCTGAGGTCTTCTTGCCATTGGTTAGAGTCATTACCACTGCAGGTCGTGAGGTTGGCCAGGAATGCCTTGCCTTCTGACTAGTTGAAGGCGAAGTAGTTGGAGTAGGTGAGGAGTTAGTATGCTTGGGAGAGGGGGGTGAGCATAGGGCCAGCCCAGCCCCCCTATTGCCTGAGTGCGGAGTGAGTGGGCCGCTAATAGCCCTGTTCATGAACTCCCCTTCTCCCACTGGCACTATTTTATCATGAGCAGGTGGCCCCTGTGCAGATGAGCAGTCTGTTAAGAAAGGAGTGTTAATGATTTCTGGGGTTTGGCCCGAGGGTTGATCTTTTTGCGATTCCGGAGGGGATAGTGGGAGTAAGGAGTCCTGCAGGCCCAGAATTTTTCCACTGGACGAAAAGATGGTGGAAAGTGGGTCCTTTAAAAATTGTAATTTTGATGTGATTTTTGGTTGGTGAAGGTTTGGGTGACGAGTCACGGCCTGAAGGGCTTGGTCGCTGCATGCCCAACTTCGTCTAGAGATGAGTCCGCGGTCCCACTGACTTGTTTTTTGTTCTCCTTTTGTTTGGCCGTTGTCGTGGACTTCGACTTGGATTTAGACTTAGTCTCGGGCTGGGCCCTTTTCTTGCCTGATCCCATGCTTAGAGGTGGCTTGAGAAGCTAAGGAGATGTTATAGGGATGGTGGATCAGTCGGGCTTCACCCAGGGCCCTTTGCAGTACCCGATATCGTAGACCCCCGTAGGGTTTGGGGACTGCGAACCTTACTAATGTACGGGACTTGAGGAGTAAAGCCTTGGAGCCTCGGAGACTTTGGGGCCTTGGAGACTTGGGAAGTCTTGGGAAGTCCGAGCTATTGTGGCACAGTTAAACGTTAAACGATGGTTAATGGCTAACTGATGGTCGATTTGTAATAGGAGTCAGAAAGATCAGTGATCCAGGAAAGAGAGAGACAACCAGCCGACCAACTTCACAGCAGGTTGCCGGTTAGTAGCTTGTGCTTGGGCTTATCCTCCTCCTTGGATCACGTGGCATAAGGTCTTGAAGGCCTGGGAGCAATGAAGCTGCCTGGATCTGTGCTCTAAAAGTTATGGTCGGTTATCTTTAATTTGCCCTCCGTATTCTCGGCACCCGACCAGGCTCAACAACTCAACAGCTCAGGAATCTGATCTGGTGATGGTCCAGCCGTCAGACAGTTCTGGGCGAAATGTGGGGCTGTATTGAGACTGTATTAGGACCTCGATGGGGGCCGGCTGAGTTTTCCTAGTCTAAGCTAGCTAGCTGGCCTCGGTGCTCGAAGTAAAATGCACCCCCCCCCACCGGGTCAGGATCTCGAGGAACAACTTCACAGTCTAACAGTCTCACCCCATCTGTCGTCTGGCCTCTTCCTCTTATGTTTCTCTTCTGTACTGTTGGAACAGCAGAACAGTGGAACAGAAGGGCAGATCAGCTGAAGGGTATTAGGACTGGCAAAAAGACTCACGGTGAGTGCTGCTGTTGTTTTCGTCGTTGTCTTTCCTTTCACCTCCATCTCCGCGTCGCCTCGCTCCGCTGTCCCCCTGCGCTCCTCTACTCTGCCTGCAGGACTAAACAGGACCAAGCCGAATTAGTTTTTTTCCCATGTGTGGTACTGGGTTTTTCAGAACCGGTACTGATCCGGTAACCCAGTGGTGTCAGGGAAACACACCCAAAGACCACGAGTCCTTTCCTGATTCAGACCACAGAAACTCAGAGTCTTCTAGGTGAAGTCAAGGATCGATTTTATTGGCTGCAACCAAGGTAACAAGCGTCCTAGAAGTACAACACACGGGAAGTATGTTCTCAGGAGACTGCCGCAATTCACAAAGCCGGGCTTCTCTTTTTATACATAATATTGTGCTTTAGGCAAACATTCTGTACATTTTACTACGCCATAGAAATACTTAAATGACAACGAGAAAGCAGAGTCATGATGACAAGGCCATAGTTCGGTTTGTTCATCCCATAATAAATTACCAGGCGAGGCCCAACATTCTCATCAGATATCGGTAGACCCCTAATAAAAATGGTCACCTCCCCATCATAAAGCAAGTGAGAGAAAAGATTAAAGACAGGTGTGAGCAAGATTCGGCAGGGTGTGTGTGTGATGGGAGGTTTTATGGTAGGCTGGGCCTTGATGCTATCTTGTTCGGCCACTGGGAGAAGAACTGACCAAACAGGTTCGGCCTGGGGCACAATGGTTCCAACTTGCCCAGGTCAGGGAAAAGTCAATCAAGGTGTACGTGTCTTCAGGAATCTAATTCAGCTTGATTCAGTTTGCCTGTGTGAGGGCAACTCATAAAATGGCTGCCGTATCTAAAATGGAAGCCATGGGTTCAAGACGCAAATAATGATTTCGAGGTGAACTCGTTACTCGAATGCGACGAGACTGCTTGTGCATGATGTACTCGTCATTCTCGGTCTTTTGATACTAAATTCGTCCTGTTACGATGAAGTATAATTCTCGAGTCCAGAATTACACGAGACCAGACATTTTCAGAATCACACATGCCACAGAAGCTGTGCCGCACTCTAGTCGGCCGCCTTCTCTGAAGCTCTGAAGCTGTACAGAGAGCACAGCCGCCCACTCCGAAGCCGTGCGGGATGCACCAGGCAGGGCAGGCTGGGCAAGGCAGGCTTGTTTCAGCGATAGCGATAGCAGTTGTGAAACAGGAGCGGGAGCGATGGCGGCGGCAGCAGTACCGTGCTCGGCTGTGCTCTGTGTTCTGAGCAATCCGCAAAACCTGGCCTGGATTCGCTGGTAAAGTGTTTGGCAGTCAGTCTCTGGCAGTCTTAGCTTGGCTTTGGCTTGGCTTTGGCTTTAGTGCTCAAACTTCAGCGCTCAAAATCAAGGTTGGGGCATGGAGTGCAAGATGATCAGGTGGGGGAGGCCAGGGCACTGCGCTGCTTACACCCACCGTTCTACTCAGCTTGCTTGCACCCGCCCGCTGTCAGTTGTCAGTCAGGTCATGACAGTCGGGACATTGCCCACAGGGTTCGATGAGGCTCCCACATTTCCAGCGGAGTTACAAATACTGAGGGTGCAGGGCTACTAAGCGGCAACCAGTACCAGCACCCACTCGCCATGAATGATCAAGAGTCCACTGTAGCCCACAGCTGTCCACCGCTGAGCAATCCGCTGCTGGGCTGCTGAGATGCTAAGGTGCCTTCTCAGGACTGCAGTCCGCACCCCGCAGCCTCGCCCCGCTGCCTTGCTTCCTGACTTACCAGCTGCCCATCTCCCTGGCCTGCTTGCTCCCAACCTCTCACCTTTCGTCCCCCACAGCAGAGGGGGAGGTCCGTGGGGAGCCGAATCCAGGGCCGGGTGCCGGGTCCAAGGGAGCAAGCAACATTTTTCGGCGTCTGCTCAGTCTGGCGTGTCCTCCTGCTCCTGCTGCTGCGGTCAACACGAAAATGCGGCCTTTTTGAGAGGTAACTCACATCCTTCCCTCACAAGACATTGGGGTCCCCTTACAGGGTGCCCAACCAAAAGCTCAAAAGGGCTGTAGCCAACCCCCTTTTGTGGGACCTCTCTGTAAGCAAACAGAAGGCAGGGTAAAAGGATGTCCCATCTTCGCCTAAGCTTTTCAGGTAACCCTTTTATCATCCCTTTTAGGGTCTTGTTGAACCTTTCAACAAGCCCATTGCACGGTGGATGGTAGGGTGTAGTGAATTTATAATTAACACCACACTCCTTCCACATAGCAGTCAAATATCCTGACATGAAGTTTGCACCTCTGTCAGAGACAACCTCCTTTGGAAAGCCCACTCTGGAGAAAACTCCAAGTAGGGCCCTTGCCACAACAGGAGCTGTTGTGGTCCTCAGTGGAATAGCTTCTAGATACCTGGTGGCATGATCCACTACCACCAGTATAAATCTGTGCCCAGATGCTGTTTGGGGGTCCATTGGGCCAACAATGTCTATCCCCACTCTTTCAAAGGGTACCCCCACCACAGGTAGTGGTATGAGGGGGGCCTTTGTTGTGCCACCTGATTTGGCACTGGCTTGGCAGGTCACACAGGAGCGACAAAACTCCTTGGCATCTTCTGACATGTGGGGCCAGTGAAAGTGAGGGACAAGCCTGTCCTAAGTCTTGTTCTGGCCTAGATGTCCTGCTAAAGGAATATCATGGGCCAAGGTTAGAAGGAAGCCCCTAAATTTCAGAGTTATAACCATCCTCCTGGAAGCACCAGGCTTGGGGTCTCTAGCCTCTGAATAAAGGAGCCCATCATCCCAATACACTTTATGGGTACCTTGAGCATTCCCAGCAGCCTCAGCAGCAGCTTGCTGTATGACGGGTTTAAGAAAAGGACAAGTTAGCTGAGACCTGCCCCAGATCTGCCCTTGAGGGCCCCCCTGTCCCCAGAAACTCAACCTGATCAGGTTCAAGCTCTTCCAGGACAGTCTCCTCTTGGATCACAGAATCATCCTCCCGAGAGGGCTGATCCTCAACCTGGGGCAAGGGAGAAGGCACTGCCTTAACCCTCTTGCTCTTTCTCTTGGGTTGTGTCTGGTCTATAGTTTCAAGATCCAGCACAGGTTCAGGTAAGCCTGGGACCTGGTTACAGCAAGGACATGTGCTGAAATACCTAGCATCTCCTCATGAGTCCTATATTCCACTTCTGCCTGACTCATGGCGAGGCTCTCTACTGCACCCAATTCACAAGAAAGGGACCAAATCAGACCCAACAAACTACCGCATGATCGCCCTGTTGGACATCGAGGGTAAAGCGTACGCAAGCGCCATCTTGAAGTACCTTACAGACTGGGCAAGCGAAGAAAACCTCCTGCCATTCTGTCAAACCGGTTTCAGACCAGGGTCCTCGACTGTGGACAACATCACAGCACTTTCTTACCTAATCAATCGAGCACGGCTGTGCAAAAGTCTCCCCTTATTCGCCTGCTTCATCGACTATTCTGCTGCGTTCGATGGAGTAGACCGTACCATCTTATGGAGAAAGCTGGTCCACTGGAACATCGATCCTTCCCTGCTAAGAGCGATACAATCACTGTACAAAAACACCTGGGTAAGAATCAAACTTTCAAATGACTCTGCAACTGACAAGATAGACACGAATCGCGGTTTAAAACAAGGGTGCGTGTTGGTGCCCCTATTGTTCAATTTATATACAGCAGACCTGGAGACAGCCCTGTTGGGGGCTACCCTAGCCACACCAAAGATCGGGGCAACCAAAATACATCTCATGCTGTACGCAGATGATCTTGTAATTCTGGATTACACAAAAACAGGACTCCAAAAGGCACTCACCGCCCTGGCAATATATAACAACAAAAACAGGCTGGTAGCAAACCCGACTAAATCAAAAATAGTCATTTTTGGGCACTACCCCCCAAAAAAAAAGAGCAAAATGGAGCCTTGTCCATTTAATCTTGGACAGTACCCAGAAATACTTATACTTAGGGGTCTCCTTCCATGAATCAGGGTTGTGCGGTACCCACTTAAAGAAAATACAGGGTAAAGGTAAGTCCATAACCTTTGCCCTATGTAAACTACAAGCCCTTATACACAGTCCATCAGCAACGGCCATCCAAAGAGTCCTCAAGGCCAAGTTAATGCCGGCCCTTAACTACGCACAACAGGCGTATCCGGGCAAATTGAATAAGGAGCTGGAAAAAATCCATTGTGGGGCATACAAGAGACTGTATCTCTTGCCGAAATGCACAAGAAACACTCTAATTCGCCTGGAATTCTCCCTTAACCAACAAACTCTGGAAGAGATGGCAGCCCTAAGTAAATATTATTACCTCACAATAGCGGCACGCGATAACACACTGAAGGCCGCTCTGAAACATATTTTCACTGAACCAGGGAACCCCTGGTCAGCCACCATCAAAGCTGCCATGACGCAATTGAACCTGGCGATCGAGTCGTGGAACCCAGACCTTGCCAACTACACGACCATCAAATATGCGATAAAGAGGCAAGTGCGCGCACGCTCCCGGGAGCTGGACTTGGAGTCCCTCACGAAAAGAGCCTTGCACGAGTCCTTATGCTTGCCACACACCGCGCACAATCCTCGAAACCATCTCACGCAGGCCGTGGGCCTCCCAGCTCTCCACAAGATTCTCGCCTACAGACTGCACCCCCTGCCGCTCAATGAACTATATCATCCGGAAAATGCAGGCACAGGAGTTCGGGATTGCAGACTCTGTAACTATAAACGAGAGTCATTGGCCCACTTACTGTTTTGCTGCCCCGCCTTACGTGCACCCCGCACCCTCTACCTTAGGCCCATTCTTAGGGACGCCGGGACACGAACAGCCAAGGAAGCAATCCATCATTTATACACCTTGAGCATAGTAAAACAGATGGCCTCATTCGGAAAATTTGTACAACAGACTCGGCTCGAGCTGATAGCTGCCAAGGCCACGCAGGAATAGAGACTTTGTCGTGGGACACCTGGTGGCCCCCACAGGTCCCCGACCGCGTGTGCCCTCATGAACTCTGGGAACTTCTTACAAATGCCTGCCTACAGAAACTTTGTGGTTTTTTAACTTTTGCAATTTTATACTTTGGTTTTAATGTAATGGTTTTAAGTAACCACACAATAAAAGTTATTCATTCATTCATACTCCACTTCTGACCATACTGAGTTCTCAAGATCATTGCCCAAAAGACATTCAACTGGGAGGTCTGCACTTACCACAACTCTTTTGAGGCCAGTTACCCCTCCCCAGGAGAAATTAACAACTGCCACACTATGTGTAGTAGTGACATTGCTAGCATTGGTCACTAGGTAATTATCACCCAGCACAATCTGTCCAGGGTCCACAAAGTTAGGTGTCACCATGGTGACACTGGCACATGTGTCCCTGTAAGCTTGAGCCACTTTGACATTTATTAAAGGTGTCTGTCTGTACTTGCCCAAGTTATTGGGACTCACGGTAGTGGACATAGCCATGTCCACATCTCAGATCAGAACAGCCTGAGTGGGGATCCTGACTAGGCCAGAATCCACCTCAGTACCCAGGGTTAACCCCACTATAGCCTTGGGTTGTGTACTACCACTTCTGACTGTACTAGGGGATGCAGGTGCCTTAGGGGCTGCAGTGGTAGAGGCTGTACCTTTCTTGGTGCACTCACTAAACCAGTGAGAGGCAGATTTATAATAATTACACCAAGGTTTCTTTGGACCTTCTTTCTTCTTTTTTTAGAGTTTTGGGACCCCCCCTCCTTAGAAGTATTTTGGGGGGCTGAAGAAGACTTCTGGTCTTTTTGTTTTTGATCTCCATCCTTTTGGTCTGCCTTTTTCTGGTCACCACCTTGGTTCTGGGGTCTCTGCTTAACCCTGGTTCTGACCCATTTGTCTGCCTTCTTCCCCAATTCTTGGGGAGAGGTCAGATCTGAGTCAATCAGGTGTTGGTGCAACAACTGGTTCTGGCAATTATTAAGGATCTGTTCTCTCATTATTAGATTGTACAATCCTGTATAGTCTGTAACTTTACTTCCCAGTAACCAACCTTCCAGAGCATTAGTGGCACAATCAACAAAGTCAGTCCAGTCCTGAGTCTGTGTCTTCTGGGTGTCACTGAACATTACCTGTACGGTTCAGTGGTTAAGCCAAACCCATCAATTAGAGCACTCTTCAGGACAGTGTAGTTTTTAGCATCCTCATGACTAACAGTGAGGAGCTTGTCCCTTCCTTTTTCTGAAAAGGAAAGTCACAAGATTGCTGCCCACTGACCCTGGGGAACCTGCTGTACCATGCAGGCCCTCTCCAAAGCAGTTATCCACTTGTGGATGTCATCCCCATCTTTATCCTGTGGTAAATATTTTAGTAATTTACCTTGATCATAATTTCTAGACATAAATAATAAATTCAAGTATGAAGAGCAGAGTCCGTGGTGGTTCGAATTCAGGGTCTTTATTCAGTAACTCGAGTTAAGGGAGAGCTCCGTCACCTGAGGAGGATCGGAAGAATCTCTAACTTTATTCTCAGAACACATGGAAATTTAAAGAAAAAAAGAGGAAGGAGCTTCCCTTCAATGCATGCCCGGATCATATGTTGAAATAAACAGAAGTCATGTAGGCCCGGATAATATTTTGCAATAGAACAGAAGTCATGACCATAAAAGGAGGCAACGCTGTGAAAAGGGGGCACATGGTAGATAAAATAAGGCTGAGTCATGATTTAGAATGAGGAAGCACAAGAGAGGCAAAGGTGTGAAGAAATAACGCTAGGCTGGTTCCTTAGATAAGAGAGAGAGAGTCGTGACAGGATGTCTGTTTGTCGTGTTTCAGCATTCGGGGACTCTTCTTCTCGGAATTGGTTGTCGTGGTTTAACAGAACGGGGGCTATTTCTCGGAATTGGTCTGATTATAGGGAAATGGTTACAGATGGGGGGGTCTTGTTCTCGGCATCGGCTTGACCACAGAAATGTATGGTTTAAGTGAGGAAACTGGTTCTCGGAATCGCCCTGAGCATAAAGATGTAATGTTGACCTTTTTGGGGAAGGAGAGTGCGTGTGCAACTTCGTGAGGTGCATGATCAGCGGGACATAACTTTACGATAAATAATCATTTTCCACATTCCCCCCTTGTCCCATAATATACCCTTCTAAAATTCTTTGCCTTTTCTAATCCACCTCTATACTCATTAGGCCGTTTACTTGTTCCTGTAACATAATTCTTTCCTTCTCTTTCTTTCTGGACTGGGTTTTTGGAATACAGGTAGTGGCACAGGAACTACAGAGTGCTGGGCCGCACTGAATACAGAGGCAGCAGGTGAAAAGAATGGCTAGAGCGAGACCTATGACTGTAAGCGCCTTCCATCCCCATGAGGACAGGAGGCCCCAGAGCCAACCTGTCAGGGACCAGGCACCAGTGTCTGCATCTAGTTTTCTGGAGAGTATATGAAGGCGGGAAATAGCAGAATACACTGAGGGTGCATTGTCTGGGATAAATACACAGCAGCTGGACCCGATCAGTTCACATACACCACCACGGTTAGCCAGTATGATATCTAAGACCATACGGTTCTGTAACGTCATGAGTCTGTCGGCAGCCATCTCAGCGGTGATGTTACTTAATGCACCAGCTGTTACGTTTATGGCTCCCTGGACTACACGAGTCAGTTGTCTTATGTGGCGGCTATTGATCATAGGCCCCCAGAATGGGATGACTCCTTTAAAGAAGTCGCCGGCCTCTTGGTCTGCTGTATCTTCAGCATCTATGGCCCCCCTTTGCCGTCTATTAATCACGGTCGGAGGGTCACTGAGATGATAATCTGCTGGAGCGGTGTAGGTAGGGGGAAGGAGAAATGCAATGTAGCATTTTCCGGACCAGCCTTGAGGTAGCCAAGTGCATGCGTGAGGTCCACAGATAAAGTATGTGTTGGGGCAGTGGTCATTGTTGGGAAATTTGGATCAAGTAGGGTGTACGTCTTGTTACATTCACTATCTCCCATTTTCTGACCCTTGCCCTTTCCTCTTACGCAGAATAGGCCCTTATGGGACACAGCCCATCCTCCCTGGTCTGCCTGTCTCTTCTGGACTGAGGATGTTTCCCTAAAGGAGGTAGTGTCATTAAAGAGGGAATAACTGGTGTTTTCACTATTGTCTGCTCGGCCCCATGTAGTAGTAAGCGTTATCATTCTTTCTACGGCTCGTGCTGTCTTTTTCTTTATATCATTCCAGGTACTAGTGTTCTTGATCTGGGTCTCGGGAATGTTTCTAACAGAAGCGGAGAATATCATAGAGAATGCATAGGTAGAACCAGCATAGCCGAAAGGGAGAGGAATAAAAGGCATTCTTCCATGTACGGAGTGTGGCATTAGGCCGCAGACCCAACAATTGGTCTTGTTAATTACCAGTTGATGTTGATGGAGTGTGGAGATGAACGTGTTATTGAAGAATTCACTTCGTCTGCTCTTGAGGTGTGGAGGAAGATCTATGTATGAGTGCATCGCAGTGTTGTTCAAAGGCGTGGGGGAAGATGGTGGGAAAGCTAGATGAAGGAACCAACCTAGACAAGACATGATGCATAAAATGAGAATCAGGATAGTAAGGAGAATAGAGATCTTGTTCTTAAACAAGTTCGCACAATGAGTCTTTATCTTCCTGATTTCGGCTGCTTAGTTTTTGAGAAAGAAAAGATGCACCAGTGACCGGACTCTTCCCAGCAACCGTTTCACCAAGCGTCCGTCTTGGGCTTAAATAGCCACTGGCAGGCCGGTTTCAGATGCAATGTCTCAAGTCTGTTTGGGATAGGATCGCAGCCGCGATTTGTACTCTTCTTGGGGTAAAAGTTCTGGAAGGGGTAAAACAAAGTCTGTCGTTTCAGTGTCTTTAAAGTCTGATTTTTCAGTGTCTCTGGTCTCAGGATCAGCAACAGTGTTCGAAGTTGGTCCGTAGAAGGGTTTACAGTGGGAGACGTGGAGCCAGCCTTTTCGTCCCTCGACCTTGACGGCGGTCCTCGTCGTCAGCAGCACTAGCTTGGGGGACGTCCGCCTTTTCTCCAGAGGGCTGGTTCGATCAAATTTCTGACGAGCATCCAGTGACCAGGCTGAAGGGGGTGCTCGTCGGGCGAGGTTTTGTCGGGAAAGGCTGCATCCACCTATGAACGACAAGAGCGTAGTGCAGACATCAAAGAAGCCAAGTAATCTGTCAGTACATTCGCATCAATGGCAATTAACTTTTTAGGAGATGGGACACCCCAGATATTCGGAGGCCTCCCAAAGGTGACCTCGTAGGGAGATAGGCCCGTCCGGGAATGTGCCACCATTCTCATATAGAAGAGGGCAACGGGAAGGGCTGTCACCCAGTCTATTTGCTTGTCAGCGCAAATTTTTGCCAACTTCGTTTTTAATGTCTGGTTATGTCGTCCAACTAGGCCTGCTGCTTTGGGATGCCTAACACAGTGGAACTTCCAGGTGTATCCTAGCAGTAAGGAGACAGCCTCCATCAATTTAGAGGAGAATGGTTGTCCGTTATCAGAGTATATGACTCTTGGAAACCCATATCGAGGGAAAAATTCCCTCACCAATTGTTTAGCTGTCATCTGGGCACCATAGTCTGGGACAGGGTATGCTTCCGTCCATCGGGTTAAGGTACAGACTACTATGAGGACATACTTATATCCCGACATCTCTCCATCTGTATGTAGTCCATTTGTAAGACTTCGAAGGGGTGATCAGGAGGATGGAATCCTCCTTGTTCAACTGAGATACTTTTCCCTGGATTGAACTGACAGCAAATCATACAGGTTTGTACTTTTTGTTTGGCTGCTGCACGTAGATGCTTGTTGTGCCATATCATATTCAGACTGTCTAACATTCCTTTTTCACCTAGATGTGCGGGACCATGGGCAGTGTCTATCATTACGGGAACCATTAGGTCAGGGAGAAACCATTTGGACTTGTCTTTTGTTACCCAACCTTGATCTGTATGTGAACCTCCCTCCTCCTCCCATTTTCTCTTTTCGGTCTCTGTGGCTTGGTTTTGGATGTCCACTACATCCTTGGTGGGATCGATAACTGGACAGATCGTTCTAATGGTGGTTTCGGTGCTTAGTGTTCCTGTCTGAGCAGCATGTTTGGCGGTGGCATCTGCTAGAGCATTACCTTTAGTGATAGAGTCTGTGACATTAGTGTGTGCTTTACATTTCAGTATGGCTACTTCTGCAGGTCTGTGTATTGATTCTAGTAGCTGGAGAATAAAATCTCCATGTTGGATTTTTGTTCCATGAGAGGTTAGAAAACCTCTCTCCCTCCAAAGGATGCCAAAATTATGGACTACCCCGAACGCATATTGCGAATCGGTGTAGATAATGACTCGTTTTCCTTTAGACCATTCACATGCTTGGGTAAGGGCTATTAGTTCTGCTGCTCGTGCTGAATGTACGGATATTCTGGCTGCTAAAAGGACTGTGTTCTCTGTAGTGACAGCATAGGCCGCCAAAAGTTCGCCTGATTGGAGGCGCATACAGGAACCGTCTACAAACAATGTGTGTTCTGGTGTACTGAGAGGGACATCCGTAAGATCAGACCGGGGTTTTGTGACTAGTTCGACTAACCCAAGGCAGTCATGGATCTGGTTGTCAACTGGGACAGCAGGCAGTAGTGTAGCTGGGTTGAGGATATTGCATCTTTTGATGATGATGTGGGATTGGAACAGAGTGACTTCATAGCCTGTAAGGCGAGCTATGGTCAAGTGTTGTGTTTGTGTCCTATTCAAGAGTAATTCTACTGCATGGGGGACTTGTACTTCCAGAGAGTGTCCTAGTACTATGGAATCACGTTGTCGTATTGCTAGAGCTGTAGCTGCAACAGACTTCAGACAGGCAGGCAAACCTTGTGCAACAGGGTCGAGAGTGCTAGAAAAATAAGCACAGGGACGATGTTTGTTGGCTTGTGTTTGTGTGAGTACTGACAATGTAGTACTTAAAATTTTGGACTCGTGTTATAAACTGCGTCGTAACACGACGATTTTTATTGTCAAAAGACCGAATATGACAAGTACACTATGCACAAGCATTTTCGTCATATTCGAGTGACGATTTCGCCCCAAAATCGTCATTATCGTTCTGAACCCTTGGGTTCCATTTTGAATACGGCAGCCATTTTGTGAGTTGCCCTCACATAGGCAGATGAATTAAGCCAAATTCGATTCCAAAGGACACGTACATCTTAATTGACTTCTCTGCGACCTGGGCAACCTGGAACCATTGCCCCAGGCCGAACCTGCCCGGCCACTTCCTCTCCCAGTGGCCGAACGAGATAGCATCAAGGCACAGCCTGCCATAAACTTTGTCATCACACACACACCCTGCCTAATTTTGCTCACTATTAAGGACTCACAAAAGAGGACAATGATGAATCTGGGGGATAGGTACTATATAATGCGTGGAGAAGGAAAAAGGTAAGGTAAAACATATGCGGACAATAGAAGCATCTAAGACTTCGAATTTTTTAAGAAAGGTGTTTATAATGTGATTATTGAAAGAGTAGGGTGTTTAGTTATAATATTGTATGTTTTAACTATGTGTTTACCTAGTTTCCAGATCTGTAATCAGAGCATAGCTCTAGTTAATGTTGTTGCCACATGTTAATGTTACCACAACTTGTAAAGTGTAAACTGCCCCAGGAAAGGGGTGACCTGGTGCTGACAGCAGAGCAACTGACAGGTTCAGATGGCGCAGATGCAAGGGCTACACTGCAGGACCAGGCGTGTTTTAATGGCCTTCCTGAATAGTGCAGTTGCATTAGCCATGGGATTAGAACTTTCCAACCGAATGACCTAAAAGAGTGATAAAAACCCAGCCACATAGCAGGGATAGGCCGCAGACTGTGCACATCAGGGGTTGTCCTTCTGTGGAGGATGGGTTGCTCCGCAGCACATCCCCGAACCGCAGAGCCAAAGTACATGCACAGTAGGAGTTGTCCACCTTTGGATGGTGAGGGACAGAGCCTGGCAGGAGTGTATGCTTGGAATAAATGTTGTTATCCTGCATACAATCATCCCTCATACCATCACCCCGCATTTTTCCCAACACAAATGTAATTACTACATAATACCATTACCGCGCAAACTTTCACTCTGCATATTAAGTTACCACGCATGCCTTAACAATGCAAAGGCATGCGTGGTGAAGGCATAAACTGTATAAAAGTGATTTTCCTTAATATATATATATAAAAAAGAATATATATATATATATATATATATATTCACAGAAAAAACCATAGGTTATAGACCATATATAGTTAGGAATTAGCATTTACAAAACCTTGAAAATTCACTGAAAAAACCATAGGTTATAGACCATATATAGTTAGGAAATAGCATTTAGAAAACCTTATTTTACTCACACAAAACCATTGAAATTCCATATATAGTTAGTTGCACTAACTATATATCGCGCACCTGCAATCCACTGCTGATGATGTCACATATTACATCATTCATGACATGGTCAGTGACATCACTGATGACATCACTGATGACATCTCAAATGACATCACTGATGACATCACTGATGACATCTCATTTGACATTACTGATCACATCACTGATGACATCATTCATGTGATGATACAATGAACCTCTTCAGACTCTAATATAACCTTAGATACACTCAGTGTAAACAGACACTCACAGACTGTCACTCATCCATGGAGTTACTCACACACCTAGTCAGTCTTGCAAAGAATCAATCACACCTCGATTTCCTCAACTATATAGTTATACACACCTTAC
Source organism: Lissotriton helveticus (assembly GCF_964261635.1). Lineage (NCBI taxonomy): Eukaryota > Metazoa > Chordata > Amphibia > Caudata > Salamandridae > Lissotriton > Lissotriton helveticus. The sequence continues at coordinate 1,498,180,500 of NC_136063.1, read as the reverse complement.
TTATTGGAACATATAATAACACATATTTACTCTGTTATACAATCCCTGATACAAGTTCACAATAATCCATACAGCCACTCACACATTCACTGGCTCTTATGCACAGTTATTTATATATGTCAACTATCACATGTACTGTGTTTTACATATGTACTTACTTTGACATGTAGCACTGAGATATCCATTCACTCACCAATACACTCATGCACACAGTCAACCGCCCATACAGATGTTTCCACATGCACTTTTGAACCCATACATCTAGTGAATCAACTGCTCACACATCTATGCACAGAGTCATACACCTCCCAGACACCCACACACACACTCAGTCTCCCATACAAATACTTGGGCAACTAATCAATAACCCATATAGTTAGTCATATAGCTAATGATCAACACATGCATCAGATTACAAAACAACAGACACAATGATGCACAATTTAAAACAGTTTAGTCACTAACCCATGCACTCAGTGAGACACATTTAATCACTCACTTATACAGTCAGTCATGCACCTACTAAATCCTTCATCCAGACACTTATACATCCACTCATTCTTCAATATGTAAGACATATTTTAACTTTACAGAAGCATACAGTCACTGGATGTTGTCATCAGTGATGTCATCAGTGATGTCATTTGAGATGTCATCAGTGATGTCATCAGTGATGTCACTGACCATGTCATGAATGATGTAATATGTGACATCATCAGCAGTGGATTGCAGGTGCGCGATATATAGTTAGTGCAACTAACTATATATGGAATTTCAATGGTTTTGTGTGAGTAAAATAAGGTTTTCTAAATGCTATTTCCTAACTATATATGGTCTATAACCTATGGTTTTTTCAGTGAATTTTCAAGGTTTTGTAAATGCTAATTCCTAACTATATATGGTCTATAACCTATGGTTTTTTCTGTGAATTTCATTGGTTTTTTAACAGCTAATATCTGTAGCTGTAAAATGTATTCTTCTTTAAATCCAAAAATATATTTTATATGTTTATGAATAATTTTTTTTTTAAATATTTTTTTTTCTTCGTTCCCGCTTCGCGAATCGGGAAGCTTCCCGTTAGCTGACCTTGATGCCGCGAAATAGACCGCGAGCCGGTAAACGTTTCTTTACCGCAAGTGCCGCGTTAGAAAACAACATCGTGACGCCTCCCGTCCGCATGACGTTCCACGTTGTCGCTTGATACGTCATATGACGTGCTACGTTAGCAAACTGGTACGCGAAGCGAGTGCCAAAGCGCAGGTTTCTGGAAGCAAACCGGGAGGCCCTGCAAAGCGCTTAACGTAAACACAGCAAGTCATGTGACTTGGTAATAACACTTTTCATTGGTTCATTTCACTTTTGGTTTCCTAATGATGTAAGACTAGGTCATATAATCTAAAATGAACACTTTTGATTGGTTGAGAACTCTTGTTTTTCCCAAATGATGAAAATCCCTCCTTCTTTCCTCACTCTGACTTTCATCATTGTGAGAGAAAGACCCTTTGTGATCACTGAGCAATGGCTTCTTTAGTAGCTTCAGCTGGTGCTTCCCCACCACCTCCACCACATCCAAGGAAGAGTGGACCACCTGCTCAAGTTGTAATTCAACAAGAAGAAGAAGAAGAGGAACAGGAGGACGAGCACGAAGAGAGGCAGTTTTTGCCTGAGCAGCCCAAGACGTCTCACCGGAAAGAAAACTTCATTTGGCAATTTTTTAAAATTCCCAAAGGTCAGAAAAAAGTAAATGCAAGATACGTAACTTGCCTTATATGTCAAGATAGACTGTCCAGAGGGACCGACAAAAAATACAGTTTCGGAAACTACACAATGCATCGCCATATGACTAGGTGGCATCCTAACAACTACAGTGCTGCACAGTTTCGGAACGACCTAGATAATCTCCCTATTATGGCCAGAAGATCTGTTGTACCGGAAGTAACGGGACCAGAGGGCAGGGAGATGGTGCCAAATATACAAATGAGATTTGGTGAAGTAAAACACACCTGCGTATTTTGCGATGGATTCATTTCCTACGGAGAAAGAAGCATCACTCTGATCAACAGAGCTATTGACTATCATATGCAAGTTTGTCCGAAACGCCCAAAATAATAAATACTTCTTTTTTTTGTTTTGTTGCTCCTGTTGAGCCCTTTACAATGAATCGTTTTCATTGCCCCCTCCAAGAAAAACCCAAAAAAATATAAAACTGTTCCGAAAAATTCAAAAACAGTAAAAAAATGTTCAGAAAAATAAAATAAAAAGTTCTTTTCAGAACTACCTCCCCGTTATTAAAAAATTGGTACAATATTTGGAACTGTGCCAACCTCTATTTCTCTTAGTTCGCTTCCTAGTTCGCTCGCTGGTACGCGAACTGGAAGCGAACCAAAAACAGTAAGTATAAGGGAAGGAAACACACACTTATGTTAAAAGAAAGACAGCTATAGGGGAGTAAACTAGAGATACTATTACCCATAATCCACTACTGATGATGTCACATATTACATCATTCATGACATGCTCAGTGACATCATCAGCAGAGGATTGCGGGTTTTTTGGCAACATGCCTTATCCACGGTTTAATAACGCTGCCTTTTGCTTTATATAAGTTTTCAAATTGTATGAAATATATACCAATAGGTCTTTATGAACCTTTAGGTAGTGCTTTTGTTCATGAGGTCTGGTCGCTTCCATACACATACAGATGTTTCAAAGATGATCAAGAAGTTTATCTGAATGGAGAGGAATGCACTGAGACGCCAGATCATTCACTAATGTGTAGGCACATACAGTTACACGATTCATGCAACAAACACCGACCAAATATGGCTTGCGTGTTGCAAGGCACGCCAGTTCCTGCTATCATCCCCACGTTCAAGTTGTTGGAAAATGGTAGTTATTTGATGCTCAATAATGAAGATTGTTCTGAGTTAATTAAAAAGTATTCCTTTTATCGTAACAGTAAGTGAACGGGTTATTTGCTGCAGAAATGTTCTATTTCCTCCCACACATGAACATAGGGAGTTTTCAATCTGGCCACAAATACCAACCTTGGGACACGTTTCAACGGCATGACAAGAATAAGAGCTCTTTTGTCTCAGAGAGAGGTGGCCTTGAGTTCGGCCCGTGAAACTTTCGTACTTCACATAGCGAACACCCGTACACAGGTTTGCCTTTCAATTTCAGCAACATGTTTCCGACTATCTTTAACGCATCCTCCACAAAATCCCTGGCACACTTTTTTAAAGTTGTTACCAGTGGTCTCGTGACTTCATTTGAGAAAATCTTTGGAGTCATCCCTGCTCCCTTTCATTCCATTTTCTCCACTCTGGTTCGTGGATTGCATTTTTACTTGCATTACCAGCGGACGCTCTTGTGCTTTTTTACATTTTTAAATATGGATGTCCCTCCTATGCAACCTCCGACCCTGCAGCTGCTGACACTGTTCCGCAATCGCATGCTAGAATATTATGGCACAATGCCGTTGGCGATATTAAGCACGGCATATGGATTATCTTTTCGGTTCTCCTACTTCACCTGTGTCCAGCCTGTATTTCACTGCCTGACCTGTGATTTCGATTGGGCCATTGATTTGTGTCTCTGCGGACCGGTTTCTCCTGACGTCGACTTTAATCAGCTGATGACTCCTATCATTACTCACGAGTTGATTTGTCCTGGCGAAAGGATTATGGCTGTGGCATTGATGCATGGACTACTTGGTCCCTGGAATTTACTGGCGGCAGCACAGTCTTTCTTGGAACACAGCTTTCTTGAAAACCCACCGAGCTGTCCTCTGATGGTGATAGAGGATCCGGTGCTGGGAGAGCACGTATGTTCTTTTCCGCTTTTAAATTGGATGGCTGAACTGTTTTCGGATGAAGACGGTGACTTCCTATTGGAGGCTGTTGCAGCTTATTTTGCATACACAGTTATGTCATAGACCTTTTTCATGTTTGATATGCTGAGTACTAGCATTTCATTGACAATTCATTGACTTATTTGTCAAGTTTTTATTATTTACCTTGCCTATTGGCTTAAGACTCGATAAAGTACTTGGCTGTTTTATTTTTCTTTAGCATTGCATTTTCCTAGTTTTTAATGCTTTACCTTGCGGACCGTCCACATATAAACTTGCAATCTGCTCTCATGAGATGGCACTTCTATTATCTTATTCAGTTCGTTTCCGGATCATGAGGAGGTGTCATCTAGGTCCTGGATATCTTTACACCGTGTTAAGTTAGCATGGGCTCATTACCGGTTTAAACGCCATTTTTCCTTTTTTGCAACTTCTGCACACGACACTTAGTTGTTGCTTTAGCTTTCCACCTAGTAGTTCATCGTGGTTTACATGAGAATAATATGTTATTGGTCTACTATCTGCTTTACTTGTTAAACTATATCTGTACAGCGAGTGCTAAAGTTTCAAGAACAACACGATACAGAATTGTTATGAGGTCTGATCTCCACGACTTCATACTCATAACATAAGTGCAACTTCTGCCAATTCTGGGCATGAGGCGGGTTTTATATTGCTTTGCCGAACACACATACACAACAGTTGATGCGGTTCACATGAAGAGAGAGCTGGTGTATGCTGATGTGATTCCTTCAAATCTAAGACACTAAAGTATGGACACGCCCTAAACCAACACAAAGAGACCTTCTTAGCAAATAATATAATATGTGTATTAGGGAGGGTGAGATATAAGCAGCCGCGGGCCGTGGAGGGAGTTACGATGGGGCAGGGAGGCGGGGAGGGGGAGAAGCAGGGTGGAGCCCTCTCTACCTTGCCCCTCCCCCTCCCCGCCTCCCTGCCCCACCGTAACTCCCTCCACGGCCCGCGGCTGCTTATAAGTGTTGCTAACTCTTATTCATTTACAGCATGTTAACATACTGTCACCATTCGCTTTTTATGTACTAGTAACTATGCTGGTAATTTTGCTACTGATAATATGTGTACTTGTATTCTCCACCCTGCTTCTCCCCCTCCCCGCCTCCCTGCCTCACCGTAACTCCCTCCACGGCCCGCGGCTGCTTATAAGTGTTGCTAACTCTTATTCATTTACAGCATGTTAACATACTATCACCATTCACTTTTTATGTACTAGTAACTATGCTGGTAATTTTGCTACTGATAATATGTGTACTTTTATTATCTAAGGTACTACGCCTGAGAAGACGGCATTAGTAAATAAACATTTCAAATACACATGTGTTCTTCTTAACTCCATGTTCTGGTTTCTAAGAAATATATAACGACCGACTGTTCATGAGTTCCACGTATCCTGAGGTACTATAAGTTCATATTCTGGATTGTCTAAACATTGAGAGTTTGTTATATCCAATGTGACACTGTACCTAGCTTGCTAAATAGTTTTTGATTACTAACGTGAGTTTTGGGACACCCTAATTCGCCGAGGTTCCAATCCTCTGTCCACAGTTCTGTGTGAGAACAGAAACCCTGCGACAGGGGCACCCCCGACCCTTGCTGGAGCTTCATCACACTTGCGATACAACTCCAGCAATGCGCCACCTTTACGGCACAGATACATCACGCATCTGTGCTGTTTTTGCCCCATGATGCGCCGCATTGTAAATGCAGCACACCATAGGTGACGGAACAGCGGCACAGAATGACTAACACATCCCTGGTGATGCGCCAGTCATCATAAATCTATCCCTATGCTTCTTATCTTGTTAGAGATGAACCGCCATATGTATCATAAAAGTTATTTGCATTTCCTAAATAGCGAACTTTAAGGAATAAATAGCGATTCTTTACCATTCCTAGTTTGCGATGAGCTATTTGCTAATTAGCCGAATGTAGCCCAATGAAGCCCAATGTAGCCCAATGTAGCCCAAAGATGGCCGCCAGACACACAAAAAAACAAATGTAGCCCAAATATCAGCCAGATGTAGCCCAACTATAGCCCAGTGACAGAATGACCAATCAGCTTCGCAAACCTCCGTTACGCGAAGCGGAGCGCTGTTACAGATATATATCTTTTTTTGAACGTTAATTTCTCAAAATCCACTGGAGCACATATATTGAGACCTAGCAAAGGCACATCGGGCTACCAGTCCCTAATATTTTGCCAAGTTTCGTGCAAATCCATTCAGCCGTTCAATTATTATTTTTATTATTTTTTTTTGCCCCGCGGGGCCCTTTTAAAACCTCCACATCAAACCTAGGGGGTCAGCGAGGATCTACTATGCCCCCTTATAGTTATTTCCCCCTTTGTTTTGACCTCCTCTTGTCTCTCGATCCTACCGAGAGACAAGATGGCGGCCGCTACGGACTGTTTGGAATGTTGACAGACGCCGGAGAACCAATCAGCTTCGCTTCACAAAGCTCCGTTGCGCGAAAAGTCCGCGAACCAGAGCGCTAACCGGTCCGCTGTTACAGATATATATCTTTTTTTAAACGTTAATTTCTCAAAATCCACTGGAGCACATATATTGAGACCTACAAAAGGCACATCGGGCTACCAGTCCCTACAATTTTGCCAAGTTTCGTGCAAATCCATTCAGCCGTTCGGGCTAAAAGTGAGGCCAACCGCCCTATGGAAAACTCAATGTTAAAAACACGTTTTGGGACCCCCCTTTTTTCTCGGCCCCCACTGGACGAACCCCCCCCAAATTTTCAAGGGCTGCTCAGAAACAAAATGTGCCATTTTCCTGAAAATTTCAGCCGATTCCGTCCACAAACGCCAAAGTTATTAGACATAGAATTTTCAAAAAACCCATAGAGAAAAAATCCTAACTATATATACCTACTGGCGACCGCCAGTAGGTAATATATATATGTATATATATATATATATATATATATATATATATATATATATATATATATATATATATATTTTCTTTTTATGGGGGTGGGGCAGATTTACAAGCCCCGTACACCACATTTGCGCCACCGTTGCACCTTTGTGATGCAGCAGTGTCGCAAAGCCAACGCCATGCTGTGGGGTATTTACAATGGGAAGCATCTAGGGAGATGCGTCACGTTGTAAAGCCCTGTGCCACATGTGGGCGTTCAGGCACGGGGGGTGGGGGGGCGTTCAGACGCAAGAACACCTCCTAAAAGTGGCTGAGTGAAATCTACAAGATTTTACTCAGTCACTTTTACAGCCATGCTGCCTCAAACTCCTACGCCTGCTTGAAGCAGGCGTAAGGATTGACGGAGCATGTTAGGCATAGGGGCACCCGAGGCTTGCTGGAGCTGCGCCGCGCTTGTGACGCAACTCCAGCAATGTGCCTCCTTTATGGCATCAGATGCGTCACGCATTTGTCTAGTCTCGCCCCATGGTGCACCACATTGTAAATGCGGCGCTTCCATGGTGGCGCAAGAAGTGTCTGCTGTGACGCAAAATAACTACCGCATCCCTGCTGATATGCAGGCATGCGCCAGTTATTGTAAATCAGCCCCACAACATATATTTACGAATATTTTTTTATATATTTATTTTATATCTATACTTCAGCTCTCATTCCCAAAATTTAAGAGAAATAAGCACTCACAGGTGACGTTCACTAAGGATCTTTACTCACACCAAACAAACGCCTTTTGTCCAATGCGTTTCGGGCTTGCCTTGATTCTTCAGATACTATCCATGAGGAAGGGCGCACGCCTGAAACTCGTTGGACAGGAGGACGAGTGACTATTATGCCCGTGGTAGCTGCTTTTGCCTTTCAGCATGTCCTGCCTGCGTGTGCTGTCCCACCGAGGGGTAACTCTTTTTCTGACATTTATTGTGGCTGACCCAGTCACGGGGCAGCACCGCCCTTAAAATCTGAGCAGGTCGGCTGCTACTTATTTGAGGCCCTGGGCAATGGCGGCTCTATAGAGACATTGTTTCCTCTAAGGGATAAAATCTTTATTGATGTTATCAATGGCAACGACCCACATGGGTAAAGATTTTGTGAACTACCAGTCCCGGAATGCAAAAGAATGCAAATTACTCACCTGAGTTTTATCTGTGCAATGGAAATAAATGAGGGTATAGACTGGTAACAATTGCTTGCCTTGATTCTTCAGATACTGTCCATGAGGAAGGGCGCACGCCCGAAACGCCTTGGACAGGAGGACAAGTGAGGATTATGCGCGTGGTAGCTGCTTTTGTGTTTCACAATGTCCTGCCTGCGTGTGCTGTCCCACCGAGGTGGTAACTCTTTTTCTGACATATATATATATATATATATATTATATCTCTGCTTGAGCCCAGGATCTCCCGCGCTCCAGCCAAAAGAAGCCGCAACTCCAGTCCAAGTTTTTTAAAGAAACTGATAGATTTATTGGTTAAATCAATACAGCATACTTCACAGCATGAAACCGGTTTCATGCTGTGAAGTATGCTGTATTGATTTAACCAATAAATCTATCAGTTTCTTTAAAAAACTTGGACTGGAGTTGCGGCTTCTTTTGGCTGGAGCGCGGGAGATCCTGGGCTCAAGCAGAGATATAATATGTTGCGGTGTGGTTCTACCGCGCGAAGCAACGCACTTGCCAGCAGCGCCTAAAGTGAGAGGAGAACGGAACCATCTGGGATATATATATATATATATATAACCCTAAACCCACTGTTAGATTTGGGGGTCTCTAGTTGGCACAGGTAGGTACTTGTGACAAATAGGGACCCTTGCCTCTAGTCAGGGTAAGGGGGTACACTCCTAAAATAACCCTTGCTCACCCCCTTGGTAGCTTGGCACGAGCAGATAGGCTTATCTGAGAGGCAGTGTGTAAAGCATTTGTGACCACATACAGTATCCCAGTGACAACACTACAGATGGACACCACACAGTTGTATATTAAAAATAAGTATTCTTTATATAGATTTACCACAAGACCATAAACGACAAAAACACACAATACTATACTTAAGATGATAGCTTTAGCTTAATTCACTTCAGTTCTTAAGATGCGACACTTTGCGTCAATGTACCTTACGATGCATTGCGCTTCCACATCAAGCAATGTTGCAACGATGGAAATATGCCAAAGTTCTGGTGCAAAGAAATAAAGACGTGAAGATTTTCCATATGCGGCAGGCTTCTCCGATGATGCGAGAAGTCTCGATTTGATGCGTCAGCTGCAGCGGCTACACCCTTGTTCAGCGATGCGACGGCAACAGCTTCAGCTGAGACACTCTTCTCCGACGTTTGCGAGAAGCTTCCGTACGATGCAACAACTACAGCGGCGACATCTTTGTTCAGAAATGCGACGGCAGCACGCTTCTCCGGGAGATGCGAGGCACTTACCTCGAAGCATTGCAATATGACAGCTCCAGTGGCGACACAATTGTTCAGAAGTGCAACAGCAGCAGCAGTGACGGCTACACGCTTCTTCCTCGTTGGAAGACACTTCTCTTGATGCGGTGCAATACGACAGCCACAGCGGCGACATCCTTGTTCAGAAATGCGACGGCAGCGGCAGCGGCGGTGACACGCTTCCTCCTTGTTGCGGGATGCTTCTCTCGATGCAGTGCAATATGACAGCTACAGCGGCGACACCCTTGTTCAGAGATTCAACGGCAGCAGCAGCGACACGCTTGTTCCTCGTTGAGTCGCGCTTCCAGCTCCTTGCAACACGCAGTCCATCAGAAGGCCCAAAACAGCAGCAGGCACTTCCAAAGAACTCTGGGGAGCTGGGGTTTGAAGTCTGAAGTCTGTTGTCCATGAGAATTCAGCAGGAGGCAAGCTCTTTTCCAAGCCCTTGGAGATACTTCACAAGTTGAAAGTAAAGCACACAAAGTTCTTTCTCCTCTCTTTGGCAGTAAGGCAACCACTGCAGGCCAATCCCCTAAGCAGCACTTCAGCTTAGGAATAGTCTCTCCTCAAGTTCTTCAGGTTCCTCTTCTCAGTAGAGGTTTCTTCTTGTAGTCCAAAGTGATCTAATTTCTTGGGATCAGGGTCCCAATATTTATACCCCAAAATCCTTTGTCCTCTGAGGGCAGAGGGGCCTTTGCCCAGTCCAAACCAGTTCTGTACCACTCTATTTACATGACTCCTTCTTTCCTTTCACAGTGCAGGGCAGAAACATCAGACACCCCACAGGAAGGTGAAGCCAGCATTATGAAGGGAATGCACAGCCCTGGAGCACTTTGTTGACATGATTCCTTCTCTTCTTTCACAGTGCGGGGCAGAGACATCAGACGCGCCACAGGGGGTGGAGACAGCACTGTGGGAGGCAGGCACTGTCCTATTCAGGTCCCAGGTGCAACTACTCCCTCCCATCTAGACGCATATCTCTCTATTCACCACTGGGCAGACTCACCCTGCTTCCTGGAATTCCCCAGCCCTGTCACTCAAACTCCAGACAAGGAATACACAACCTAGCAGAGGCAGTCCTGGATAGTTAGACAAGAAAATACCTACTTCCTAAAAGTGGTATTTTTAAACACAGAATGTTAAAAAAACAAATTCACTATAAAATATGTATTTTATCATTCTGAGTTCAGGCATACTAAACTAAACTTTTCCATGTTCCCTGAGTCAGTTAGGATTATAAAATGTAATAATCTACTGCCCATTCTGGCCTATGGAGAAAAGTATCCTTGCAATAGTGAAAAACGAAAATGGCTGTAATTCACTGTTAGGACATGCCACCCACATCAGGGATTGTCCTACCTTATACTTACAATGCACCCTGTCCTTGGGCCTACCATAGGGTGTCTGATATGAAGAAAAGGGAAGGTTTAGGGACTGGCAAGTGGGTGAACTTGCCCAGTCAGCATGACAGTATCAGACTGCACACAGGCTCTGTAATGGCAGGCCTTAGACACATTTTACAAGGCTGCTTCTGTGGGAGGCAACCAGTGCTGCAAGCTCACAAGCAGCATTTGGTTTACAAGCCCTGGGCACACTCAGTGCACTGTAGTAGGGTCTGACCAGTAAACCACATCCGTCAATCATGGAATCACTAATTCATACATCAATTTACAATAGGGAGAGCATATGCACTTTAGCACTAATCAGCAGTGGTAAAGTGCCCAGAGTCATAAAATATCCAACAACAGGTAAGAAAAAATATAAGAGGAAGGCAAAAAGTTCAGGGATGACCCTGCAAAAAGTCCAACACCCACCCTAAACCCAAAAGTACCCCTGCACCCCAAAACCTAATCCCACTGTGAACCCTAAAAATACCCCCTACACCCCAAAACCCTATTCCACCCTGACACCTAAAATTACCCCTGCACCCCAAAACCTAAACGCACAATGAACCCTAAAATTACCCCCTTCACCCCTAAAATTACCCCTGCACCGCAAAACCTAAACGCACCCTGAACCCCAAAAATAACCCAGCACCACTAAACCCACCCTGAACCCTAAAATTACCACTAAACCCCAAAACCCTAACACACCCTGACTCCTAAAAATACCCCAGCACCCCAAAACCTAAACGCACACTGAACCCTAAAAAATACCCCCTACACCCCAAAACCCTATTCTACCCTGACACCTAAAATTACCCCAAACCCCAAACCCAAAACGCACAATGAACCCTAAAATTACCCCCTTCACCCCTAAAATTACCCCTGCTCCGCAAAACCTAAACGCACCCTGAACCCCAAAAATATCCCAGCACCCCAAAACCTCAACGCACACTGAACCCTAAAATTACCCCCAACACCCCGAAACCCTAACCCACGCTGAACCCTAAAAATACCTCAGTACCCCAAAACCTAAACACACCCTGAACTCAAAAAATTCCCCAGCAGCCCAAAACCTTTATATATATATATATTCTATTTATTCTATCTTTTGCAGTGCCATCATCCCCCTTCAC
>NC_136063.1:1498101212-1498163712 GCF_964261635.1 Lissotriton helveticus | reverse complement strand
GCCCGGAGGCACAGGGGACGCCTCCCCAGGCCCTCCCTGACCCCATCCAGGGCTTACTGCCACACTGCAGGCCCAGGGACGGACCCGGGGCTGGGGCGGCATCCTGGCCCATCCAGCTGCCGGCTGAGGACCGCTAGGCCGAGAGGGGTTCCAGAGTACCTTGTCCCTAGTAATCCGGAGGTAGGCTACCCCTCTTTCTGGGAACAAGTGCGCACCGCGAAGCTCAGGGGACACTAGGCGCGAATGTGCCTGACCTCCTGGAGCCCTCGCTGGGATCCGGGAGTCAAATGGCACCTCATCGGGACTTCCAGGGAAGTCCGGCCATCTGGTCGCCTCATAGGAACGCATTGCAGGCGACCAGATGGCCGAGGCGATCTGGACGACCAGATGGCCGGGCACGAAAGGGAAGCCGCCCTGACTCTCCGGACCCCGTCCCGGGCACCGTCCTGGGCACCCTGCCACACGGCTGGACCCAGGACGGAGCCCCGGGTGGGGAGGCCATCCTCCCCAGGGCCCTCAGGGGCGACCAGATGGCCGGACTTCCCTGGAAGTCCTGATGAGGTACCATTCGCCTCCCGGATCCCAGCCAGGGCTCCAGGAGGTCGGGCACATTCGCGCCTAGGGTCCCCTGAGCCTCGCAGTGCGCACTTATTCCCAGAAAGAGCGGTAGCCTTCCTCCGGATTACTAGGCACAAGGTACTCTGGGACCCCTCTCGTCCTAGCGGTCCTCAGCCAGCAGCTGGACGGGCCAGGATGCCCCCCCAGCCCTGGGTCCGTCCCTGGGTCTGCCGCGTGGCAGGATAGGGTCCGGGAGGGCCCGGGCCTGGGGTCCCCGTCCCAACCGGCCTGCCGCACTGCCCGGGATGGCAGGGGTTCCGTTGTGCCCGGGGAGCCTGGCTGGGTTCAGGAGCTCCGGACGGGGCACTGTCCTGGGTCCTGCCACGTGGCAGGGTGCCCGTGACGGGGTCCGGAGGGCCCGGGAAGGCTTCTTCTGCACCTCGGGGCCTGGGAACCCCGGTGGGGTCCAGGGGCCCCGCTGGGCCCCAGGTGGGGTGCTCCGGCCCAGGGCCCTGTCCTCCGGCCTAGGGCCCTGTCCCCCAGCCTGCCGCACTGCCATAGGCCCGGGGCGGGGTTTTGTGGTGCCCGGGGAGCCTCCCCGTGCTTGGCTGCCTTCAGGAGCTCCGTGCGGGGCCCCTGAGGGCCCTTGGGAGGGTGGCCTCCCCAGCCAGGGTCCGTCCTGGGTCCTGCCGTGTGGAAGGGTGCCTGGGACAGGGTCCGGAGGGCCCGGGGTAGGCTTCCCCTGCGTCTCCAGGCCTGGGAGCCCTGGCTGTGTCCAGGGGCCCTGCCGGGCCCCAGGTTGCATGCTCGCGCCCAGGGCCCTGTCCCCCCGGCCTGCTGCACTGCCAAAGGCCCAGGACGGGGGTTCCGTGGTGCCAGGGGAGCCTCCCCTTGCTCGGCTGGCTTCAGGAGCCCCGTCCGGGGACCCTGAGGGCCCCGGGGAGGGTGGCCTCCCCACCCGGGGCTCCGTCCTGGGTCCTGCCGCGCGGAAGTGTGCCCAGGACGGGGTCAGGAGGGTCAAGGCTGCTTCCCTTTCATGCCCGGCCATCTGGTCGCCCAGATCCCCTCGGCCATCTGGTTGCCCGGATCCCATCGGCCATCTGGTCGTCCGCAATGCTTTCCTATGGGGCGACCAGATGGCCGCACTTCCCTGGAAGTCCCGATGGGGTGCCATTCGCCTCCCGGATCCCAGCGAGGGCTCCAGGAGGTCGGGTACTTTCGCGTCTTGGGTCTCCTGAGCCTCGCGGTGAGCACTTGTTCCCAGAAAGAGGGGTAGCCTTCCTCCGGATTACTAGGGACAAGGTACTCTAGGACCCCTCACGGCCTAGCAGTCCTCAGCCGGCAGCAGGCTCGGCCAGGATGCCGCCCCAGCCCCGGGTCCGTCCCTGGGCCTGCCGCGTGGCAGGAAGCCCTGGATGGAGTCCGGGAGGGCCCGGAGAGGCGTCCCCTGCGCCTCCGGGCTCCCGGCTGGGGCCAGGGGCCCCTCCGGGCCCCGGGTCAGGTGCTCCAGCTCTGGGCCCCGTCCCCCAGCCTGCCGCACTGCCAAAGGCCCAGGACGAGGTTACGTGGTGCCCGGGGAGCCTCCCCTTGCTCAGCTAGGTTCAGAAGCTCCGTTCAGGGCCCCTGAGGGGCCCCGGGGAGGCCAGCCTCCCCACCCGGGGCTCCGTCATGGGTCCTGTCGCGTGGCAGAGTGCCTGGGAAGGGGTCTGGAGGGCCCGGGGTAGGCTTCCCCTGCGCCTCCAGGCCTGGGAGCACCGGCTGGATCCAGGGGCCCTGCCGGGCATCGGGTCAGGTGCTCGGGGTCAGGGCCCTGTCCCCCCGGCCTGCTGCACTGCCAAAGGCCCGGGACGGGGGTTCCGTGGTGCCTGGGGAGCCTCTCCTTGCTCGGATGGCTTCAGAAGCCCCGTCCAGGTCCCCTGAGGGCCCCGGGGAGGGTGGCCTCGCCACCCGGGGCTCCATCCTGGGTCCAGCCGTGTGGCAGGGTGCCCGGGACGGTGCCCGGGACTGGGTCCGGACGGTCCAGGCGGCTTCCCTTTCGTGCCCGGCCATCTGGTCGCCGAGATCGCCTCGGCCATCTGGTCGCCCGCAATGCTTTCCTATGGGGTGACCAGATGGCCGGACTTCCCTGGAAGTCCCGATGAGGTGCCATTCGCCTCCGGGATCCCAGCCAGGGCTCCAGGAGGTCAGGCACATTCGCGCCTAGGGTCCCCTGAGCCTCGCGGTGCACACTTGATCCCATAACGAGGGGAAGCCTTCCTCCGGAATACTACGGACAAGGTACTCTGGGACTCCTCTCGGCCTAGCGGTCCTCAGCCGGCAGCTGGATGGGCCAGGATGCCGCCCCAGCCCCGGGTTCGTCCCTGGGTCTGCCGCGTGGCAGGATGCCCTGGATAGGGTCCGGGAGGGCCCTGGCCTGGGGTTCCCGTCCCCCGGCCTGCCGCACTGCCAAAGGCCCAGGACGGGGTTACGTGGTGCCCGGGGAGCCTCCCCTTGATCAGCTGGGTTCAGAAGCTCCGTTCTGGGCCCCTGAGGGGCCCCGGGGAGGGCGGCCTCCCCACCCGGTTCTCCGTCCTGGGTCCTGCCGCGTGGCAGGGTGCCTGGGACGGGGTCTGGAGGGCCCGGGGTAGGCTTCCCCTGCGCCTCCAGGCCTGGGAGCCCCGGCTGGATCCAGGGGCACTGCCGGGCCCCGGGTCGGGTGCTCGGGGTCAGGGCCCTGTCCCCCCGGCCTGCCGCACTGCCAAAGGCCCGGGACGGGGGTTCCGAGGTGCCCGGGGAGCCTCTCCTTGCTCCGCTGGCTTCAGGAGCCCCGTCCAGGTCCCCTGAGGGCCCCGGGGAGGCTGGCCTCCCCAACGGGGGCTCCGTCCTGGGTCCAGCCGGGTGGCAGGGTGCCCGGGACGGTGCCCGGGACCGGGTCCGGAGGGTCCAGGCAGCTTCCCTTTCGTGCCTGGCCATCTGGTCGCCCAGATCGCCTCGGCCATCTGGTCGCCCGCAGTTGATTGATTGATTGTGGGTTTCTAAAGTGTTAGAATCGACTTCCGAAGGAGTATTTCTGCGCTGTAGACCGCTGGGGAACCCGTCCTGGCTTTCCCTGTCAGATGGTCCCTACTGGGTATCTCCAAAGTGAAATCAGGCATCCCCGGCGTATGTGGGGGTCCGTTGTGGAGATGAGGCAAGGTAATGCCCAGAGTTGCCGAGTGTGATCCCTAGTTAGAGTAGGCACCGAGGCGAGAATTATCGAGTCCGTTGACCCTGGTCCAAGACCCTGCGACGTCGGGAATTGAACCCTGGTCCTGGGCCGTCCTCCGCTCCCGGGTCTGCCGCCTCTAACCAGTGAGCCACACCACTCCTCCACAATGCTTTCCTATGGGGTGACCAGATTGCCGGACTTCCCTGGAAGTCCCGATGAGGTGCCATTTGCCTCTGGGATCCCAGCCAGGGCTCCAGGAGGTCGGGCACATTCGTGTCTAGGGTCCCCTGAGCCTCACAGTGCGTACTTGTTCCGATAAAGAGGGGTAGCCTTCCTCCGGATTACTACGGACAAGGTACTCTGGCACCCCTCTCGGCCTAGCAGTCCTCAGCCGGCAGCTGGACGGGCCAGGATGCCGCCCCAGCCCCGGGTCCGTCCCTGGGTCTGCCGCGTGGCAGGATGCCCTGGATAGGGTCCGGGAGGGCCCTGGCCTGGGGTCCCCGTCCCCCCCGGCCTGCTGCACTGCCCGGGACGGCGGAGGTTCCGTTGTGCCCGGTGAGCCTGGCTGGGTTCAGGAGTTCCGTCTGGGGCTCAGTCCTGGGTCCTGCTGCGTGGCAGGGTGCCGTGACGGGGTCCGGAGGGCCCGGGGAGGCTTCTCCTGCGCCTCGGTGCCTGGGAACCCTGGTGGGGTCCAGGGGCCCTGCTGGGCCCCGGGTTGGGTGTTACGGCCCAGGGCCCTGTCCCCCGGCCTATGGCCCTGTCCCCCGGCCTGCCGCACTGCCAAAGGCGAAGGGGGTTCCGTGCTGCCCGGGGAGCCTCCCCTTTCTTGGCTGGCTTCAGGAGCCCCGTCCGGGGCCCCTGAGGGCCCTGGGGAGGGGGCCTCCCCACCCGGGGCTCCATCCTGGGTCCTGCCACGCGGCAGGGTGCCCGGGACGGGGTCTGGAGGGTCCAGGTGGCTTCCCTTTTGTGCCCGGCCATCTGGTTGCCCAGATCCCCTCGGCCATCTGGTTGCTCGGATCCCATCGGCCATCTGGTCGCCCGCAATGCTTTCCTATGGGGCGACCAGATGGTCGGACTTCCCTGGAAGTCCAGATGAGGTGCCATTCGCCTCGCGGATCCCAGTGAGGGCTCCAGGAGGTCAGGTACTTTCGCGCCTTGGGTCCCTTGAGCCTCGCGGTGCGCACTTGTTCCCAGAAAGAGGGGTTGCCTTCCTCTGGATTACTAGGGACAAGGTACTCTGGGACCCCTCACGGCCTAGAAGTCCTCAGCCGGCAGCTGGCTGGGCCAGGATGCCGCCCCAGCCCCGGGTCCGTCCCTGGGCCTGCCTCGTGGCTGGAAGCCCTGGATGGGGTCCGGAGGGCCCGGGGAGGTGTCCTCCGGGCTCCCGGCTGGGGCCAGGGGCCCTACCAGGCCCTGGGTCGGGTGCCCCAGCTCTGGGCCCCGTCCCCCGGCCTGTCGCACTGCCAAAGGCCCGGGACGGGTTTCCGTGGTGCCCGGGGAGCCTCCCCTTGCTCGGCTGTGTTCAGAAGCTCCGTCCAGGGCCCCTGAGGGGCCCCGGGGAGGGCGGCCTCCCCACCCAGTGCTCTGTCCTGGGTCCTGCCGCGTGGCAGGGTGCCTGAGACGGGGTCTGGAGGGCCCGGGGTAGGCTTCCCCTGCGCATCCAGGCCTGGGAGCCGCGGCTGGATCCAGGGGCCCCGCCGGGCCCCTGGTCGGGTTTTCGGGGTCAAGGCCCTGTCCCCCCAGCCTGCCGCACTGCCAAAGGCCCGGGACGGGAGTTCCGTGGTGCCCGGGGAGTCTCTCCTTGCTCGGCTGGCTTAGCCCCGTCCAGGTCCCCTGAGGGCCCCGGGAAGGGTGGCCTCCCCAACCGGGGCTCCGTCTTGGGTCCAGCCGTGTGGCAGGTTGCCCGGGACGGTGCCCGGGACCGGGTCCGGAGGGTCCAGGCAGCTTCCCTTTCGTGCCCGGCCATCTGGTCGCCCAGATCGCCTCGGCCATCTGGTTGCCCGGATCCCATCGGCCATCTGGTCGCCCGCAATGCTTTCCTATGGGGCGACCAGATGGCCGGACTTCCCTGGAAGTCCAGATGAGGTGCCATTCGCCTCCCGGATCCCAGCGAGGGCTCCAGGAGGTCAGGTACTTTCACACCTTGGGTCCCTTGAGCCTCGCGGTGCGCACTTGTTCCCAGAAAGAGGGGTTGCCTTCCTCCGGATTACTAGGGACAAGGTACTCTGGAACCCCTCACGGCCTAGCAGTCCTCAGCCGGCAGCTGGCTGGGCCAGGATTCCGCCCCAGCCCCGGGTCCGTCCCTGGGCCTGCCTCGTGGCTGGAAGCCCTGGATGGGGTCCGGAGGGCCCGGGGAGGCATCCCCTGTGCCTCTGGGCTCCCGGCTTGGGCCAGGGGCCCTGCTGGGCCCTGGGTCAGGTGCCCCAGCTCTGGGCCCCGTCCCCCGGCCTGTCGCACTGCCAAAGGCCCGGGACGGGTTTCCGTGGTGCCCGGGGAGCCTCCCCTTGCTCGGCTGGGTTCAGAAGCTCCATCTAGGGCCCCTAAGGGGGCCCCGGGGAGGGAGGCCTCCCCACCCAGGGCTCCGTCCTGGGTCCTGCCGCGTGGCAGGGTGCCTGGGACAGGGTCTGGAGGGCCCAGGGTAGGCTTCCCCTGCGCATCCAGGCATGGGAGCCCCGGCTGGATCCAGGGGCCCCGCCGGGCCCTGGTGGGGTTCTCGGGGTCAGGGCCCTGTCCCCCCAGCCTGCCGCACTGCCAAAGGCCCGGGACGGGAGTTCCGTGGTGCCCGGGGAGCCTCTCCTTGCTCGGCTGTCTTCAGGAGCCCCATCCGGGGCCCCTGAGGGCCCCGGGGAGGGTGGCCTCCCCACCCGGGGCTCCGTCCTGGGTCCAGCTGTGTGGCAGGGTGCCCAGGACGGGGTCCGGAGAGTCCAGGCGGCTTCCCTTTCCCTTTCCCTTTCCCTTGTTAGAAAGGTCAGATCTGATGCTTTCATTTGATCTGTCTACCTTTGGTATTATCTGAAGTTTTTTTTTTCCTAGCTGTCAGCCAAGGGAAAAACCTGAGATCGTACCTGATTTTGAGCACCTTGGGCTGGGTGGAAGAACTGACTTTGCCCCCTTAAACACAAAAACTTCAAAAAGTCACCCCTGGAGGCCAGAAAAGGGTCTTAGACACTCTTGGTATGTCATCTGAGGTATACTATGGGGTCCTTGGGTCCAGAACTAGAAATGTGATGTGACT
Source organism: Lissotriton helveticus (assembly GCF_964261635.1). Lineage (NCBI taxonomy): Eukaryota > Metazoa > Chordata > Amphibia > Caudata > Salamandridae > Lissotriton > Lissotriton helveticus. Next base: position 1,498,156,732 of record NC_136063.1, on the reverse strand, counting down.
CTGACCTCTATGGCTTATAATGGGAAAAATGAGTTTGACACCAAGCACCTCAAAATGTCACAAATAGGAGTCCGACATATGCCTGGAGGCTGGAAATGAGCCCTAGCCACTCTTGTTACATCACCTGAGGTATATAATGGGGTCCTGGTGGATACAGGGACCTGAAAACAGTCATGAGGATTGATACTGAAAATTAGCAAAACTCGCTAATAGTGAGCACTTTTAGCGAGTTTTGCTAATTTGTCAAATAGCTCAGGCTGGATATCAGAGACACCATTTGAGTGCACAGGATATAAAAACACTTGTTAGAAAGGTCAGTTCTGTTGCTTTCATTTGATCTATCCACCTTTGCTATTATCTGTACTTTTTTTTCAGCTTCCAGCCAAGGGGATAACCTGATATTGTACCCGATATTGAGCACCTTGGAATGGGTCGAAGAAGTGACTTTGCCCCCTTAAACACAAAAACTTCAAAAAGTCACCCCTGGAGGCCAGAATGAGCCCTAGCCACTCGTGTTATATCACCTCAGATATATAATGGGGTCCTGATGGCTACAGGGACCTGAAAACAGTCATGAGGGTTGATACTGAAAATTAGCAAAAATTGTCAAAAAATATTTTTTTGACAAGATTTGCTAATTTGTCAAATAGCTCAGACTGGATATCAGAGACACCGTTTGAGTGTTCAAGACATAAATACACTTGTTAGAAAGGTCAGATCTGATGCTTTCATTTGATCTGTCTACCTTTCATATTATCTGAAGTTTTTTTTCCAGCTTCCAGCCAAGGGAAAAACCTCTGTTCGTACCCGATTTTGAGCACCTTGGGCTGGGTGGAAGAAGTGACTTTGCCCCCTTAAACACAAAAACTTCAAAAAGTCACCCCTGGAGTCCAGAAAAGGGTCTTAGACACTCTTGGTATGTCATCTGAGGTATACTATGGGGTCCTTGGGTCCAGAACTAGAAATGTAATGTGACTCTGTGCTGTATGGCTTATAATGGGAAAAAATTAGTTTGACACCAAACACCTCGAAATGTCACAAATAGGATCCGACATGTGCCTGGAGGCTGGATAGCCACTCTTGCTATATTACCTGAGATATATAATGGGGTCCTTGTGGCTACAGGGACCTGAAAACAGTCATGAGGGTTGATACTGAAAATTAGCAAAACTCGCTAATAGTGAGCACTTCTAGCGAGTTTTGCTAATTTTCAAATAGCTCAGGCTGGATATCAGAGACACTGTTTGAGTGTACAAGACATAAATACACTTTATGTAAAGGTCAGATCTGATGCTTTCATGTGATCTATATACCTTTGATATTATCTGAAGTTTTTTTTTTAGCTTCCAGCCAAGAGAAAGACATGATATTGTACCCGATTTTGAGCACCTTGGGCTGGGTGGAAGAAGTGACTTTGCCCCCTAAGACCCAGAAACTTCAAAAAGTCACCCCTGGAGGCCAGAAATGGCCCATAGACACTCCTGCCATGAAATCTGAGGTATACTGAGGGGGGCCTGGGGTCAATACCTAGAAATATGACCTGACTCTGAGGACTTAGAATGGAAAAATAAGTTTGACCCCAAACACCTTGAAATGTTACAAATATGAGTCAAAGGTGTGCCTAGGGGCTAGAATGGACCCTAGCCACTCTTGCTATGTCACCTGAGATATACTATCAGGTCCTGGAGTCCACTGGAACCCGCAAACAGTCATGAGTGTTGATCAGACCAAGACCAATCCGGGCGCTTCCGGCCGCTTTGGTGACTCTAGATAACCTTGGGCCAATCACACGTCCCCGTGACGGCGACGATACATTCGGATGGCTGCCCTATCAACTTTCGATGGTACTTTCTGTGCCTACCATGGTGACCACGGGTAACGGGGAATCAGGGTTCGATTCCGGTGAGGGAGCCTGAGAAACGGCTTCCACTTTCAAGGAAGGCAGCAGGCGCGCAAATTACCCACTCCCGACTCGGGGAGGTAGTGATGAAAAATAACACTACAGGACTCCTTCGAGGCCCTGTAATTGGAATGAGTACACTTTAAATCCTTTAACGAGGATCCACGGCTTTGAGAGACACAGGTGCAAGTGTCAAAATGGTGACAAAAGATTTTGTGGCCCCTGAACAAATCATACTTGGTGAGATTTACCAAGTGATCAATGCAAGCAATTTCAGATAGAGACATAATTTAAACAGCACATTGTTCCTAGTCTTGTGCTACTTACCCATGTGAAATATCATGTATGTGTCATATTGGAAAGTAGTCAAAATGTGAAGTTGAATGTATGATGTTTTTAAATTACGTCACATGTTCGAAAAGAAATGCCTTCCATTTTGTTCCATAATTCTCAAACCATACAATCTGGATCCATAATTCAAAGTGCAGCATAAGGCTAACATCATGCGACAGTCATGTTTTCATTTTCATGCCTGTGCCATGCTTGGAAATGGTGAGAATCTTTCAGTGATAAAATACATGTTTTTAAAAATTGGCCTCCAGTTTTTGCAAAATGTGTCACGTATATTGTGTCATCAGTCAAGATCCATACTAGATAGAGCTTGATTTCCAACTGTAACACATTCTATAGCATGGCCTACTACAGTGTGCCATTTTAAATGCCTGTGACTCACACACAAGGTACATACAATGCAATTTGAATCCATACGAGGTGATTTTCAATTTGCGGTCATCTGTTCGCCCCATTGAAATGGATAGGATATACTACAGAGTATGTGGTGCACTATAATTCTTGAATCGTATGAGGTACTGACTTAGTTTAAATTGCAGTATGAAGCTAAGACATGTACACTTTATAGTGGCAACTCTGATGTTTGTAGCTTATAAGGACAAGGTACAAATCAAGTGTAAGCTTCAGGTAGGTTTTTCTTTTTCACTTCATGTATGTTGAAGAACACTTTATGCTTTTGGCTATAATTCACAATATATCAATGATAGAGACATAATGTAAACAACACTGTGTTCCTAGTCTTGTGCTACTTACCCATGTGAATTATCATGTATGTGTACTATTGGAAAGTGGTCAAAATGTGAAGTTGAATGTATGATGTTTTTCAATTACATCACATGTTCGAAAAAGTATGCCTGTACATTTTGTCCCATAATTCTAAAACCATACAATATGGATCCATAATTCAGAGTGCAGCATAAATCTAACATCATGCCACTGTCCTGTGTCCATTTGCATGCCTGTGCCATGCTTACAAGAGGTGAGAATCTTTCAGTGATTAAATGCATGTTTTAAACAAAATTGTCTCCAGTTTTTGCAAAATGTATCGGGTATATTATGTCATCAGTCATGATCAATACTAGATAGAGCTTGATTTCCAACTGCAACACATTCTATAGCATAGCCTGCTACAGTGTGCCATTTTAAATGCATGTGACTCACACACAAGGTACATACAATGCAACTTGAATCCAAACGAGACGATTTTTAATTTGCGGCCATCTGGTCGCCCCATTGAAACGGATAGGATATACTACAGAGTATGATGTGCACTATAATTCTTGAAGCGTATGAGGTACTGACTTAATTTAAATTGCAGTATGTAGCTAGGACATTTACACTATATAGTGGCAACTCTGATGTTTGTGGCTTATAGGGACAAGGTACAATTCAAGTGTAACCTTCAGGTAGGTTTTTCGTTTTCACTTCCATGTATGTTGAAGAACACTTTATGCTTTCTGCTATAATTCACAATCTATATATGATAGAGACATAATTGAAACAGCACATTGTTTCTAGTCATGTTCCACTTACCCATGTGAAGTATCATGTATGTGGCATATTGGAAACTAGTCAAAATGTGAAGTAGAATGTATGATGTTTTTCAATTGTGTCACATGTTCGAAAAAGTATGCCTTACATTTTGTCCCATAATTCTAAAACCATACAATCTGGATCCGTAATTAATTCAAAGTGCAGCATAAAGCTACCATCATGCCACTGTCCTGTGTTCATTTTCATGACTGTGCCATGCTTAGAAGTGGTGAGAATCATTCAGTGATTAAATGCATGTTTTTAAAAATTTCCCTCCAGTTTTTGCAAAATGTGTCACGTATATTGTGTCATCGGTCATGATACATACCATATAGAGCTTGATTTCCAACTGAAACACATTCTATATCACAGTCTACTACAGTGTGCCATTTTAAATGCATGTGGCTCACACACAAGGTACATAAAATGCAATTTGAATCCATATGAGGCGATTTTCAATTTGCGGCCATCTGGTTGCCCCATTGAAATGGATAGGATATACTACAGGGTATATGGTGCACTATAATTCTTGAAGCGTATGAGGTACTGACTTAATTTAAATTGCAGTATGTAGCTAAGACATGTACACTTTATAGTGCCAACTCTGATGTTTGTGGCTTATAGGGACAAGGTACAAATCAAGTGTAAGCTTCAGGTAGGTTTTTCTTTTTCACTTTCATGTATGTTGAAAAACACTTTATGCTTTTGGCTATAGTTCACAATCTATAAATGATAGAAGCATAATTTAAACAACACTGTGTTCCTCGTCTTGTGCTACTTACCCATTTGAAGTATCATGTATGTGGCATATTGGAAAGTCGTCAAAATGTGAAGTTGAATGGATGATGTTTTTCAATTGTGTCACATGTTCGAAAAAGTATGCCTTACATTTTGTCCCATAATTCTAAAACCATACAATCTGTATCCATAATTCTAAGTGCAGCATAAAGCTACCATCATGCCACTGTCCTGTGTCACTTCTCATGCATGTGGCATGTTTAGAAGTAGTAGTAATCATTCCCTGATTCCATTCGTATTTTTAGAATGCTGCCTCCAGTTTTGGGGAAATGTGTCACATATATTGTGTCATAATTAATGATTCACACTAGATAGAGCTTAATTTGCATCTGCAACACATTCTATAGCATAGCCTACTACAATATGATAATTTAAAGGCATGTGGTCTACACAGAAGGCACACAAAATGGAAGTTGAATCCAAATGAGGCGATTTTCAATTTCCGGCCATCTGGTCGCCCAATTACAATAGATAGGATATAATACATAGCAGAATGTGCCCTATAATTCTTAAGGCATATAAGTTAAAGACTTAATTCCAATTGCAGATTGTAGCTAAGATATGTACGCAGTATCGTACCAATACTTATGCATGTGGCCCACATAGAAAGTACATGAAATGGAAGTTGAATCCATACGAGGCGATTTTCAATTTCCGGCCATCTGGTCACCCAATTCCCAAAGATTATTGTTAATAATTTAGTGTGTTTTTATGCTATTTATATAATAATGGATGAAACAGTTTCTTAACATGTGCATAATGAGATAGTAAATAGAAAATAATGAAAATGTATTGGTAAAGCGTATTTTGGTAGACTTTAAAAATCCCCATTGAAATACAAATGCATCACCAATGCTGCAGTGAAAATAACACATAGAGATGTTTTTTCTTTTTTTTATGAAGCCTAATGTGAAGGCAAGTCACACCTATGTTTTACTTAGAAAAATTCTCTTTCCTAAAATGTATGGCTTTACCTTGTTTTTTTTAAAATAGCTAACAAAACAATTGCGAAAGTCGCTTATAAAATAGTGAGTGTAAATGCTATTTTGTTTTTTTTTCAGCTTGAGGTTCATTTTAATATGAGTCTTAATTTGATGTATCACTTGCCCTAGTAAACAATTCCCAAAGTCTATTTTTTCCATTTTTCCCAAGCTCAATGATAAAAACATGCATCACCAATGATGCAAAAAGTCAAGTCCGAATATTCAAAAAATCGGGTGATTTAAAAAAAAATCTGCGAACTTTTTTTTTTCCTCTAAAAAAAGTTTAAACAACTGCATTTTAGTATAAAAAAGTGACCGTACAATATTTTTTCACCAAATAAAGTTATTTTTGACACAGAATACACGTAGGCTTCAGGTCAATGTGTTTTGGTTTGGGGGAGGGCGCCCAGGGGAAAAAACACCTTTGGGGAAAATGCATCACTGGTGTTTGCTCGCTAGAAAAAATGGTACCCCAATATTTTTTTCTGAAAAAGGGGGGTGCATATGAAAGAGGGCGTCAAAATATTATGGACCTTAAATCATTCCATCATCATTCCTGGGATGATTTAAGGTCCTGGTTCCATAGTTGTATGGTTGATACTACAATCTACAGTGGGGTGATATTTTCCTGATCAGCTGGTACGAGTGGACATGGCTGGTTGAGGTTCCCTATATAAAGATGTCCAACACTGGTGCGGTGACCGAGTGGTGAACCCTGATGAATCTGCCATAAAATCTATTGTGCAGTGAAACATGTCGGTTACAGGTAGTGGTATGCGACAGTAAGCTACCATCCTTTTTAATTCACCAGCACACACTAGAGTTAGTAATAAAGTTGTACAATTGGTGTGTCTGTTGATTTTACTCTCACTTCTCTGTGTTTGTCACAGCAGGGAGCTATCCATTTAGCTTCTTGTTCAGCACCTATCCGTTTGCACAATTTGTTTTGGACACATTTCTTTTCGGAAAAGGAATGGCAACCGATGATGAGAAAGGGGCATAGAATTGGTAACATCTGCCAAGTTCCCCGAGGGTTGTTCGCCCATGAGGTGCCTTCCTTTCCACCACACAATTTTTATTATTTATCGTTCAAGTGTAGGTGGATGGACTGTCTCAGTAGGGCAAACATCACTGGATATGTCGAGTTGAACTCTGCCCAGAAACTCCTGCTTGCAGTTACAAACAGTGTTTTGTTGTGGACAGTGAGGCATTAGAGAACACACACCTAACTATCAAATAAGAAGGGGCGTCGCTCTGGAATTTAAATAGTACATTTTCCAGGCAAATTGCGTTCTTATGTCTACTAGACGATTGCCCTAAGGACCTCCCAGACATCCCCTTGCAGGCAGGTGGAGTCAGTGACTGCACCTGCCTGCAAGAGGATCTCTAGTCCCCCTTCTAAGTGCAGGTGGGTTGCCGCCCGCACAGTGAAATATAAAGTGGCTGTTTCAAAGCCACCCAGTATTTCACTTAAACGCTCTGCCACCCAGAGCAGCACAAGTTTGCGGCTGCCCTGGGGGCATCACATTCTATGTTATAGGGCGCAATTTCTCTGTGTGCAACCGGCGTATCTGTTTTAAGGTGTGCCAGGTGCAAAAAGGGAAAGTGCACCCTAATACATAAAATGCCCCTGGGGCGTTGAGTTTACAAAGCAAGTTTGTTGTAGAGGAAGCAGCGTTATTCTCTACAGGCCAGCAGTTTGCCGGAAATGCATATGAATGTTTGCCTGTTGAGCAGCACAATATGTCAGTTGTATCACTGTTCATTTTTAGTGGGTTAGGGCCAAGCCAGGTGGAGATGTCTCACCTCCATTTGTAGATGCTTTCAAGTGAAGATTACATTGTGAGAAGTTGGCCTGGTATATGATGTTCACTATCCTAGTGAGCACCTTGCACCAGTCCAAACAACCCTTATGGTGATGGTTGTAAAGTCAACCTTATAGACCAGCTATCCTAGGGGTAGCATGGACAAAAGCAGTCTTAGGCTAAACTCAAGAGGGCATGTGAAGCCAGCTGTTTTACCATATGCAAACCTTTTAATACCAAATGAAAGGACACCACACAGGTTATATATTCAAAATATATATGTATTTATTACGCAATAAATCCCTTTAACTCTTTATGAGCACAGGAGCACAAGCGTATAACAAGAAACTTAATATAGCATACAAAAGTTGCACAAATATGGATAGGCCCTGGTGGCCCTTAAAACCATATACTAAAATAGTGGTATAAGAACCACGTCACGAACAATGGTATGGCCTAGGGCCTTGGGAATCGCTGGGGCTACACTGGACTAACAGCAGTTAGGACGTAGGAGGCCTACAGGATGAGGGTGCAGTGTCTAAATGCACACGCGTGCACCAATAGAAGTCAATGGGTGCGTAAAGTTAGAAAGTTACAGATTTGGAAGTCTTCCGACTGAACTAGAACTTAACCACTTAAAACTAGGACACTAGGGATGTAAATCTCTACAGGAGCACCGAAGTACTCGCGTTACCTCACCCACAGGAAACGGGTGCATAGGTGTCAAAGTGTGTCGGGTTTCGTCGTGGAGTTCTATGGAGCCTTGGAGAAAAGATGCTGCAGGCGACCAGGAGAAAAGAGTCCGGCTGGATCCAAGGGTGGATCGAAGATGTAGAGTACCTGAAAGCAGAGGGGACAGAGTCTGGGTCACTAGCCAGTGACCAGGAAGGAACCAGGAAGAAACCAGGCGATGTTGGGTTGCGATAAGGTGATGCTGTGAAGCTTGTCTCCGCTGCCACATGGACCAGGAGGTGTCGACGACAACCAGGAGGTGGACACAGGCTGTACCACAAAGGCTCTCGCTGTCGGCAGTATTGGTTCTCGATTTGGAGTCAACAGGCCATGGCAAATGCAACCCATGCAGGAATCAAAGATGGCTTCTGGATCAGACCAGTAAGGTCTGATGGTCTGCTCCTTTTCAGGAGAGCAAGGGCCAGTCTGGAGCAACCACACCAGCATTGAAAATTCAAAGGTTCATTGTCGCAGAGGCCACTAGCCAATGGGCAAGTGACCAGACAGATGCGTCAAGCAGGAAAATGCAAAAGGGCCCCACGCAGCACTCGGTGAGTGTGGAGAGGTGATCTTTGGTGCAAAAGCTGCTTGGGGCTGGGGCTTCTCAATTCCCAAAGCACAGCTTTGAGCATGCCTCGGAAGCTGCATAGGAAGCACTTCGCTGGCTTTACAAGATGGCCGGTCCCACGTCTCAAGTCGCCTCCACGGGTCTCAGCTTTGCTGTGGCTGTGGATCGGGCTGTTGGATGTCTGGAAATCTGGTTCTTGTTGGTCTCTGTTGTTCGAGCTTCAGCAGGAGCAACAACAAAGCAAACCTTTGAGCCCTTGATGGTGCCTGCTTGCACAGGGTGGTCACTCCTTGACCACAAGGGAGATTCTTCAGTCTTCTACGTCAAATAGGATGTCTAAGGGTTCAGAGTTCTGTTTCAAAGTTTCAGTCAGGATTATCTAAAGTCTATGGACACAGCTCCTACCTTTATTCCAAATCAAGGGGCTGGATTACCTGCTAGGTCCCTCCTATCGGTGGGACCCAGGAAGGGGGTGGTTACACCCCTTTCCCTTTGTCCAGTTTCGCGCAAGAGCTGGGCCTGGAGTGCCCCGGTTGGGCTATGCATGGGACACCTTGTGTGCCCCAGGCAGTGTCTAGTTTCATTCAGCCCTCCCTGCCCCAATCCACTATCTCCTGTCTGGGGTGGTGCTAGCACCTCCCTGTGACAGGAAACCTTTTGTCCAGGCCTCCCCTGCCGGAGTTTCGGTAAGCAGCAGGAGGCCAGACTTGTGTCTGTGGCAACAGCATCCATTTTGTGATGCTGAGGCTCTGGTTAACTTTAACCGGGATTAAGGTTAGTAACATGTCTTCTCCCTCTAGAAGGGTGGAATGCTACTCCCGTCGCCAGAACTGGTGAGGGGGTAGTATTCCAAAGCATATGACACCTTACACGACATGTTTTGATAAAGCCAAACCAAAGATAGCATCTAATCACGAGGATTATAATGCACTTAAGAGTATATGGTATGGCAGTATCCTAGAACAGCTATAAGGACATGGTTCCGAAAGCTGCAGACAGGCTCAGCTCATGCTAGAACACCATCTCACATAAAACCAAGCACTCTGCCTCCAGGATTGTTAAGGCCTGCCATAGGAGTGACTTATAGGTGCATATGTGTCCAGATATAGGTTTAGACATAGGTATACTATATCTAAGCAAGGGGTGATTACACGACCTTGCCCCAGCTGAGTGATCAGCCAGTTGTGTCAGTTTGAATGGCCCGCCAGGGGTGGCAAAAGATATGCTGCAGCCCCTGGTAGGCCTTGGATGCACCTATGCCCTGGGTACCCATAGTACTCTGTACGAAGGCTCATAAGGTGACCCAATCCCAATTGGTGATGTACCTAAAGAACTTGCTTGTGAATTTAGAGAGAGAACAGCAGGGCTGTGGGTCTGATTAGCAGGCCCACAGCCATATTAAGTCGAAAACCAGTGAAGCAAAAAGCAAAAGAATGGGGTGACCATAGGATAGCAGACCCTACTCTCCTACATAACCCCCCCCCAAACACAGGGGCATTAAATTTAACCTTGACCAGATAAGTCTTCATGTTCTAAGTGGAAATACCTGGAGAGACCATCTGCATTGCCATGGTCAGTCCCTGGTCTGTGCTCCACTGTAAAGTCCATCCCTGTAGGGAAATGGACAACCTGAGCAGTTTGGGATTTTCACCCTTCATCTGATTTAGCCACAAGAGGGGCTGAATCTTGAAGTGAGTGCCAAACAAGTATGGTCTCAACTTCTTCAGGGCCCAAACCACAGCAAAGGCCTCCCTCTCAAAAGCTGACCAACGTTTCTCTCTAGGGGTCAGCCTTCTGCTAATGAAAGCAACGGGCTGGTCTTGACCATCTACATTAAGTTGTGAAAGCACAGCTCCCACCCCAAACTCAGAAGCATCTGTTTGGACAATGAACTCTTTGGAGTAGTCAGGACTCTTTAAGATAGGTGCAGAGCACATGGCCTTCTTCAGGTCAGCAAATGCCTTTTGACAGCTAACTGTCCACTGAACCTTTTTTGGCATCTTCTTGGATGTCAGATCATTGAGTGGTGTCACAATGGACCCATAATTCTTGACAAATTTTCGGCAGTACCCAGACAGGCCCAAGAAAGCTCTGACCTGTGTCTGGGTGGTTGGAGGAGCCCAGTCCTGTATGGTCTGGATCTTACTCTCCAGTGGTTGAACCTGACCCCCACCTACAAGGTGGCCCAGGTACACAACCTTACTCTGCCCTATCTGGCACTTTGTGGCCTTGATAGTTAGGCCTGCCTTTTGCAGGGCCTCTGAAACCTTCTTCAGGTGGATCAGGTGATCCTCCCAGGTGGAGCTGAAGACAGCAACACCATCAAGATAAGCTGCGCAAAAATCATCCAACCCAGAAAGGACTAGGCTCACTAACCTTTGGAAAGTGGCAAGTGCATTCTTCAAACCAAAGGGAATTACCACAAATTGATAATGACCTCCAGTGGTTGAGAAAGCTGTTTTGGCCTGGGACTCCTCAGCTAACCTGATTTGCCAATAGCCTGCTGTCAAATCAAATGTGCTCAGAAATTTGGCAGAAGCCAATCTATAAATGAGCTCATCTGCCCTTGGAATTGGGTGAGCATCTGTCCTAGTGACAGCAGTGAGACCTCTATAGTCCACACAGAACCTCATCTCTCTCTTACCATCTTGGGTGTGAGGTTTTGGTACAAGGACTACTGGACTGACCCAGGGGCTCTCTGATGGCTCAATTACTCCAAGTTCAAGCATTTTCTGCACCTCAGTCTTTATACAGTCCCGACAAGGTCAGGTTGCCTGAAGATCTTACTCTTCACAGGCAGACTGTCACCAGTGTCCACCTCATGGGTGCACCAGTTAGTCTGACTAGGTGTTAATGAAAACATATGTCTATGGGCCTGTAGAACTTGTCTGCAGTCCCATTGCTGTTGGTCAGTGAGGCAGCCTGCCAAGGCCACTCCATCAACTGAACCATCATCAGGGTTTTGGGATAGCAGGTCTGGGAGAGGGTCACTCTCTTCCTCCTGTTCTCCATTTGTAGCCATGAGCAAGCCCATGTCTGCCCTGTCCACCTATGCCTTCAATCTGTTGACATGGAGCACCCTGTGGGGGCTCCTAGGGGTGCCGAGGTCCTCCAAGTAGGTGACCTCTCCCTTTTTCTCAATTATGGTGTGGGGTCCAGACCATTTGTCTTGGAGGGCTGCTGGGGCCACTGGCTCTAACACCCACACCCTCTGTCCTGGCTGGTACTCAGTCAGCACAGCCTTTTGGTCATGCCAAGCTTTCTGGAGTTCTTGGCTAGCCTCAAGGTTTTTGGAAGCCTTCTCCATGTATTCAGCCGTCCTGGAGCGGAGACCAAGTACATAGTCCACTATGTCAAGTTTAGGCTTTTTGAGAGGTAAGTAAGTATAATATTTATTGTTTCTGATTAATTAAAACCATTACAAAAATACATTTGAGTGCACATGTCGTTAATAAAAGTCTTAAAAAGAAAGATCGTTATTATTAATATTTGTATTAATAAAAACAGTGGGGTTTAAAAGTGACCATAGTTTGTTATATCTTGACTGGGCCAACATCATGGCTTGTTAATTTCAACTCCGCTAGCTTCAGGAATTTCACCAACTTCCCATTTAGTGACGGAAATCCTGGATCGAAACATGCAAGAACTGCTTGTCTGCGTGTGCGTATTCTGTGTTCATTAAAAGACATTTTTAGCAGAGCAGCTCTTTCCTCTTTCAGCCTCAAGCAGGTACATAGCAAATGTTCAATATCTTCATTCCCTGCACCACATAACCTACATTTTATCCCACCGTTCCTTCTCAACCATGGTTGTAAGTGTGGTATAACTGGTTGGATTCCTAGCCTATGTTTTAAAAAGGCTTCTTTTGTTTTCCTGCAGTACCCAAGTCCGAAATAAGGTTGTAACCTGGGTGATTTATATGTACACAGAGTCATCCAAGTGTGACGCCTATGGGAAAAGGTGGCTTTGTCCTCTACAAGCGAGAGTCTCTTTATATTATTATTTGCTACACGTTTGAATTGCGAATGCGATAGTGGGATTTCCCATAGTTCTTTCAGTCCTGTAACAATCAAGGACTCCTCCAAGTATTTTTTCTCCGGCATTTTGGAGCAGCTGCACCGATCTTGCCAGAGCTGATGGTTCAGTGTATTCTCTGGTGAATTCATTATTTTATGCCAGCACTTAATATAGTATCTTCTCCTTGCAAGCGTTTGGCTCGTTAGTCCAAATTCAAGCCGGATCTGGGCTTGTGAGGTATAAGATGGCAAATTTAAGAGAAGTGTGTATGCTTTTGAAATGATCGTATCCAGCAGTTTCACGTCTGTGCCTTTCAATGCTTCGCTGCCGTAAGTAATGGATGACTGTATTTTTACTTGGGCGACGCAAAGCTGTGTTAGAAGAGTAGGGCCAGTCACCTTAGTTTTTAGCTGTTTTAGTGTTGTCGCGATCAGCATACCTTTTCTCTTTATGGCCTCAAGGTGGTTTGTAAAGCGACCTCCTTTATCAACTATGATTCCCAGGTATTTATATTCAGAGCAGTTTGTAACTACCTGTGTTACAAGTACCCAAGTGTGCTGCTTTTTATTCCCAGATATTGACAGTACTTTGGTTTTGTCAATATTTGTTTCAAGTAAGTTCTCTTCGGCGTATCCATGCAGCGTGTTAATGAGATTCTGGAGTCCTACTTTGGTATGACTAACCAGGACCACGTCATCTGCGTAGGAAATGCTGGGCAGGTCTTTACACCGCAGTCGGGGTGCATGCGCATTGCAGGCTTCCAGAGCAGGTGGCAGATCGGCAGTAAATTGATTAAATAGGGTAGGTGTTAAGACGCACCCCTGCTTGAGGCCTTTTGTCGTTGGAATACGCCTGGAGCGGTGGGTGCCATTCCCAAGCTTTACCTCAACCCACGTATTAGAGTGCAGTTCGATCAAAAGGTTTAAGAGAGGAGAAGGGATCCCCAGGCGGCTAGTTTTCTCCAAAGATTGGCTCTGTTGACTTTTTCGAAAGCCGCCTTGAAGTCCACAAAGCAAAAGTGAAGAGTTTGTTTAGTCAGTTTTGCTTTGTCAATAAGTAGCGATAGTGCCAGAAGGTTTGTTGTAGTTCCCATATCTCTAAAAAATCCAGTTTGACTAGATGGAATTATGTTGCACTTAGTTGGCCATTCGCCCAGCTGAGTCAGTAAAAGCCCTGCAAAGTATTTTGTATGTGCAGAAGGGCTATCAGGCGATAATTATTTGGTAACATTCTGTCCCCCGCCTTATAAATCGATGAGATAACTCAACCCTTCCAAGAGGCAGGGAGTCGCCCAGAGTGGCTGACAGACGTCTAGAGGGGTGTCAGGGATTTTCCCCAGTAGTCCGGGTCAAGTTTGAAGAGGGCTGGAGGAATTCCGTTTGGCCCTGGTGCACCATCACTCCTTCCTTTGGAAATTAATTTCCTGAGTGTGACAGCATTGATTTTGATTTCGGCTTTTTCGTATAATTTTGTTGTTTGTAAAAGATGGCCCTTCTGGGCAACCTGGGGCGTGTTTGTTACAGCGGCCTGTTGGTTGAAATGGGTGTCTAAGAAGGATTCCCAGGAGCTTTTGGTTATATATGATGTTATTCCACCATGTTTTGGATTTAAAAATGTATATAGGGCCTCATTAGGATCGTGGACGGACTTGCGTCCGTCCGCGACCCCAGAGGATGAGGGAACATCCGCATGGGCTGCGGCGTTCCCTCATGTGCGATTAGGATGTGACCGCCACCCTGGCGGTCACATCCTGGATATTTAACATTGCGGCGGGTGCTGCTTCAAGCAGCACCCGCCGCAATGTTAAAAGTGCATGTTTAACATTTACATGCACAAAGCGGCAGGCACCGCGCGGTGCCTGCCGCTTTGTGCATGTAAATACTGGGGGGTACCATAGGTACCCCCATGTGCACCCCCCACCCGCCAACACCCTGGGGGCCCGCAACGGGCCCCCAAAATCAAAAGTACACATGCTTTTCCACGACGGAAAAAACGCCGCGGAAAAGCATGTTTACAAATGCTTCCTAATTTGCCTGGCGGTGTCTGATAGACACTGCCAGCCAAATGAGAGCTTTTCCGCCGCGGTTGTAATCCGACCACGGCGGAAAAGCAACGGACAGAAACCAAGACCCACCAGCCATCGTAATGTGGCGGTGGGTCTTTGGTGAGTCCGCAGAGGATTTTCCGCCTCCTCTGGGCCGGAGGTGGCTTCCGCCGGCCCGGAGGAGGCGGAAAATCCTCCATCATAATGAGGCCTTTAGTGTGGACCAGAATCGGGCGCTATTACTTCCCTTAGAGTCATAGTGAAGTTAAGCCCAGAAGTCGTCTTCATAAGATCTTTTGACCTCCCATTTAAGTTTTTTGAGGTCCGCCCGGTGCTTGCGAAGCTGTTCGAGAAGATCCTTTTCGCCCGGGCTTGTTCTTAATGACCTTAGGGATTTGTTAATCGCTTTTTTGTGGTTTTTTAAAGCTAGTTTCTGGGTGCTTGAAATTTTCCCTGTGACCATGGGGCCAGAAGATGGAAAGTGCCGTACTGTTGTTGAATATATGTTTGCAAATTCAGCCGTAAAGTTTTCCCATAGAGTTACTGGATTACCCATAGGATAGTTTAAACTGTTTAATTGTAGTTTTGCTACTTGAAGTACCTCCATCGTATTTGCGACCGAGGTTTTGATTCGTTTAAGATTTATGGAATGACAAGCGTGAGGTCCTATTGGATTGGCGAGAATTGAGTCCGTAAAGGCAAGAAAAGAGACTTCCTGGGGGCGGTGGTCGCTGTCTCCCTTGTCTCCTAGGATAAAACCCAGTATTTGATAAAGAAGTGGGAGGGAGACTTGCGTGTAGTCTATCGTAGAGGTTGCGTTGCCTGAGTTGAACGAAGCCACAGATGGAGAGTCCTCCGCGAATTTTCCATTTAGAACCCTCAGGCCGATGTGCTCCAGATCCTGCAGCAGCGCCTTCGCCGGCTTGGAGGTTTTACCTTGTCTTCTAAAGGATTGAGTTGGAATATTCCAATAGTAGGACTGGGCATGAATGTCATTATTTGAGGATGAGCCCAAGATGTATTGGTTGAAGTCTCCAGAAAGAATTAAATTGGGAGAAGTGTATGAAGTCATTACGTGGTGTAAGTGGTCCATTAGAAGTTTTGACTCTTGTTTCTTATTTTTTGGATTGTTGATCAGCAGCACCTCTTCTTTTTCCCCCTAAGATTCAATTTAATCTGAACTGTGTTTATGGCAGGAGAGTTGGTGGTAAATTCCTGCGCACTGCCGACGTATGAGATTTTGATGTAGGTTGCTAAGCCACCCGCCAGCCAACCTAATTTACTTTTTCTTTTGGCTGGGGAGTGGTAACAGGTGTAGCCTTCTATGTGTGCAGGATCCTCCAGGCATGTTTCCTGAAGGAGGATTATATCAGATGATTTCAGATATTGTAAGAATTCGGTATCTGCTGCCTTTTTGTTAAGCCCATTTAGGTTCCACGAGCATCATTTCAGAAGGGGTGTGGCAAAATGCAAGCCCGCCTCTCTTGAGTTCCCCTGTCATTGTGGGTGACTTAGAGTGTTCCTTATTCTAAATAGCCGGAGATCATCTAGATTGTCCGAATTAAAAACCATCGAGCTCTTTTGGGTGAATGTTCCATGTGTTTTTGTGGGTGATCGACCCAGTGCGCACCTAAGCACTGACGTAGTCTTAGAGTTTTTTGTAGATGGACCGTACTGAGGTCTCTCGAGCAGGGGGAGCGGATATCCTATGTTATGATGTAGGACAGATTTAATCCTCCAGGTTTTGAAAATATTTTGCTCATCTAGGATCTCATTTACAATTTCGGACGAAGTCCAGGTCGCTTTTGTAGCTTCCTTATCCTGTATTCTGTCAGTTTTTATGAATTCTACTGATAAAAGGTCAGCTGAGCATAAGCCATTTAAAGATGGTATAGTGCTAAGGAGACGGAGTAGATTACCTCTGTTCAGAAGATCGAATGGACCCTTTGATTCGTATTCTGGGGTAAAGAGGATAATAGTACAATTCCTATTTTGATCATCCGACTGGGCTGTTGGGGGGTTGACACGCACTTGGATTCCTCTGTTGTTAGTGTTGAACTGTGGTAAAGTTTCTGTGATGGTATCACCAGAGGAGAGTTTACAGGATTCAGAATCAGAGGGAGCTGTGCGGTCGCCCACTATAGAGGAGTATAGATGGATTTGGGTACATGGGGACCTGCATTCTTCGGTTCTTGAGCCGGAGGTCTTTCACACCGAGCGAAGGTAGTAGCTTCTCGTGCCGAATCAGGGCGGTGCTTTGGAGGGGCTTGATGCGGATGTCAATAGTAGTATGGGGGGGCTATCGTGTTTCCCTTTTCTGGGACCACGATTTACTTTGATGTTTGAATTACCGGTCTCGCAGCTGGGCAGGGCCCTACCGGCCCCCTGTGTGCGCAGTGGAAGTTTGTTCTATGCTTGGTTATTTGCTGTGGTAGGGCCCAGATCTTGCGGCTCCTGTCTGATGCCAGACCTAAAGAGTGGGTAGACTTCTGGCGTACTTGAAATTGTTCGTTTTTTACGACCTTTCCTTCTTTGCTGGCGGCGACCCTTGGCGTTCTGGGTTGGTACATTGTCCTTGGGGAGGGAAGGGGAGCGTATTGACTAATGACCTGCTGGAGGTGCCAGTACTGTTTTGTCTGTGTTGTTAACTGTGATGACCTTTCCTTTTAAGGGTTCGAGATTGGCTGTTTCGCGGGGATTGATGTACTGGTCCGTTGCATAAGGCCCTTTTGGCAGGCCTTCTATCAAAGTAGATACTATTTCTGGAAGTGCTGCTAGTTTGTCGATGATCGGACCGCAGCTGCACGACAACTTAGCTTCCTGCTGGGCTCTGCCGATTAAAGAGTTTAATTGGCCGAGTTTCTCGTCAATTCGCCCCACATAGACCGCCAAGGTATCAAGTAGAGTCAACTGTAAGTCCATTTTGTCAGATTGAAAGTGGAGAGTGTCTACGGTTCGTTGCATGGTGTTTAAGAGAATGTCCCAGGTGTTTGACACAGTTGATGCTTGAGTCCTAATTTTGGGCCTCTTTTGATTTGAGGATTTGTTCGGTGTTGAGGAAAGAGAGAGATTTTGTGAAATTATTGAATTTGAGAGTATATCCTCCTGATCGTAAGCCTAATTAGTCGACTGGTTTTTGTTAGTTGTTTCATCTGTGGATAGAGGTAGTTTAACCGGGATAGCTGGGATGTAGGAAGCAATCAGATCGGCCCACTCCTGTGATTCCTAATAAGTTAGATTGACAGGTCCGTTACACCCGGTGTTTTGTGTGTTTTCCACGGCCTCCTTCCGGAATTCTTCGGAACTCTGTTCTTCTACAATTACTTCGATGGGCAGTTGGCAGATTTTTGAGCCGTCCGGGTGGTGCGAAAGGATATTGGCAATCTTTGGCGGGTTATATGGATTAAACCTGCTGAGGTCTTCTTGCCATTGGTTAGAGTCATTACCACTGCAGGTCGTGAGGTTGCGCCAGGAATGCCTTGCCTTCTGACTAGTTGAAGGCGAAGTAGTTGGAGTAGGTGAGGAGTTAGTATGCTTGGGAGAGGGGGGTGAGCATAGGGCCGGCCCAGCCCCCCTATTGCCTGATGCGGAGTGAGTGGGCCGCTAATAGCCCTGTTCATGAACTCCCCTTCTCCCACTGGCACTATTTTATCATGAGCAGGTGGCCCCTGTGCAGATGAGCAGTCTGTTAAGAAAGGAGTGTTAATGATTTCTGGGGTTTGGCCCGAGGGTTGATCTTTTTGCGATTCCAGAGGGGATAGTGGGAGTAAGGAGTCCTGCAGGCCCAGAATTTTTCCACTGGTCGAAAAGATGGTGGAAAGTGGGTCCTTTAAAAATTGTAATTTTGATGTGATTTTTGGTTGGTGAAGGTTTGGGTGACGAGCCACGGCCTGAAGGGCTTGGTCGCTGCATACCCCGACTTCGTCTAGAGATAAGTCCGCGGTCCCACTGACTTGTTTTTTGTTCTCCTTTTGTTTGGCCGTTGTCGTGGACTTCGACTTGGATTTAGACTTAGTCTTGGGCTGGGCCCTTTTCTTGCCTGACCCCATGCTTAGAGGTGGCTTGAGAAGCTAAGGAGATGTTATAGGGATGGTGGATCAGTCGGGCTTCACCAAGGGCCCTTTGCAGTACCCGATATCGTAGACCCCCGTAGGGTTTGGGGACTGCGAACCTTACTAATGTACGCAACTTGAGGAGTAAAGCCTTGGAGCCTCGGAGACTTTGGGGCCTTGGAGACTTGGGAAGTCTTGGGAAGTCCGAGCTATTGTGGCACAGTTAAACGTTAAACAATGGTTAATGGCTAACTGATGGTCGGATTGTAATAGGAGTCAGAAAGATCAGTGATCCAGGAAAGAGAGAGACAACCAGCCGACCAACTTCACAGCAGGTTGCCAGTTAGTAGCTTGTGCTTGGGCTTATCCTCCTCCTTGGATCATGTGGCATAAGGGCTTGAAGGCCTGGGAGCAATGAAGCTGCCTGGATCTGTGCTCTAAAAGTTATGGTCGGTTATCTTTAATTTGCCTTCCGTATTCTCGGCACCCGACCGGGCTCCACAACTCAACAGCTCAGGAATCTGATCTGGTGATGGTCCAGCCGTCAGACAGTTCTGGGCGAAATGTGGGGCTGTATTGGGACTGTTTTAGGACCTCAATGGGGTCCGGCTGAGTTTTCCTAGTCTAAGCTAGCTAGCTGGCCTCGGTGCTCACAGTAAAATGCACCCCCCCCACCGGGTCAGGATCTCGAGGAACAACTTCACAGTCTAACAGCCTCACCCCATCTGTCGTCTGGCCTCTTCCTCTTATGTTCCTCTTCTGTACTGTTGGAACAGCAGAACAGGGGAACAGAAGGGCAGATCAGCTGAAGGGTATTAGGACTGGCAAAAAGACTCACGGTGAGTGCTGCTGTTGTTTTCGTCGTTGTCTTTCCTTTCACCTCCATCTTCGCGTCGCCTCGCTCCGCTGTCCCCCTGCGCTCCTCTACTCTGCCTGCAGGACTAAACAGGACCAAGCCGAATTAGTTTTTTTCCCATGTGTGGTACTGGGTTTTTCAGAACCGGTACTGATACGGTAACCCAGTGGTGTCAGGGAAACACACCCAAAGACCACGAGTCCTTTCCTGATTCAGACCACAGAAACTCAGAGTCTTCTAGGTGAAGTCAAGGATCGATTTTATTGGCTGCAACCAAGGTAACAAGCGTCCTAGAAGTACAACACACGGGAAGTATGTTCTCAGGAGACTGCCGCAATTCACAAAGCCGGGCTTCTCTTTTTATACATAATATTGTGCTTTAGGCAAACATTCTGTACATTTTACTACGCCATAGAAATACTTAAATGACAAAGAGAAAGCAGAGTCATGATGACAAGGCCATAGTTCGGTTTGTTCATCCCATAATAAATTACCAGGCAAGGCCCAACATTCTCATCAGATATCGGTAGACCCCTAATAAAAATGGTCACCTCCCCATCATAAAGCAAGTGAGAGAAAAGAGTAAAGACAGGTGTGAGCAAGATTCAGCAGGGTGTGTTTGTGATGGGAGGTTTTATGGTCGGCTGGGCCTTGATGCTATCTTGTTCGGCCACTGGGAGAAGAACTGACCAAACAGGTTTGGCCTGGGGCACAATGGTTCCAACTTGCCACGGTCAGGGGAAAGTCAATCAAGGTGTACGTGTCTTCAGGAATCGAATTCGGCTTGATTCAGTTTGCCTGTGTGAGGGCAACTCATAAAATGGCTGCCGTATCTAAAATGGAAGCCAAGGGTTCAAGACGCAAATAACGATTTCGAGGTGAACTCGTTACTCGAATGCGACGAGACTGCTTGTGCATGATGTACTCGTCATTCTCGGTCTTTTGATACTAAATTCGTCCTGTTACCAGGTATAGGCTCTATCATGACAGATGAAATAAGTACCCTTAGCTGCTAAGAACGCAGGGGAAGTCCGAGACCCAAAAACATACGTTTCTGTGCAGACACTTTTCCCTAACTGAGCTCTGGGATTCTCGCCAGTGCCTTGCAGACACAAGTGACCCTGATGGGGTACAATCCAAATCGGGGACGATCTCTTAGATTGCTGTTTTTCACTCAGAGTAGCTTCATATCCGGTCACGTTCCAATTTATATATGCAAATATCTCATCGTCCGGGGTATTTTCATAAGAGATTTCTCCCTTAATCATGTCGACTATACCCTTAACCAAAGCACTATTCTTGGGATTGTCTTTTACGGAACGTAGGGGGTGGACTTCACGTGCGTATATGAACATTGTTCTGTATGCCCACACAGATCCATTATGGCTGAAAGGCAGAACCAGATAAGGGATACCTTTATCTGTTGTGTGAGTTCAGGCATACTAAACTAAACTTTTTACCATGTTCCCTGAGTCAGTTAGGATTATAAAATGTAATAATCTACTGCCCATTCTGGCCTATGGAGAAAAGTATCCTTGCAATAGTGAAAAACGAAAATGGCTGTAAATCACTATTAGGACATGCCACCCACATCAGGGCTTGTCCTACCTTATACTTACAATGCATCCTGTCCTTGGGCCTACCATAGGGTGTCTGATATGAAGAAAAGGGAAGGTTTAGGGACTGGCAAGTGGGTGCACTTGCCCAGTCAGCATGACAGTATCAGACAGCACACAGGCTCTGTAATGGCAGGCCTTAGACACATTTTACAAGGCTGCTTCTGTGGGAGGCAACCAGTGCTGCAAGCTCACAAGCAGCATTTGGTTTACAAGCCCTGGGCACACTCAGTGCACTGTAGTAGGGTCTGACCAGTAAAACACATCAGTCAATCATGGAATCACTAATTCATACATCAATTTACAATAGGGAGAGCATATGCACTTTAGCACTAATCAGCAGTGGTAAAGTGCCCAGAGTCATAAAATATCCAACAACAGGTAAGAAAAAATATAAGAGGAAGGCAAAAAGTTCAGGGATGACCCTGCAAAAAGGGCCAAGTCCAACAGCCACCCTAAACCCAAAAGTACCCCTGCACCCCAAAACCTAATCCCACTGTGAACCCTAAAAATACCCCCTACACCTCAAAACCCTATTCCACCCTGACACCTAAAATTACCCCTGCACCCCAAAACCTAAACGCACAATGAACCCTAAAATTACCCCCTTCACCCCTAAAATTACCCCTGCACCGCAAAACCTAAACGCACCCTGAACCCCAAAAATAACCCAGCATCACTAAACCCACCCTGAACCCTAAAATGACCACTAAACCCCAAAACCCTAACACACCCTGACTCCTAAAAATACCCCAGCACCCCAAAACCTAAACGCACACTGAACCCTAAAAAATACCCCCTACACCCCAAAACCCTATTCCACCCTGACACCTAAAATTACCCCTGCACCCCAAAACCAAAACGCACAATGAACCCTAAAATTACCTCCTTCACCCCTAAAATTACCCCTGCACCGCAAAACCTAAACGCACCCTGAACCCCAAAAATATCCCAGCACCCCAAAACCTAAACGCACACTGAACCCTAAAATTACCCCCTACACCCCGAAACCCTAACCCACGCCGAACCCTAAAAATACCTCAGTACCCAAAAACCTAAACACACCCTGTACTCTAAAAATTCCCCAGCAGCCCAAAACCTTTATATATATATATATATATATATATATTACCTACTGGCGGTCGCCAGTAGGTATATATAGTTAGGATTTTTTCTCTATGGGATTTTTGAAAATTCTATGTCTAATAACTTTGGCGTTTGTGGACGGAATTGGCTGAAATTTTCAGGAAAATGGCACATTTTGTTTCTGAGCAGCCCCTGAAAATTTTGGGGGGGTTCGTCAAGGGGGGGCCGAGAAAAAAGGGGGGTCCCAAAACGCGTTTTTCCCATGTTAATTTCCATAGGGCGGTTGGCCTCACTTTTAGCCCGAACGGCTGAATGGATTTGCACGAAACTTGGCAAAATTGTAGGGACTGGTAGCCCGATGTGCCTTTTGTAGGTCTCAATATATGTGCTCCAGTGGATTTTGAGAAATTAACGTTTAAAAAAAGATATATATCTGTAACAGCGGACCTGGCAGCGGCCCAGGACGCGTACTTTTCGCGCAACGGAGCTTTGTGAAGCGAAGCTGATTGGTTCTCCGGCGTCTGTCAACATTCCAAAAAGTCCGTAGCGGCCGCCATCTTGTCTCTCGGTAGGATCGAGAGACAAGAGGAGGTCAAAACAAAGGGGGAAATAACTATAAGGGGGCATAGTAGATCCTCGCTGACCCCCTAGGTTTGATGTGGAGGTTTTAAAAGGGCCCCGCGGGGCAAAAAAAAATAATAATAATAATAATCGAACGGCTGAATGGATTTGCACGAAACTTGGCAAAATATTAGGGACTGGTAGCCCGATGTGCCTTTGCTAGGTCTCAATATATGTGCTCCAGTGGATTTTGAGAAATTAACGTTCAAAAAAAGATATATATCTGTAACAGCGCTCCGCTTCGCGTAACGGAGGTTTGCGAAGCTGATTGGTCATTCTGTCACTGGGCTATAGTTGGGCTACATCTGGCTGATATTTGGGCTACATTTGTTTTTTTGTGTGTCTGGCGGCCATCTTTGGGCTACATTGGGCTACATTGGGCTTCATTGGGCTACATTGGGCTACATTTGGGCTCCAACATATATATAGGGCAAGGTAGCCCAATATATATTTTTCAAAGTTCATTTTCGTAAAAACCACTGGAGCATATATCTTGAGACATAGCAAAGGCACATCGGGCTACCAGTCCCTACAATTTTGCCAAGTTTTGTGGAAATCCATTCAGCCGTTCGAGCTAAAAGTGAGTCCAACCGCCCTATGGAAATGAAGGAAATGAATGGGTAATTTGTAATTAGCAAATAGCTAATCGCAAACTAGGAATGGTAAAGAATCGCTATTTATTCCTTAAAGTTCGCTATTTAGGAAATGCAAAAAACTTTGATGATACATATGGCGGTTCATCTCTAACAAGATAAGAAGCATAGGGATACATTTATGATGACTGGCGCATCACCAGGGATGTGTTAGTCATTCTGTGCCGCTGTTCCGTCACCTATGGTGTGCTGCATTTACAATGCGGCGCATCATGGGGCAAAAACAGCACAGATGCGTGATGTATCTGTGCCTTAAAGGTGGCGCATTGCTGGAGTTGTATCGCAAGTGTGATGAAGCTCCAGCAAGGGTCGGGGGTGCCCCTGTCGCAGGGTTTCTGTTCTCACACAGAACTGTGGACAGAGGATTGGAACCTCGGCGAATTAGGGTGTCCCAAAACTCACGTTAGTAATCAAAAACTCCTTAGCAAGCTAGGTACAGTGTCACATTGGATATAACAAACTCTCAATGTTTAGACAATCCAGAATATGAACTTATAGTACCTCAGGATACGTGGAACTCATGAACAGTCGGTCGTTATATATTTCTTAGAAACCAGAACATGGAGTTAAGAAGAACACATGTGTATTTGAAATGTTTATTTACTAATGCCGTCTTCTCAGGCGTAGTATCTTAGATAATAGAAGTACACATATTATCAGTAGCAAAATTACCAGCATAGTTACTAGTACATAAAAAGCGAATGGTGATAGTATGTTAACATGCTGTAAATGAATAAGAGTTAGCAACACTTATAAGCAGCCGCGGGCCGTGGAGGGAGTTACGGTGGGGCAGGGAGGCGGGGAGGGGGAGGGGCAAGGTAGAGAGGGCTCCACCCTGCTTCTCCCCCTCCCCGCCTCTCTGCCTCACCGTAACTCCCTCCACGGCCCGCGGCTGCTTATATCTCACCCTCCCTAATACACATATTATATTATTTGCTAAGAAGGTCTCTTTGTGTTGGTTTAGGGCGTGCCCATACTTTAGTGTCTTAGATTTGAAGGAATCACATCAGCATACACCAGCTCTCTCTTCATGTGAACCGCATCAACTGTTGTGTATGTGTGTTCGGCAAAGCAATATAAAACCCGCCTCATGCCCAGAATTGGCAGAAGTTGCACTTATGTTATGAGTATGAAGTCGTGGAGATCAGACCTCATAACAATTCTGTATCGTGTTGTTCTTGAAACTTTAGCACTCGCTGTACAGATATAGTTTAACAAGCAAAGCAGATAGTAGAGCAATAACATATTATTCTCATGTAAACCACGATGAACTACTAGGTGGAAAGCTAAAGCAACAACTAAGTGTCGTGTGCAGAAGTTGCAAAAAAGGAAAAATGGCGTTTAAACCGGTAATGAGCCCATGCTAACTTAACACGGTGTAAAGATATCCAGGACCTAGATGACACCTCCCCATGATCCGGAAACGAACTGAATAAGATAATAGAAGTGCCATCTCATGAGAGCAGATTGCAAGTTTATATGTGGACGGTCCGCAAGGTAAAGCATTAAAAACTAGGAAAATTTAATGCTAAAGAAAAATAAAACAGCCAAGTACTTTATCGAGTCTTAAGCCAATAGGCAAGGTAAATAATAAAAACTTGACAAATAAGTCAATGAATTGTCAATGAAATGCTAGTACTCAGCATATCAAACATGAAAAAGGTCTATGACATAACTGTGTATGCAAAATAAGCTGCAACAGCCTCCAATAGGAAGTCACCGTCTTCATCCGAAAACAGTTCAGCCATCCAATTTAAAAGCGGAAAAGAACGTACGTGCTCTCCCAGCACCGGATCCTCTATCACCATCAGAGGACAGCTCGGTGGGTTTTCAAGAAAGCTCTGTTCCAAGAAAGACTGTGCTGCCGCCAGTAAATTCCAGGGACCAAGTAGTCCATGCATCAATGCCACAGCCATAATCCTTTCGCCAGGACAAACCAACTCGTGAGTAATGATAGGAGTCATCAGCTGATTAAAGTCGACGTCAGGAGAAACCGGTCCGCAGAGACACAAATCAATGGCCCAATCGAAATCACAGGTCAGGCAGTGAAATACAGGCTGGACACAGGTGAAGTAGGAGAATCGAAAAGATAATCCATATGCCGTGCTTAATATCGCCAACGGCATTGTGCCATAATATTCTAGCATGCGATTGCGGAACAGTGTCAGCAGCTGCAGGGTGGGAGGTTGCATAGGAGGGACATCCATATTTAAAAATGTAAAAAAGCACAAGAGCGTCCGCTGGTAATGCAAGTAAAAATGCCAATCCACGAACCAGAGTGGAGAAAATAGAATGAAAGGAAGCAGGGATGACTCCAAAGATTTTCTCAAATGAAGTCACGAGACCACTGGTAACAACTTTAAAAAAGTGCGCCAGGGTCTTTGTGGAGGATGCGTTAAAGATAGTCGGAACCATCTTGCTGAAATTGAAAGGCAAAATCTGAATTGAAAAGTGTGTGCACCTCTGTACGGGTGTTCGCTATGTGAAGCATGAAAGTTTCACGGGCCGAACTCAAGGCCACCTTTCTCTGAGACAAAAGAGCTCTTATTCTTGCCATGCCGTTGAAATCTGTCCCAAGGTTGGTATTTGTGGCCAGATTGAAAACTCCCTATGTTCATGTGTGGGAGGAAATAGAACATTTCTGCAGCAAATAACCCGTTCACTTACTGTTACGATAAAAGGAATACTTTTAATTAACTCAGAACAATCTTCATTATTGAGCATCAAATAACTACCATTTTCCAACAACTTGAACGTGGGGATGATAGCAGGAACTGGCGTGCCTTGCAACACGCAAGCCATATTTGGTCGGTGTTTGTTGCATGAACCGTGTAACTGTATGTGCCTACACATTAGTGAATGATCTGGCGTCTCAGTGCATTCCTCTCCATTCAGATAAACTTCTTGATCATCTTTGAAACATCTGTATGTGTATGGAAGCGACCAGACCTCATGAAGAAAAGCACTACCTAAAGGTTCATAACGACCTATTGGTATATATTTCATACAATTTGAAAACTTATATAAAGCAAAAGGCAGCGTTATTAAACCGTGGATAAGGCACGTTGCCAAAAAACCCGCAATCCTCTGCTGATGATGTCACTGAGCATGTCATGAATGATGTAATATGTGACATCATCAGCAGTGGATTACGGGTAATAGTATCTCTAGTTTACTCCCCTATAGCTGTCTTTCTTTTAACATAAGTGTCTGTTTCCTTCCCTTATACTTACTGTTTTTGGTTCGCTTTCGGTTCGCGTACCGGCGAGCGAACTGGGAAGCGAACTAAGAGAAATAGAGGTTGGCACAGTTCCAAATATTGTACCAATTTTTTAATAACGGGGAGGTAGTTCTGAAAAGAACTTTTTTTTTTATTGTTTTTGTTGTTTTATATTTTTTTTATTATTTTTCGGAACATTTTTTTACTGTTTTTGAATTTTTCTGAACAGTTTTATATTCTTTTGGGTTTTTCTTGGAGGGGGCAATGAAAACGATTCATTGTAAAGGGCTCAACAGGAGCAACAAAACAAAAAAATAAGTATTTATTATTTTGGGCGTTTCGTACAAACTTGCATATGATAGTCAATAGCTCTGTTGATCAGAGTGATGCTTTTTTCTCCGTAGGAAATGAATCCATCGCAAAATACGCAGATGTGTTTTACATCACCAAATCTCATTTGTATATTTGGCACCATCTCCCTGCCCTCTGGTCCCGTTACTTCCGGTACAACAGATCTTCTGGCCATAATAGGGAGATTATCTAGGTCGTTCCGAAACTGTGCAGCACTGTAGTTGTTAGGATGCCACCTAGTCATATGGCGATGCATTGTGTAGTTTCCGAAACTGTATTTTTTCTCGGTTCCTCTGGACAGTCTATCTTGACATATAAGGCAAGTTACGTATCTTGCATTTACTTTTTTCTGACCTTTGGGAATTTTAAAAAATTGCCAAATGAAGTTTTCTTTCCGGTGAGACGTCCTGGGCTGCTCAGGCAAAAACTGCCTCTCTTCATGCTCGTCGTCCTGTTCTTCTTCTTCCTCTTCTTGTTGAATTATAACTTGAGCAGGTGGTCCACTCTTCCTTGGATGTGGTGGAGGTGGTGGGGAAGCACCAGCTGAAGCTACTAAAGAAGCCATTGCTCAGTGATCACAAAGGGTCTTTCTCTCACAATGATGAAAGTCAGAGTGAGGAAAGAAGGAGGGATTTTCATCATTTGGGAAAAACAAGAGTTCTCAACCAATCAAAAGTGTTCATTTTAGATTATATGACCTAGTCTTACATCATTAGGAAACCAAAAGTGAAATGAACCAATGAAAAGTGTTATTACCAAGTCACATGACTTGCTGTGTTTACGTTAAGCGCTTTGCAGGGCCTCCCGGTTTGCTTCCAGAAACCTGCGCTTAGCGACTCGCTTCGCGTACCAGTTCGCTAACGTAGCACGTCATATGACGTATCACGCGAGAACGTGAAACGTCATGCGGACGGGAGGCGTCACGATGTTGTTTTCTAACGCGGCACTTGCGGTAAAGAAACGTTTACCGGCTCGCGGTCTATTTCGCGGCATCAAGGTCAGCTAACGGGAAGCTTCCCGATTCGCGAAGCGGGAACGAAGGAAAAAAAATATTTTAAAAAAAAATGATTCATAAACATATAAAATATATTTTTGGATTTAAAGAAGAATACATTTTACAGCTACAGATATTAGCTGTTAAAAAACCAATGAAATTCACAGAAAAAACCATAGGTTATAGACCATATATAGTTAGGAATTAGCATTTACAAAACCTTGAAAATTCACTGAAAAAACCATAGGTTATAGACCATATATAGTTAGGAATTAGCATTTAGAAAACCTTATTTTACTCACACAAAACCATTGAAATTCCATATATAGTTAGTTGCACTAACTATATATCGCGCACCCGCAATCCACTGCTGATCATGTCACATATTACATCATTCATGACATGGTCAGTGACATCACTGATGACATCACTGATGACATCTCAAATGACATCACTGATGACATCACTGATGACATCTCATTTGACATCATTCTTGTGCTAATACGATAAACCTCTTCAGACTCTGATATAACCTTAGATACACTCAGTGTATACAGACACTCACACACTGCCACTCATCCATGGAGTTACTCACACACCCAGTCAGTCATGCAAAGAAACAATCTCACCTCCATTTCTTGAACTATACAGTTAAACACACCTTACTTATTGAAACATATACTAACACATATTTACTCTCTTATACAATCCCTGATACAAGTTCACAATGATCGATACAACCACTCACTCATTCAGTGGCTCTCATGCACAGTTATTTATATATGCCAACTCTCAAATGTACTGTGTTTTACATATGTACTTACTATGACATGTAGCATTGAGATATCCATTCACTCATCAATACACTCATGCACACAGTCAACTGCCTATGTAGCTGTTTCCACATGCACTCTTGAACTCATACACCTAGTGAATAAACTGCTCACACATCTATGCATAGAGTCACACACCTTCCAGCCACCCCCACACAAACTCAATCTCCCATAGAAATACTTGGGCAACCAATTAATAACACATATAGCCTCTCGTATAGCTAATGATCAACACATGCAGCAGTTTACAGAACAACAGACATAATGATGCACAAATTAAGACAGTTTAGTCACTAAGCCATGCATTCAGTGAGACACATTTAATCACTCACTCATACAGTCAGTCACGCACCTACTAAATCCTTCATCCAGACACTTATACATCCACTCATTCTTCAATATGTAAGACATATTTTAACTTTACAGAAACATACAGTCACTGGATGTTGTCATCAGTGATGTCATCAGTGATGTCATTTGAGATGTCATCAGTGATGTCATCAGTGATGTCACTGACCATGTCATGAATGATGTAATATGTGACATGATCAGCAGTGGATTGCGGGTGCGCGATATATAGTTAGTGCAACTAACTATATATGGAATTTCAATGGTTTTGTGTGAGTAAAATAAGGTTTTCTAAATGCTAATTCCTAACTATATATGGTCTATAACCTATGGTTTTTTCAGTGAATATATATATATATATATATATATATCGAACACCAGTCCAACTTTCACTTCTCAAAAGAGGCGCTGACTCCGTGCATCCATCAAAGTAGAAACAATGTTATTAATCCAATTAGTTGCTCAGACGCGTTTTGGTAGACACAGCTACCTTGCTCACTACATCTGATCTCATTGTTATTCGTGATTTATACTAGCCAACATTGACATGTTAGAGCTGGTTTGATTGCCATGGCAACCCCATCCACCAACTCAAAACAACATAGAAGAGTTTATGCCTCGTCACTCTCATGTGTTTGCAAAAACCCACCCGTAATTCATTAATCATTACTGTTTCTCCTTGGGGCGTGGCTTACGCGCCGACGGATGATGGCGCTGCCCGGCTGAGCTCCGTGACAACGCGGGACTCTTTCCTGGGTTACTGCTGCTATTCCGCCTACGGACACCGGGAACAGCTGGTATTACACGGCGGAACATGGTCCCCGTGCATTGCGAGCGGCGGCGGAGGCTGAAATTGCCGCTTTGACGTCTTTTCGGGCTGCAGCTTCTTCACCGGATTCAGGGACGCGAGCGGCCGCCATTTTGTGCCGCCGCGCTCGCGTCCCGTTTTTTGGCGATTTCGGCACTGTCCATGCTCGCACACTGCCGCCACAGGTCGCAATCGGCAAGGGTATGTCATAGCTATTGCATACTATGTCTCTGCTGCATTTTTTATGATACTTGGTGCCAGTCTCCACCTCAGCTTCTTTGCTGCTACTAGCGTTACTTCTTGGCGGCCATTTTGAGGAGTTATCTGCGCACATGCTATCTATCTCCATTTCTGTCACCATTTGCCCTCAGCTGCCTATCGCATAAACCTCATGGTTTCTATTTCCCATGGACGCTATGCTTTCTCCTCCACTCCTTTCCTGGTTGGCTACTTACCTGTGTCTTCCTGATTTTTGTTGCCTCTTGACACCTGCTGTATAGATTGCAGTTGGTGTTTCTTCAGTGCCACTTGATAGCCCGCCCAGGACATCTTTCAAAAAGTACTCTCTGCACTTCTACTTTTAGGGTCTCACAGCTTTTACAATTTGAATTGGCTTCCGTCCCTGCAATCCTTCTAGTCTGCACCTTTATTGCCATCATGTCCCAGGACGCAGGTCATGCGAGAGCGTCTGTCACCGGAACAAATCCAAAACGCCTCAAGAATGGCCCTCCGTCCCCTATTCGTACCTCTCAAAACCCAGTGCTGGACTCTATTTTGGAAGAGGTTCGTGGCTTACAACCTTTTATGGTGGCAACAAATGAGAAGCTCAAGCAGATTGAAGACAGATGGGTTGTCATGGAAAACAAAGTCCTACAAATGGAACAACGTATTAGTGATGTCCAGGATATATCCACAAAAATCCCTATTCTCGAAAAGGAGATACAACAACTGAAACTTCACACTGAGGACCTTGAAAACCGTAACAGGCGGAACAACCTCCGTATTTATGGTGTACCGGAGTCCCTTGGGGAGGGCGACATGGTGACCTTCGTCCGCAAACTCCTATACGAACTTTTGGGCCTCCAACCAGACTCTGTTCCACTGAACATTCAGCGTGCACACCGTCTGGGTCGACCGACGTCCAACCCGACCAAACCCAGAGGTATCATCCTGTTGTTTCTGGAATTCACCGAATTGATGACTGTTCTCAAGGCTGCCAGAGCACAACGTCGTCTCATATGGTCGGGCCACACCATCTACATATCCCAGGACCTCTCGAATGCTACAAATGCTCGTCGCAAAGAATTCCTTAATCTACGTCCTCGCATGAGGGATCTCAACATCCAATATGGAATTCTTCATCCTTGCCTCTGCAAGATAACCCACAATGGCCGGTCCCGTACCTTTGATGATCCTCAAAAGCTCCGAGATTATCTTCTCACCGTCTCTCCACCAACGATGGACACCAATGACTGAAACTAACTATCTTCTACTTTTTGCATTCATTTTTTCTAATGTCTTGACGACTGTTGTGGCCTTGTCTCGGTTTCTTTCCTGTCATGTCTTGCGCAAGTTTCCCTTTTTTATCAAATATATCTTGCCTATTTTCCCGCGTTTTCCTTGCTCTGCTGGCTAGGCGCCCGCGTTGGCGTCTCCATGCTTCCTTTACTTGGTTCTTCTCTTACTTCTCAGGTCGGGTGTTCTTGCCTTGATCTGTTTCTTACCTGTTTCCTTCTCTTTTCCTCCTTTCTCTTTATCTTCCTGTTCACAGGCCATTGTTGCATATTCCGTGCTCATTCATGTTCGACTATCTTCTGTGTGTCCCCTCTTGTCTTTCTTCTTGTAGTCTCTAGTGTTCCACATGCTTATTCTTCTCTAGCTATATCAAAGGTGTTGTTCCTTCATATTTTGTCTTCCTATTTGTATCCGATTTGTATTGCTAACATGTTTGTCTTTCTTGTTTCCACCCTTCGTTCCCTACCTGCAGTGTATTGGACCCAATTGTTACCCTCCTCCCATACCTCCCATCATGTGTAACTTCGTAACGTGGAATGTTCGTGGTCTTGGCAACCCAGTTAAGCGTCAAAAGGTATTGTCCCACCTATCTAAATTGAATGCTCAGATTGCTT
The DNA here is from genome assembly GCF_964261635.1 of Lissotriton helveticus. Lineage (NCBI taxonomy): Eukaryota > Metazoa > Chordata > Amphibia > Caudata > Salamandridae > Lissotriton > Lissotriton helveticus. The sequence continues at coordinate 1,498,124,434 of NC_136063.1, read as the reverse complement.
TTCTCCAAGAAACACATTGTACAGATGTTGAATCGCTGAAACTCAAAAGGGCTTGGGTGGGTCAGGTGGTGTTTTCTCCTGCGATTGATAAGAAAGGGGGTGTTGCTATTTTATTCCGTAAAGGCCTCGATGTTCAAATTTTGTCCTCTCAATCGGACGCTGAGGGTCGATGGGTTATGTCAAAAGTGTCTATACAAAACAAAACTATGGTGCTCCTCAATATCTATGGTCCTGTCCGTCCTGACCCTAAATTTTGGAATGATATTAAAATCCTCATTTCATCTTTTGATTGCCCTAATGTTATCATAGCCGGTGACCTTAACCAATGGTTGGACCCATTCTCGGATAGACTATCCTCCTCCAAATTCCAACCGGACAAGACCCATAAAGCTTTCCAGTCGGCTATTGCCTCACGTCCCCTGTTTGATGTGTGGAAAACATGTAATCCTGAGTCACTCGAATATACATTCTACTCTAATGTCCACCATACTAGATCCAGAATTGATTATATTTTGGTCAGTAAATCTCTTCTCCCTGCTATTCAGAAATCCGAAATTGGTTCTATTTTCCTTTCGGACCATGCACCTGTGTATGCCACTTTTGACCTTTCCCATACTTCCACGTCTTTCAGTCGCTGGAAATTTAACACTTTCCTTCTTTCTGATTCGGATTTCATGTCTAAAGTTAAGGTTTTCATTTCTGACTACTTCTCCCTCAACCTACCCCAAGACACGTCAGTTTCAAACAATTGGGATGCTTTTAAAGCTGCACTGCGAGGGTTTACAATCTCTTATGTCTCTAGGAAGAAAAAACTCACCAGGGCCAAATACACTACCCAACTCGCCAACATTAAGACCCTAGAGCACTCTTACTTCTCTTCCAAGAACCCTGACACTCTTCATCTCCTTATTAAAGCCAAATCTGAACTTAATCAAATTGCCACAGTTGAAGCTTGTAACACCCTTTTAAAGATCAAATCCAAATTTCATGGGGGTCAAAATAAAGCGGGGAAAATGTTGGCCAATTACCTTAAAATCAAATCTGAACGCAAATCGATTTGCTCTATTCTTAATGAGCACACTAATACAAAGGTCTCCTCTGATGAGGATATTGCACAGGTCTTCCATGATTATTATAAACTCTTATATACAGATGATACACTGCCTGGTGATGATGATCTCTCTCGTTTCTTTGAAGGCCTTCCCCCTCCTCCGTCACTGCCTACTGAATTTCAGCAATTAGAAGATGACATTACCCCTCAGGAAATACTTAAGGCTATTACATCCCTTAAGAAAGCGAAAGCCCCTGGCCCTGATGGTCTCCCTATCGAATTTTATGCCAACTTGCATTCCATTTTTGTTCCTCACCTTCTACAACTTTTTAACTCCTTTATTGCAAGTGCCAAAGCATCGGGTTCATTTTTGGATGCCCTTATAATCATCATTCCCAAACCGGACAAGGACCATTCCCTTTGCAAAAATTATCGCCCCATATCCCTCATTAATTACGACTGTAAAATTTTTGCCAAAATCCTAGCTGCCCGACTAGAATCCCTTATTCCTCTGTTAATCACGACCGATCAAGTTGGCTTCGTAAAAGGAAGACTTGCTGCAGACAATGCCCGTGTTTTTACAAATATTATCTCCCATGGCAACCGTTTCAAGGCCCCTTTAGCTGCCCTTTCCCTTGACGCTGAGAAAGCGTTTGATCGAATTAATTGGAAATTCATGTTTAAGGCATTGCATTGGTTTGGGTTTGGTCCTCATTTCATTTCCCTGGTTAGACTCCTTTACTCTGCTCCCCGCGCCAGTGTTTTTGTTAACAATAAATTCTCTAAATTTTTCCCTTTATCCAGAGGAACAAGACAAGGCTGTCCTCTCTCCCCTTTACTTTTTATTCTCTGCCTAGAGCCCTTCCTTATTAAAATCCGCTCTAATCCCCTCATTCAGGGATTCACACAATCCTCGATTGAGACGAAACTCTCGGCCTACGCCGATGATGTTCTGGTCTACATGGCTAACCCTGTCTCCTCCCTTCCTCCATTTTTAGAAGAAGTCCGCGTATATTCTTCTGTTTCTGGTTATAAACTTAATCTCTCCAAAACGGAAGTCCTACCCCTTAACTCATCCTGTTACCAATATATGTTTGCTTCCACTGATTTTGCATGGTGTCCCTCCAAGATCAAATACCTGGGTATTTGGTTCTCCTCCACCCTGCGTGACACACTCAAACTGACCTTTACCTCCCTTACTCAAAAAATTCAATCACTCCTTCAGACGTGGTCTCCTCTTTTCCTTTCATGGTGGGGTCGCTTAGACACCATCAAAATGATGATTTCCCCACATATTTTATACACTGTTTCCATGCTTCCTGTGAAGATCCCTAAATTGTATTTTAATAAGCTGAACTCCATCTGCTCTAAGTTTTTGTGGAATAATAAACGACCCCGCATTTCCCTACAAAAACTCCTACGTCCTAAATCTGAAGGGGGGGTTCGCTTCCCTGACTTCCAATCATACCACTCAGCCTTTTTACTGAAACAAGCCTTTTCACTGGCGTTTGATTTTACTGATACCCCTGTACCCAGATGGATTGTAGTTGAGAGATCTTTGTTAAAGGGTTTCAATTTTCAACAATCCCTTTGTATGTCCAACTGTTCATTTTTGACGCATTACCCTGTGTTGAAATATTCCCATACACTGCTACATAATATTTTTTCAAAAGACTTATCGCCCTTACAGATTTTTCTTTCCTCTAGTATTTGGTACAACAAATATCTTAAATATAAGGGTAAATCTTTCTACTTCAAGTATTGGAAAGAAAAGGATATTATGTTTGTCTATCAATTCTTTTCAGATTCATCCCTTCTTTCATTTGATGAAATGCTAACTAAGTTTGATTTATCTGTGCAACATCGTAATGAATTTGATATTATTGCTAATGCCATTTTGTCTCACCTATCTACCCTACCTACGTTTGATACCCTTCCCTCCCTTACTCCTTCCACCCCTCTATACCCGTTGTTTACTCAGCAAATACCCAAAGCTGCTTTGATTTATAAAATGTTATTGGAGAATGTTGGTCCTAGACCTAAAACTGTTCATGAAGTTGCTTGGGAAACTGATTTCTCTTTATCGTTATCTATTGATACTTGGAATCGATTATGGTCCAAACTGTTTAAGTCTTCGGTTTCGGCCCGTATTACTCAATCACTTTTTTTCATTTATCATAGAGCTCTGTTTACCCCTATAAGCATTGCCAAATTTTCCCCTTCCTCCTCTCCCCTTTGTTGGTCCTGTTCATCTCACCCAGGCACACTTAAACACCTCCTATTTGATTGCCCACGAGTTATTACCTTTTGGAAATCAGTTTGGAAATACTGTATGCGCATTTTTCGTTTTTCTGAACCGTTTTCATCGGTGCATATTTTTCTAGGTTCTATATCTGATGTTTTGGACTTACATTCTTATAATGCAAAATTGTTTGACTTATTCATTGCAACTGCTTACAAAGTAATCTTGTCTTGCTGGAAGGATAACTCTAAATTGTCTGTGCAGACTTGGTGGAATTTTGTGTGTGATGAGCATAGAATTGCTATTGCTTCTTCTACGTCTGTCACCCTAAAAATTAAGTCTGATCTTACCTGGCTACCTTTCTCCACCTTCTTATCCTCTTCTCCCCCCCCTTAACCCCCTTTCCCCCCTTTCTCTTTCTCTCCTCCTCTTTTTCTCGTTCCTTCTTTTTCTTTTTTCCTCTCTAGAAGGTTTTCTTCAATTACATGGTTTTACTTTACCGTTTTTATTTTCCTATATCTCAAAAATTGTCCTTCATGATTATCTCCTATTGACTTTGTGTTATCTTATGTTGTGATATTATAATGTATCATTTTTCTTATGCTTAATAAAACTTTATTAAACAAAAAAAAAATTACTGTTTCTCCTCACTTTGGATCTATATTACATTTTATTTCTTATGGTTATCTACAGTGCATTCATATGTACAGTGAGCGAAAATTAATTTTATAAATTAAAACAACTTAGAGCAATACCATGATTTGAATGGCATTCATGTGACACATAAGTGAAATAGTGAAAATACTTTATAGTGAGTGAAACTTCAGACGCACATTTTTTTGCATGTAGTTAAAAAACAATTTGAAGACACGTTGTGAGCATATGTAAGTATTGTTCTAACATAGATATTCTTCATTAGTTATTATATTACGACATATATGATAAAAGACCTTCCTCCCAGTTCGGGACCGTGTTTCATCCTAATGATGGTACCCCCAAGACCAGCGTTGCCTATTGATATGTGTAAAACGGCTAGGATTTTTTCAGCGAGCCTGTGTGGTTGGCTCCTTTTTGCTATGTCTCCCATCTGAGGCTATGAGACCCAAGTGGGTGGGGATTTGCAGACTGTCTCACCCTGTCGATACTGCTATGGGGTAACCGGATGTCGTGATTTACTCATAACTCTCTGTGTCTAAATAATGACGTGCGTAAAGATGAACCAAAACTTATATAGTGCCAAATGTCAAGCAAAGGACTATTTACATACTATTTATAAAGAAGTGAGATTTCGGATGTTTTTCAGGGGAGTTGGGTTTAACGCAGGACAAGCGGCCTTGGATTCTAAAGGTGCACATTTAGAGCCTCATCCGCAATTAACCCATTGGGGATTTTTGAGTCGAGCAGAATGATGTATCTCGACCTCAATCTCCTGAGTGCCAACAGTCTGTTCCCACCCCTAATGTTTTTCGGGATGCTGTCTATTACAAAGAACGTCAGTTCTTTTGCAATGCCTGCATGATGTGAATTTATATGCCTCGCCACGGGATATGTTTGGTCATTGTTACTGATGGCTCTAAGGTGCTGTAGTATTCTAACATGGACCTGATGTATCGTACTACCCACATACCTACTACCACATGTGCACTCCAAAACATACAAGGCATACTCCGTTTTACAGGAGTAGCTGCCTCGGATTTTGTACGGAGTGTGCCTGAAATGAAATGAGACTGATTGTGTGTTGATGCCGTGTCTACACGCTTTGCATTTAAAACACTTGAGGAAACCTTTCAGTGTCGGTAACCATGTGGTGTTTTTAGTAGTAGTAGGGGCATTGCAAACTAATTCGTTCCGCATTGACTTTGCCTTCCTGAATGTCAGAGCAGGCCTTTTTTCACAGAACTGACCTATAATGGGGTCATTGCGGACTAGGGGCCAATGTTTGTTAAGTATCTTTCTAAGGTTATCATGGTAGCTGTTATACCCCGTGATTAACCTAGGTGTGTGTGGTGAGACTGCCTTTGGTGTGTGTGTTGTTTTCTCCTGTGGCATTAAAAGGTCTTTCCTATTTATGGATGCACATTTGTCTTCAGCTTTTTTTAGGGTGGCTTGTTTGTACCCTCTCCTTCTGAGTCTTTTGAATAGGTCAGTTTTGGACTCTTGCAGATCTGTGTGCCTGCTACAGTTTCGGGTCATTCTGAGACATTCAGCTTAAGGGATCAACTGTATTAGTGTAGTAGGGTGGAAACTTTGGCCATGCAATATTGCATTGCCAGCTCTCGGCTTCCTGTACGTGCAGGTATGTATTTTATTGTTTGACACGAAAAGTTCTAGGTCTAAGAATTGGATGGAGGATGCCTCTAATGTTGCTTGTGAAGGTGAGATTGACATTGTTGCTGTTTAAGGCTAGAGCAAATTCTAAAGCACTTTCCTCGGTTCCCTTCCATAAAATAAAAATGTCATCGATGTAACGTTTATATATGATTACATTCTCAGACATGACCTGTGGAAATGTGACCCTTAATACTTGCTCCTCCCACCAGCCATGTGTAAATTTGCATAGCTGGGGGAGAAGCAAGTACCCATAGCCGATCCTTGTAGCTGTTTGTAATGTAGTCTGTTGAAAATAAACATGTTGTTGGTGAGGCACCATTCGACCATTTCCAAAATCATGCGGGTGTGTTCATGTAATGTAATAGGTCTCTGGCCTAGGAAATGTTGTAACGCCCTTAGTCCATCTGTGTGTCTTATACTAGTGTATAGAGATTGTGCATCTAGTGTCATTAATACATAGTTTACATTCCAGTCCAAATCATATATTTTAGTGAGGAAGTCCTCAGTGTCTTTAATCAAAGCTGGCAGCTCCTGAACATATCATTGCAAAAAAGAATCAATAAAAATGCTTGTATTTTCAAACAAACTCCCAATCGCAGCTATTATTGGTCGACCTGGTGGTTGTTGAGCATTTTTATGTATCTTGGGGATCAGGTACATTTGTGGGGTGATAGGGTAGTCCCTTTTCAAAAACTCAAACTCTGGTTTGCTGAGTAACCCCATTCCCTTCCACCTGTATAGTTTCGTATGGTATCTCTCTTTAATACCTGCTATGTTCGTAGGGCTTATCCGGCTGTAGCAATTAAGGTCTTGTAGTTGTGTTTGTGCTTCCTCATTGTACATTTTTAGTGGCCACAGCACAATGTTGCCTCCCTTGTCAGACCACCTGACCACAATGTCAGGGCGGGCTTGGATTTTGGTAATGAGGTTGTTGTACTCCAATCTTTGATTGTGGTTTTTGGACATGAAACTCTGTGTGCTTGTTAGTGAAAGGTTCTTAAGCTCTCTGATCACGTTGTCCAAAAATAGATCCAGGCCATCCTTAGGCATCAGCGGCATAAAGACAGATTTAGGCTTGAAAGTTGTACGTACTGATTCATATATGTTGATTCCTGACCTTGTTGCTGCTTCATCTGGGTTTATTTGGCTTACCACTTCATCTGAGTCTAGTGTTATGAGGTCTCTTAGTAGATCCATGTCATTGATTGACAGAACGGGTTCAACTCCATTCTCACTGCTCATTTCTGTGGGTTTCCTTTTGTTGTAGATAAAGTACTTTTGCAGTTTCAGCTTGCGTACAACATGGAAAAGGTCTATTCTAGTTTGCGCGTAGTCAAAGTTAGTCTCCACGCAGTAGGTCAGACCCAACGATAGAATCTCTTTTTCTCTTTGATTTAACTCCATATCTGAAAGATTTATAACTGTGTTATCAATGTCCTCTTGTGAATTAGTTATCTGCGTCTGTTTCTCCTGTATTGTGGCTTGGCCGCCCCTGTTTTTGACCCTGTTTTTTCGCCAGCATCGAATTTTCTTGGAAATGTATAAGTTCCTTCATTTAAATAGTCATTCCTGTCTCTTTGGAACTTTATTGCCTTTCTTTCCTTTATGCCATCGTCATACTTAGTTAGGCGGGTTAGTATTTCCTTCATACTTTTCTGTATTTCATCTTGGTTTTCACGTGATTTCAATTCTTTCAGGATTTCAGATATGCGTTCTAGTAATATATATATATATATATATATATATATATATATATATATATATATATATATATTACCTACTGGCGATAGCCAGTAGGTATATATAGTTAGGATTTTTTTCCTATGGGATTTTTGAAAATTCTATGTCGAATAACTTTGGCGTTTGATGACAGAATTGGCTGAAATTTTCAGGAAAATGGAACATTTTGTTTCTGAGCAGCCCCTGAAAATTTGGGGGGGTTTCGTCAAGGGGGGGCCGAGAAAAAATGGGGGTAACAAAACGTGTTTTTCCCATGCCATTTTCAATAGGGCGGTTGGCCTCACTTTTAGCCCGAACGGCTGAATGGATTTACACCAAACTTGGCAAAATTGTAGGGACTGGTAGCCCGATGTGCCTTTGCTATGTCTCAAGATATAGGCTCCAGTGGTTTTTACGAAAATTAACTTTGAAAAATATATATTGGGCTACATTGGGCTATATATATGTTGGAGCCCAAATGTAGCCCAATGTACCCCAATGTAGCCCAATGTGGCCCAAAGATGGCCACCAGAGACAAAAAAAAACAAATGTAGCCCAAATATCAGCCAGATGTAGCCCAACTATAGCCCAATGACAGAATGTCCCAGAGTGTTCCAAAGAACAACTAGAGTGCTAACAGTCCTACTTATTACAAAGGTATGGCACACCTGAAGCCATCTTGATTGGAATAAAGTGGTAACTCTTAAAACATTTAATTTAAAAAGGAACAAAATGAGGGGGTTCATTTTGCCATAGAAAGTATGATTAGCGAATATATGACGAAATCCCGCATACCATCAGTCCGCAAAAAAAATCCTGCATGTACTATTAGGCCGCAAATTAAAATAACGAAAACTTTTAGAACGAATATGCCTTTAGCATACACTAAACAACTAAACTACCCTAAACCCTAAAACACTACCCCCAGCATGACCCTACACTACACAAACAGTACAACACTACCCTAAACCCTAAAACACTACCCCCAGCATGACCCTACACTACACAAACACTACAACACTACCCTAAACCCTAAAACACTACCCCCAGCATGACCCTACACTACGCAAACACTACAACACTACCCAAAACCCGAAAACACTACACCCCAGCATGACCCTACACTACGCAAACACTACAACACTACCCTAAACCCTAAAACACTACCCCCAGCATGACCCTACACTACTCAAACACTACAACACAACCCTAAACCCTAAAACACTACCCCCAGCATGACCCTACACTACACAAACACTACAACACTACCCTAAACCCTAAAACACTACCCCCAGCATGACCCTACACTACACAAACACTACAACACAACCCTAAACCCTAAAACACTACACCCCAGCATGACCCTACACTACGCAAACAGTACAACACTACCCTAAACCCTAAAACACTACCCCCAGCATGACCCTACACTACGCAAACACTACAACACTACGCAAAACCCTAAAACACTACACCCCAGCATGACCCTACACTACGCAAACACTACAACACTACCCTAAACCCTAAAACACTACCCCCAGCATGACCCTACACTACACAAACACTACAACACTACCCTAAACCCTAAAACACTACCCCCAGCATGACCCTACACTACGCAAACACTACAACACTACCCTAAACCCTAAAACATTACCCCCAGCATGACCCTACACTACGCAAACACTACAACACTACCCAAAACCCTAAAACACTACACCCCAGCATGACCCTACACTACGCAAACACTACAACACTACCCTAAACCCTAAAACACTACCCCCAGCATGACCCTACACTACGCAAACATTACAACACTACCCTAAACACTAAAACACTACCCCCAGCATGACCCTACACTACGCAAACACTACAACACTACCCTAAACCCTAAAACACTACCCCCAGCATGACCCTACACTACGCAAACACTACAACACTACCCTAAACCCTAAAACACTACCCCCAGCATGACCCTACACTACGCAAACACTACAACACTACCCTAAACCCTAAAACACTACCCCCAGCATGACCCTACACTACGCAAACACTACAACACTACCCAAAACCCTAAAACACTACACCCCAGCATGACCCTACACTACGCAAACACTACAACACTACCCTAAACCCTAAAACACTACCCCCAGCATGACCCTACACTACGCAAACACTACAACACTACCCTAAACCCTAAAACACAACCCCCAGCATGACCCTACACTACGCAAACACTACAACACTACCCTAAACCCTAAAACACTACCCCCAGCATGACCCTACACTACGCAAACACTACAACACTACCCTAAACCTTAAAACACTATCCCCAGCATGACCCTACACTACGCAAACACTACAACACTACCCTAAACCCTAAAACACTACACCCCAGCATGACCCTACACTACGCAAACACTACAACACTACCCTAAACCCTAAAACACTACCCCCAGCATGACCCTACACTACGCAAACACTACAACACTACCCAAAACCCTAAAACACTACCCCCAGCATGACCCTACACTACGCAAACACTACAACACTACCCTACACCCTAAAACACTACCCCCAGCATGACCCTACACTACGCAAACACTACAACACTACCCTAAACCCTAAAACACTAGCCCCAGCATGACCCTACACTACGCAAACACTACAACACAACCCTAAACCCTAAAACACTACCCCAGCATGACCCTACACTAAACAACCACCACAACTCTACACTACACTAACACAACACTACACTACACAACACTACACTACACAATCACTAACCCACGAAAAAATTAACACAAACCCACTTACGTAATTCTTTGTAAAGGCATGCGCGATAAATGCACATGCGTTTTGAAAAAATGCGGGATAATGGTATGTGAGGTCAATGACCTTGCGGGATTATGGTATGCGGACTGAAAGTCGGCGGGATAAAAAATGCGGGAAAATGGCTGCAAACCATGATTAGCAGCAGACTTCCCTGGTGAGCACTAGCTTTACTACAGTGATCTAATGAGCAACTAGAGTGCTAACATTCAGAATTTATGGCAAATGTGTGACACATCTGAATGCCTTCTTGATAGAACCAAAGTAAACAAGCATTGAAAATGCAATAGATCTCGCCCTCGTTTAAGTTAAAGCCATTCTGTTTGTAATGAGGTGGCTTTTTAGCTTTGCTTTTATTAGTGTTTTTAAAACTTTCATGTAAATAACATGCATATGTATGCATATATGTATATGTATGCATGCATTTATATTTATATAGATATGCAGATTATATATGTTTATATATGTATATTACCTACTGGCGATAGCCAGTGGGTATATATAGTTAGGATTTTTTCTCTATGGGATTTCTGAAAATTCTATGTCTAATAACGTTGGCGTTTGTGGACGGAATTGGCTGAAATTTTCAGGAAAATGGCACATTTCGTTTCTGAGCAGCCCCTGAAAATTTGGGGGGGTTTTGTCAAGGGGGGGTGAGAAAAAAGGGGGGTCCCAAACGCGTTTTTCACATTCATTTTTCCATAGGGCGGTTGGACTCACTTTTAGCTCGAACGGCTGAATAGATTTACATGAAACTTGGCAAAATTGTAGATATGGTTTGCCCGACGTGCCTTTGCTATGTCTCAATATATGTGCTCCAGTGGATTTTGAGAAATTAACGTTTAAAAAAATATATATATCTGTGACAGCGCTCCGGTTAGCGCCCCGCGAAGCGAAGCTGATTGGCTCTCCGGTGTCTGTCAACATTCTAAACAGTCCGGAGCGGCCGCCATCTTGTCTCTCGGTAGGATCGAGAGACAAGATGTGGTGAAAAACGAAGGGGGAAATGAAGGAAAGGGGGCAAGGTAGACCCCTCCTGACCCCCTAGGAGTGATGAGGGGGATATTAAAGTGCCCACCGGTTTTTCACGGTAGAGGCACTTCCCGGTACGCGAACCGGGCTGCAAACCAGCAGCGTAACGGGAGTCCGCCATCTTGTGTTTTTGGAGCGTCCGGTTCGCGTACCGGGTAGCGTCCCGGTAAGCGTAACAAGGGGAAAACCAAGAGAAACAGTAAAAAAAAAATGAAGGGAATAGATTTCCAGCAAACGTGGCAAAATTGTAGGGACTGTTTGTTTGATGTGCCTTTGCAAGGCCTCAAGATATGTGCACGTGTGGATTTTGTCTAATTAAGGTTAAAAAAAATATATATATCTGTAAGCGTGCTCCGGCACGCTTACGTTACGGGTTTTGTTTGCGCTGCAGAGCCGATATGTCACGGTTATGCGACGCGTCATGAGGCGTCTCACGTGGCTACGTGATACGTCACGTAATAAAGAATATATTTTACAGCTATAGATATTAGCTTTTAAAAAACCAATGAAATTCACTGAAAAAACCATAGGTTATAGACCATATATAGTTAGGAATTTGCATTTACAAAACCTTGAAAATTCACTGAAAAAACCATAGGTTAGAGACCATATATAGTTAGCTGGACATTTTATTGACATAAAACCAATGAAATTCCATATATAGTTAGTTGCACTAACTATATATCGCGCACCCGCAATCCACTGCTGATGATGTCACATATTACGATTGATTGAAAAAGCTTTATTCGAGTTGTACACTCATAAAAGCACACACATATAAATTACATACATTTCTTAAAACATCAACATTCTATAACAATTATTTTATAATTAAAAATACATAATACACAAACATAGAAATCATTTATCATTGGGAGTTAAAATAAGCTTTTTCAAGATGTGCGGTAACTAAATGCAAATGTAGAAACCTCCGCGTTATATACCATTCCCAAATTTGCACAATAAAAATTGATGCCATACATGTTACTCGCATTTTAAAGTTAAAATTCATATGAGTCTCCCAGTTGCTATCTGTTTGGGCATATCGTACGTAGAATATTAGGGGTACATAAGGTTCAAATTCCATATATAGTTAGTTGCACTAACTATATATCGCGCATCCGCAATCCACTGCTGATGAGGTCACATATTACATCATTCATGACATGGTCAGTGACATCACTGATGACATCACTGATGACATCACTGATGACATCTCAAATGACATCACTGATGACATCTCAAATGACATCACTGATGACATCATGACACACCAATACCAGTTACTACATACGCACTCACTGATTCCTACGTCTACACACACATTCACTCATTCACCCATACAATCACTCATACATACAGTCACTCATTATTACAACACTATCATATGCACTCATACACCTAGTCAGTCCTGTGAAGAATCAATCACACTTCGATTTCCTCATCTATACAGTTAAACACAGAACACCATACTTTTTCACACATATACTAACACATACTTACTCTCTTATACAATCACTGATACAAGTACACATTGATATGCACAGAGTCACACACCTCCCAGCCAGCCACACACACACTCAGTCTTCCATACATCCACTCATTCTTCAATATGTAAAACATATTTAAACTTTACAAAAACACACAGACACTAGATGATGTCATCAGTGATGTCATTTGAGATGTCATCAGTGATGTCATCAGTGATGTCATTTGAGATGTCATCAGTGATGTCATCAGTGATGTCACTGACCATGTCATGAATGATGTAATATGTGACATCATCAGCAGTGGATTGCGGGTGCGCGATATATAGTTAGTGCAACTAACTATATATGGAATTTCATTGGTTTTATGTCAATAAAATGTCCAGCTAACTATATATGGTCTCTAACCTATGGTTTTTTCAGTGAATTTTCAAGGTTTTGTAAATGCAAATTCCTAACTATATATGGTCTATTACCTATGGTTTTTTCAGTGAATATATATATATATATATATATATATATATATATATATATAACAGCTCCCAAAGTGCACACAAAGCGGGGGTGTGCCCGCGAACGTATTCAAGCTCCAAAAATCCACAGGATGTTAAATCCAAAAGAATGCAGCACACGCAGGGGTGGTTCCAACCAAGATGTTTTAATGTTGGAACGCTCACAGCAACAAGACGCGTTTCGCCACGCGTTTTTCCCATGTTAATTTCCATAGGGCGGTTGGCCTCACTTTTAGCCCGAACGGCTGAATGGATTTGCACGAAACTTGGCAAAATTGTAGGGACTGGTAGCCCGATGTGCCTTTGCTAGGTCTCAATATATGTGCTCCAGTGGATTTTGAGAAATTAACGTTCAAAAAAAGATATATATCTGTGACAGCGTCCCGGGTAGCGCTCCGTTTCGCGTACTTTTCGCGTTACGGAGCTTTGCGAAGCGAAGCTGATTGGCTCTCCGGTGTCTGTAAACATTCCAAACAGTCCGTAGCGGCCGCCATCTTGTCTCTCGGTAGGATCGAGAGACAAGAGGAGGCCAAAGCGAAGGGGCAAATGACCATAAGGGGGCATAGTAGATCCTCCCTGACCCCTAGGTTTGATGTGGAGGCTTTAAAAGGGCCCCGCGGGGCAAAAAAAAAATCGTTTTTTTTTTGTGGGGTGCGCCCGGTTCGCGAACCGGGAAGCGGTCTGGGGAGCGTACTATGAGGAAACAAGAATGATTGACTTTTAACTTATTGTATGTTTATAGACTTTTTTTTTTTTTTTTTTCTGCCGAGTGACGTCTCGGCCTATCTCCACGGGATGCAGTCCCTACCATCTCGGCATTTAAGCCCAGGGGGACCGGTAGTGTGGGAGAGATAACGTCTGTTAACGTTCGATTCGAAGGAAATCAGGAAGTGTTGAAAAACATTGTCTGCGCCATCTTGCCTTTTTTCAAATGCCACACTTTTGTCGTGCATGGCAGCCATTTTAGATGCCTTGACCAGACCCACTCTCTGCACGCTGTGGATCCTTAGCATGGCTTCCCACCCTCGCAAGCATCTCCCCCAGGCACTGGTCACCCCCGCTCTCTGTATTATGCATGGGCAATAAACCTCCCCCCATCTGCGCTGCTCTTCCTTGAGAATCACACCCTGTGCCCGCCCGACACCTCCCTTTCGCCCTAATCACTACCGCACCCTCTGACACTCCTCTTCCTCTGTGTCCGATTGTCCAGGCCGGTCCCAGGCTATCACCTAGCCCTGCAGATGTAGTTTATGGCCCCAGCTGTAAAGAATCACCTCTCTTCAAAGGAGTTACAGTAGATCAAGGCCCCCACCCGATGATATCCGTCACACCACATGCGTTCCTACTATCTGAAAACCATCCTGTATTGTGATTGGGGAGGGGACCGAGCCTGGAGCGGAAGATTCCAGGGATGCCTCTTTGTACATCAAAGTTTTTACAATTATATGTCACATTAAAAATATGTAGCACTCCAACAAAGTAGTAGGATTATAAAACTTTAATAACTTATAAATATATACAACGCAACAAAAACAGTAAATACATTTCAACATTTTTTTGAAAAAGAAGCAACAATGGTCAGTAGCGGTCTGTTGTGCGAATAGTCCCAAGGCAGCACAACGTGGTGAGTTCTGGACGGCACCCAGGTGATGTTACCTGGGTGCCGCACTGGTTTTGGGTATCCTACAATGCAGCTCCGAAAAACGGCGTGGGGCGTCCCGGGGGGTGCGGGGGGAGGCCTCGTCAGTAGCGGTCTGTTGTGCGAATAGTCCCAAGGCAGCAGAACGCGCTGAGATGTGGATGGCACCCAGGTGATGTCCAGTAAGTTGCCGCACTGGTTTTGGTATCCTACAATGCTGCTCCGAATAACGGCGTGGGGCGCCCCGGGGGGGGGGGGTGAGGCGGCGTGAACGGGCCTCCCCAGGTGGAGGCTCGTCTGCTGTAGTGGGGCACCCCTTTACCGTTTCAGTTGCCATTCCGCCCGCTTTTGGTACACTGTGCCAAAATCCGCCATTCAGCTGAGTTGCGCCCACTCTTGCGGTGCAGCGATAGGCGGCTGCCACAGGACTCTCAAAATGGCGGCAGGCTCTTTCCTTTTTGGGCCTGGTCCACTGAAATGGCCCTGGGACACCTTGGAACTCGGACGCCTGTCTGCTAGGTCTTGGACCCCATTCTCGAAAGCGTCCCCTCAGCCTTGAAGATTCTACAAAAGTCTTGGGGGCCCCCGACTCCTGCATGCTTCCGGTGGGGAGCGGCTGCCATGATTGCTCGCGGAATGACCACGACGGAGCCACGAGATGGTGGTGCTTTCATGCTGACGCCAGCTTCAGTCTGAAACATCCAGAAACAAGGTGGGGCTTTCATCGTTTGGGAAAAAAAAATGTTTTAATCCAATGAAAAGTGTTATTTTTAGGTCATGTGATCAAGCCTTCCATCATTAGGAAACCAAAAGTAAAATGAACCAATGAAAAGTTTTATAAACAAGTCACATGACCTGTTATGCGGCATAGGGCTATAAAAAGCGTAGAAAATCCGTTGACACGTGAGGCGGCGTCAGTAGCGGACCGATGTGCGAATAGGCCGAAGGCAGCACAACGCGCCAAGATCTGGATGGCACCTAGGTGGTGTCCAGCAAGTTGCCGCACTGGTGTGGCCATCCTACAATGCTGCGCCGAAAGTCGGCGTGGGGTGCCCCGTTGGCCTGTGAGGTGGCGTCAGTAGCGGACCGATGTGCGAATAGGCCGAAGGCAGCACAACGCGCCAAGATCCGGATGGCACCGAGGTGGTGTCCAGCAAGTTGCCGCACTGGTGTGGCCATCCTACAATGCTGTGCCGAAAGTCGGCGTGGGGCGCCCCGTTGGCCTGTGAGTTCGCGTCAGTCAGTGGGGGCTGTTTGAGGATCTGACTGCATTGGAAAGCAATGTGATGCTGTGCGTCGCCCCCAAGATGGAGGGTCCTCGGCTGCAGTGGGGCGCCCCTTGGTGTTTCACTCGCTATGCAGCTGAGTTGCGTGCGTACTTGCGGCGAATAGTCTGAAGGCAGCACAACGCGCCGAGATCCGGATGGCACCGAGGTGGTGTCCAGCAAGTTGCCGCACTGGTGTGGCCATCCTACAATGCTGCGCCGAAAGTCGGGGTGGGGTGCCCCGTTGGCCTGTGAGGTAGCGTCAGTAGCGGACCGATGTGCGAATAGGCCGAAGGCAGCACAACGCGCCAAGATCCGGATGGCACCGAGGTGGTGTCCAGCAAGTTGCCGCGCTGGTGTGGCCATCCTACAATGCTGCGCCGAAAGTCGGCGTGGGGCGCCCCGTTGGCCTGTGAGTTCGCGTCAGTCAGTGGGGGCTGTTTGAGGATCTGACTGCATTGGAAAGCAATGTGATGCTGTGCGTCTCCCCCAAGATGGAGGTTCCTCGGCTGCAGTGGGGCGCCCCTTGGTGTTTCACTCGTTATGCAGCTGAGTTGCGTGCGCACTTGCGGCGAATAGGCCGAAGGCAGCACAACGCGCCGAGATCTGGATGGCACCGAGGTGGTGTCCAGCAAGTTGCCGCACTGGTGTGGCCATCCTACAATGCTGCGCCGAAAGTCGGCGTGGGGTGCCCCGTTGGCCTGTGAGGTGGCGTCAGTAGCGGACCGATGTGTGAATAGGCCGAAGGCAGCACAACGCGCCAAGATCCGGATGGCACCGAGGTGGTGTCATAGTTGAGAGTTCTGAGAAGCGGGGGGGAGGCGGCGCAAACGAGTCTCTCCCTCCATGTGGAGGCACTTCATCTGCAGTGGGGCGCCGAGATCCGGATGGCACCGAGGTGGTGTCTAGCAAGTTGCCGCACTGGTGTGTGTTGAAAAGATGAAAGGTCCACAGCAAGTCTATGTTCCTTCAGTGGAGCGCCGTCTAGCTGAGTTTTGCCCGCTCTTGCTGCTACAGCGACAGGCGGCTGCAACAGGACTCTCAAAATGGCGGCCTGTTCTTTGGATTTGGGCCTGGTCCACTAAAATGGCCCTGGGACACCTTAGAACTCGGACGCTCGAATTTTTTTTCCTTTCCTCTACATGCAAAAAAGGTAAATGCCCGGTACGTTACCTGCCTCATCTGCCACGATGTACTCTCCAGAGGAACCGAAAAAAAATATAGTTATGGTAATTGTGGCAAATTAATTTCATGTGGACAGATGAGTGTTACTCTAATAAAAACAGCATATGAACATCATCATAGTCGATGGTTGGTGGAGACATTTTGACTATATCCTGGACCTGCCCGTCCTCGCCCAAAATGGCGCCGGAATAAATGGGACTCGTAACTCCTTGTTGTGTACTGGTTGCACAACCTTGATATCACGAGATACGTATGCAGTTTTGAAGCACATGGCGGGCGGGGACGAGAATTGATTGAATATTTTGACATCCCTATTGATATTAAGTTCTGATGCGTTATTGATTACTGTACTATTGAAAGTTCGAATTAATGTCACCCATGGTACTTGCCCGCAAATGTATATCTAGATAATTTTATTGTAACTGGCCCTGTCGTATTTTAATTATAAAATGTACGTCCACCGATTCCGCAACTGTTAGACACCTTAGTTCTTGCCACCTAATGGCCCGCCCGTTACGTTCCTCAACAGTGTAAATGTCTCCTCATCATATACGATTACAGTTTGCTCCGTGGCCGGCCCACGTGGTTATAGGCCCGCATTTGTATACTGACATTTTCACAATAAAGGTTTTTAAAAGAAAACATGGTAGTAGTATTTACATTGGTAAAGTTTTTAATAATAGTCACTGTTTTCGAATCAGTAAAAGGCAAGTGAAATAAAGCAGTCCAATTACATGAAGGGTAAAAGGTATAATACGCAGGAACGCAGTAAAGATAAATGGTCAAGGGCTGTTGTGTTTTCTACTCCTGCAACATAAAGTGATCGATAAGAATCTGATATTCAGGCGTATCGGCGACTAAGACAGCAGGCCGAGCCTCTTTTGCTCAACGGCTCCGTCATGGGACGAAGAAACGCCCTTTTTCTCAAAAAAGGAATATATTTTACTTGCAGGACAGTTGTAAATTTTCCCGGGAAAGTACATTAGCTTGGAACATTATAACATATATGTTTAGGAAAAAATAATGTTCGAAAGTAATAAAAGTGTAATTTTTAGGTCATATGACCAAGCCTTTCATCATTAGAATAAGAAAAGTAAAATGAACCAATGAAAAGTTTTATTAACAAGTCACATGACCTGTTATGCTTACGTTACGCGCTGTGCACCGCGCCCCGGATCGCTTCCGGGAAGCTGCGCTTCGTGCACCGGAGCACTTCCGGATGCGCTAACGCGGCGCGTCATATGACGCATTACGCGACAACGCAGGTCCAGACTATAGTCAAAATGTCTCCTCCAACCAGCGGTCGGAACACAACCCCTTTCAGCAGGCTAAATAGTTCTGTTAAATGACAACAGAAGGGACAGGCAACAAGAACCATCAGTCAAAGAGGGGAGGGCAAGTTCTTCTCTACCGGGTCACGTTGGGGCGCTACCGGAACTGATCGAATTGGTAGTCTACAGTGTTTCTGGATGTTTCAGACTGAAGCTGGCGTCAGCATGAGAGCACCACCATCTCGTAGCTCCGTCGTGGCCATTCAACGAGCAATCATGGCAGCCGCTCCCCACCAGAAGCCTGCGGGAGTCGGGGGCCCCCAAGACTTTTGTAGAATCTTCAAGGCTGAGGGGACGCTTTCGAGAATGGAGCCCAAGCCCTAGCAGACAAGCGTCCGAGTTCCAAGGTGTCCCAGGGCCATTTCAGTGGACCAGGCCCAAAAAGGAAAGAGCCTGCCGCCATTTTGAGAGTCCTGTGGCAGCCGCCTATCGCTGCACCGCAAGAGTGGGTGCAACTCAGCTGAATGGCGGATTTTGGCACAGTGTACCAAAAGCGGGCGGAATGGCAACTGAAACGGTAAAGGGGCGCCCCACTACAGCAGACGAGCCTCCACCTGGGGAGGCCCGTTCACGCCTCCTCACCCCCCCCCCCCGGGGCGCCCCACGCCGTTATTCGGAGCAGCATTGTAGGATACCAAAACCAGTGCGGCAACTTACTGGACATCACCTGGGTGCCGTCCACATCTCAGCGCGTTCTGCTGCCTTGGGACTATTCGCACAACAGACCGCTACTGACGAGGCCACCCCCCGGGACGCCCCACGCCGTTTTTCGGAGCTGCATTGGAGGATACCAAAAACCAGTGCGGCACCCAGGTAACATCACCTGGGTGCCGTCCAGAACTCAGCACGTTGTGCTGCCTTGGGACTATTCGCACAAAACACAGCTACTGACCATTGTTGCTTCTTTTTTCAACAAAATTTTTAAATGTATTTACTGTTTTTGTTGCGTTGTATATATTTATAAGTTATTAAAGTTTTATAATCCTACTACTTTGTTGGAGTGCTATATATTTTTAATGTGACACATAATTGTAAAAACTTTGATGTACAAAGAGGCATCCCTGGAATCTTCCGCTTCAGGCTCGGTCCCCTCCCCAATCACAATACAGGATGGTTTTCAGATAGTAGGAACACGTGTGGTGTGACGGATCTCATCGGGTGGGGGCCTTGATCTACTGTAACTCCTTTGAAGAGGGGTGATTCTTTACAGCTGGGGCCATAAACTACATCTGCAGGGCTAGGTGATAGCCTGGGACCGGCCTGGACAATCGGACACATAGGAAGAGGAGTGTCAGAGGGTGCGGTAGTGAATAGGCCCCCTCCGAGTCCGCGCCATCACACCGTCCCTCGGGGGCCTCCGTCAAGCGGTTCAGGGAGGCACCGCATCACATTGTTTTCAAATGCAGTAACATCCTCAAACAGCCACCACTTACATTGAGAATAGTGAAGCTGTAGCAGGTGCAAATAAGCTTCAGACAGTCTAACAAGCACTCCTCAAAACTTTGAACTATCAGAGTGCATGAGTTTCATGCTCGATCGATTGAGCTAGCCGGATCGGGCAACAAAAAGTATAAAATAGTTATGTAAATAGTTATTTAATAAAATGTTTTTCCCTGTTACTTTGCTGGTGTGTTGTATATATTTGTAATATTTGCATAGAGTTTATCGTTATTTTGGGCGGGGTGGGTGGCGGAGCTGAGCTGTCTTGCAGCCATCATGGTGTGGAGTTCAGTTCATCTCACTAGTTTCGTATTTCTCATGAGGGGTTGTTCCTAATGTTTCTATTTTAGCGAGGTCAAAAAGAGATCCCATTAGTGGCCTACTGATTTTGCTCGATTCCTTTTGTTTTTTTACACGATTTTTCACTATCTGCAAAGACTAAACAGAGTATTGCGACTCTGTGCTTGTTTGTAAATAGAGAATGAACCAAAGAGAACCAATTCTAAAACAGTAAATGCTTGGATAACAATCAATCAAATGGAGAGAGAAGCAGGCACGACGGATTACAACGGGGGCAAAGGCCTGCGTTAACTACCCTTCACTATCTGCAAAGAGAGAGTACTCCTAATAGAAATGAGGGGGGGGGGGGCAGCATTCAAAGCAGATCAGTGTGCATAAACACAAAAATGTTTTTACTTACCACGTACTTGACATTCGACAGCTTATGATATTTGCTATTAAAAAACCATTGAAATTCACTGAAAAAACCATAGGTTAGAGACCATATATAGTTAGGAATTAGCATTTAAAAAACCTTGAAAATTCACTGAAAAAACCATAGGTTATAGACCATATATAGTTAGGAATTAGCATTTAAAAAACCTTATTTTACTCACACAAAACCATTGAAATTCCATATATAGTTAGTTGCACTAACTATATATCGCGCATCCGCAATCCACTGCTGATGAGGTCACATATTACATCATTCATGACATGGTCAGTGACATCACTGATGACATCACTGATGACATCTCAAATGACATCACTGATGACATCACTGATGACATCTCATTTGACATCATTCTTGTGCTAATACGATAAACCTCTTCAGACTCTAATATAACCTTAGATACACTCAGTGTATACAGACACTCACACACTGTCACTCATCCATGGAGTTACTCACACACCTAGTCAGTCATGCAAAGAAACAATCTCACCTCCATTTCCTCAACTATACAGTTATACACACCTTACGTATTCAAACATATACTAACACATATTTACTCTCTTATACAATCCCTGATACAAGTTCACAATGATCCATACAGCCACTCACACATTCAGTGGCTCTCATGCACAGTTATTTATATATGCCAACTCTCACATGTACTGTGTTTTACATATGTACTTACTATGGCATGTAGCATTGAGATATCCATTCACTCATCAATACACTCATGCACACAGTCAACTGCCTATGTAGCTGTTTCCACATGCACTCTTGAACTCATACACCTAGTGAATCAACTGCTCACACATCTATGCACAGAGTCACACACCTCCCAGCCACCCCCACACAAACTCAATCTCACATACAAATACTTGGGCAACCAATCAATAACACATATAGCCTCTCGTATAGCTAATGATCAACACATGCAGCAGTTTACATCACAACAGACATACTGATGCACACATTCAGACAGTTTAGTCACTAACCCATGCATTTAGTACGACACATTTATTCACTCACTCATACAGTCAGTCACGCACCTACTAAATCCTTCATCCAGACACTTATACATCCACTCATTCTTCAATATATCAAACATATTTAAACTTTACAGAAACACACAGTCACTGGATGATGTCATCAGTGATGTCATTTGAGATGTCATCAGTGATGTCATCAGTGATGTCACTGACCATGTCATGAATGATGTAATATGTGACATCATCAGCAGTGGATTGCGGATGCGCGATATATAGTTAGTGCAACTAACTATATATGGAATTTCAATGGTTTTGTGTGAGTAAAATAAGGTTTTTTAAATGCTAATTCCTAACTATATATGGTCTATAACCTATGGTTTTTTCAGTGAATATATATATATATATATATATATTCATCGAAAAAAGCCCCGAACTTATAGAGACGCACTCCACGAGGAAGAGTTCAACTGAACCTTTTATTCACAGAGGCAGCAATTACAACCTGATTTGTTACAGTCCCTGACGCGTTTCGATGCCTCCGGCATCTTAATCATAGGGCGGGTCCTTTGGAAAATCAGATACGGACTGCTGCTCATTTTCACATAACATGCATTCTCCAGTGAATTGCATGCTAGTCACAGTAGTCCCAAATCCTCCCCTTCGGAGGGGTCCGTTTTTTCCAATAATGTTTTTCTCCCAATTTCAAAAATGTTTTCAATACCCTCCAGTGGG
Organism: Lissotriton helveticus; assembly: GCF_964261635.1. NCBI lineage: Eukaryota > Metazoa > Chordata > Amphibia > Caudata > Salamandridae > Lissotriton > Lissotriton helveticus. The sequence continues at coordinate 1,498,101,914 of NC_136063.1, read as the reverse complement.
TCTCAAGTTAGCAATTCTGCCTCGCACTTACTGGCTTCCTCGTGCTGGAAACAGGCTGCCACAGTCTGCAGCCCCACAGACCTTCAACTAGTGCCAGCGGCGGTGTGATCTCCCACGGCCGGAGTTGCCGTGTTAATATTCATCCAAAAAAGCCCCGAGCTTATAGAAACGCACTCCACGAGGAAGAGTTCAACTGAACCTTTTATTCACAGAGGCAGCAATTACAACCTGATTTGTTACAGTCCCTGACGCGTTTCGATGCCTCCGGCATCTTAATCATAGGGCGGGTCCTTTGGAAAATCAGATACGGACTGCTGCTCATTTTCACATAACCTGCATTCTCCAGTGAATTGCATGCTAGTCACAGTAGTCCCAAATCCTCCCCTTCGGAGGGGTCCGTTTTTTCCAATAATGTTTTTCTCCCAATTTCAAAAATGTTTTCAATACCCTCCAGTGGGTCTCAAGTTAGCAATTCTGCCTCGCACTTACTGGCTTCCTCGTGCTGGAAACAGGCTGGCACAGTCTGCAGCCCCACAGACCTTCAACTAGTGCCAGCGGCGGTGCGATCTCCCACGGCCGGAGTTGCCGTGTTAATATTCATCCAAAAAAGCCCCGAGCTTATAGAGACGCACTCCACGAGGAAGAGTTCAACTGAACCTTTTATTCACAGAGGCAGCAATTACAACCTGATTTGTTACAGTC
>NC_136063.1:1498046212-1498096212 GCF_964261635.1 Lissotriton helveticus | reverse complement strand
CGTCCATCCGGCCCGGGGTGCATGAGCCCCCCATCCTGCAAGCCATCAGAGGGTCCAGGCACTGCGGACGGGGCTCCACCGGGGCCCGGGGAGGCTCTCCCCGGCCTGGCTAGGGTTCGGAAGGTGGGTCCGGGCCGGGGCTTGAGTTCCATCCGCCCGGGCCTGTGGTGCGTGAGCCCCCATCCTGCAAGGCATCAGAGGGTCCGGGCGCTGGGGACGGGGCTCCACCGGGGCCAGTGGAGGTTCTCCCCGGCCTGGCTAGGGTTCGGTAGCTGGGACCGGGCCCAGGGCTTGAGCTCCGTCCGGCCGGCACCGGGGTGCATGAGCCCCTCGTCCTGCAAGCCATCAGAGGTTCCGGGCGCTGGGGACGGGGCTCCACCGGGGCCCGGGGAGGCTCTCCCTGGCCTGGCTAGGGTTCGGAAGCTGGGACCGGGCCTGGGACTTGAGCTCCGTCCGGGCGGCCCCGGGGTGCGTGAGACCCCCGTCCTGCAATCCATCAGAGGGCCCGGGCGCTGGGGACGGGGCACCACCGGGGCCCAGGGAGGCTTTCCCTGACCTGGCTAGGGTACGGAAGGTGACCGGGCCCGGGGCTTGAGTTCCGTCCGCCCGGGCCTGTGGTGCGTGATCCCCCGTCCTGCAAGCCATCAGAGGGTCCGGGCGCTGGGGACGGCGCTCCACTGTGGTACGGGGAGGCTCTCCCCGGCCTGGCTAGGGTTCGGTAGCTGGGACCGGGCCCGGGGAGCAGGTGTGGCTGGCTTCATCCACTACGCTGTCAGAACGTAGTTTTCTGCCCACCCCTAGCGCCAATCAGGAAATGGTCACCTAGGGCGATCCAAATTAATGCCCTAACATTAGAATATAACCTACGAGCATTGAATGGCAGGACAATCTCTGACCCAAACGGGGCTATGACCTTTAACAGACTTAGTGGCCCCTCGCAAATTGATTATATATTGCTCGATACCCGCCTATGGGGGTACCTAGGGGACACAGAGGTCAAACAATCGCAGGATAGCGACCACAATCCCATGTGCATGAAAATTATATGGGGAAGCATTGGAAAAGTATCAAATCCCACATTGTTAACAACAAAAGAGGCGGTGCCATCTAATTGCAATCACAGACTAAAATGGCATAAGGTTGCATGTCAGGAGGATGTACTGACTAGTATTAGAGAGTCAGTTGAACTAAAGAGCATAGAACTCTCATCGCTCAACACCGCCCAGGGTAATGAGCAGGTTTTCCAATTGAGTGAATCTTACAGGAGTTTAATAACGAAATTGGGCTCTTTTTATTGCTAGGGAGGCCCCGGACGGGCTCCTGAAGCCAGCCGAGCAAGGAGAGGTTCCCCGGGTACCACGGAACCCCCGTCCCGGGCCTTTGGCAGTGCGGCAGGCCAGGGGGACAGGGCCCTAGGCCCGAGCACCCGGCCCGGGGCCCGGCGGGCCGATGGGCGAAGCCGGGGCTCCCAGGCCCAGAGGCGCAGGGGAAGCCTACCCCGGGCCCTCCGCACTAACCCTGGGCGTAGTGTGCGGAGTGGGGCTCCGCGAAGCTACGCGAAGTGGGCACACAACTACGCCCACCCGCGCACTCCGCGTAGCCCCACTCCGCGCCGCCCGCCTCCCTCCTGCCCTCCCTAAATATATAAATAATAGTATAAAAAGCTATTAAAAACACTTACCTTGTCTGCCGCGTCCCCGGGGCTCCCACTCGCCGTCCCGCGATTCGCGCCGCCACCGACCCGGATACTAATGCGCATGCGCGGGCGGCCGCGCATGCGCATTCCTCATGAGAAATGCGCATGCGCGGCCGCCCGCGCATGCGCATTAGGATCCGAAATGGCGGCGAGAATCGCGGGACGGCGAGAGGGAGCCCCAGGGACGCGGCAGACAAGGTAAGTGTTTTTAATAGCTTTTTATACTTTTATTTATGTATTTAGGGAGGGCGGGAGGGAGGCGGGTGGCGGCCGGCTACGCACCGTCTGCGGAGCGCGCGTAGTGCCGCCTGGCTACGCCCGCTACGCAAAATGCGTAGGAGACGGCACTCCGTGCACTCCGTGCACGGAGCGTAGCTGGCCGCCCACCCTTACTCCGCACCCCGTCCCAGGCACCCTGCTTCCGTGGCAGGACCCAGGACGGAGCCCCGGGTGGGGAGGCCACCCTCCCTGGGGCCCCTCAGGGGCCCCTGGACGGAGCTCCTGAACCCAGCCAAGCAAGGGGAGGCTCCCCGAGCACAACGGAACCCCGTCCCGAGCTTCGGCAGTATGGCAGGCGGGGAGACGGGGCCCGGAGCCGGTGCACCTGACCCGGGGCCCGGCTGGGCCCCTGGCCCCAGCCGGGAGCCCGGAGGCGCAGGGGACGCCTCCCCAGGCACTCCCTGACCCCATCCAGGGCTTCCTGCCACGCTGCAGGCCCAGGGACGGACCCGGGGCTGGGGCGGCATCGTGGCCCGTCCAGCTGCCGGCTGAGGACCGCTAGGCCGAGAGGGGTTCCAGAGTACCTTGTCCCTAGTAATCCGGAGGAAGGCTACCCCTCTTTCTGGGAACAAGTGCGCACCGCGAAGCTCAGGGGACACTAGGCCCGAATGTGCCTGACCTCCTGGAGCCCTCGCTGGGATCCGGGAGACGAATGGCACCTCATCGGGACTTCCAGGGAAGTCCGGCCATCTGGTCGCCTCATAGGAAAGCATTGCAGGCGACCAGATGGCCGAGGCGATCTGGACGACCAGATGGCCGGACACGAAAGGGAAGCCGCCCTGACTCTCCGGACCCCGTCCCGGGAACCGTCCTGGGCACCCTGCCACACGGCTGGACCCAGGACGGAGCCCCGGGTGGGGAGGCCACCCTCCCCAGGGCCCTCAGGGGCGACCAGATGGCTGGACTTCCCTGGAAGTCCCGATGAGGTACCATTCGCCTCCCGGATCCCAGCCAGGGCTCCAGGAGGTCGGGCACATTCGCGCCTAGGGTCCCCTGAGCCTCGCAGTGCGCACTTATTCCCAGAAAGAGCGGTAGCCTTCCTCCGGATTACTAGGCACAAGGTACTCTGGGACCCCTCTCGTCCTAGCGGTCCTCAGCCAGCAGCTGGACGGGCCAGGATGCCCCCCCAGCCCTGGGTCCATCCCTGGGTCTGCCACGTGGCAGGATAGGGTCCGGGAGGGCCCGGGCCAGGGGTCTCCGTCCCAACCGGCCTGCCACACTGCCCGGGATGGCAGGGGTTCCGTTGTGCCCGGGGAGCCTGGCTGGGTTCAGGAGCTCCGGACGGGGCACTGTCTTGGGTCCTGCCGCATGGCAGGGGGCCCGTGACGGGGATTCCGAAGGGCCCGGGAAGGCTTCTCCTGCACCTCGGGGCCTGGGAACCCCGGCGGGGTCCAGGGGCCCCGCTGGGCCCCAGGTGGGGTGCTCCGGCCCAGGGCCCTGTCCTCCGGCCTAGGGCCCTGTCCCCCAGCCTGCCGCACTGCCATAGGCCCGGGGCGGGGTTTTGTGGTGCCCGGGGAGCCTCCCCGTGCTTGGCTGCCTTCAGGAGCTCCGTCCGGGGCCCCTGAGGGCCCCTGGGAGGGTGGCCTCCCCACTCAGGGTCCGTTCTGGGTCCTGCCGCATGGAAGGGTGCCTGGGACAGGGTCCGGAGGGCCCGGGGTAGGCTTCCCCTGCGCCTCCAGGCCTGGGAGCCCTGGCTGTGTCCAGGGGCCCTGCCGGGCTCCAGGTTGCATGCTCGCGCCCAGGGCCCTGTCCCCCCGGCCTGCCGCACTGCCAAAGGCCCGGGACGGGGGTTCCGTGGTGCCCGGGGAGCCTCCCCTTGCTCGGCTGGCTTCAGGAGCCCTGTCCGGGGACCCTGAGTGCCCCGAGGAGGGTGGCCTTCCCACCCGGGGCTCCGTCCTGGGTCCTGCCGCACGGAAGTGTGCCCGGGACGGGGTCAGGAGGGTCAAGGCTGCTTCCCTTTCGTGCCCGGCCATCTGGTCGCCCAGATCCCCTCGGCCATCTGGTTGCCCGGATCCCATCGGCCATCTGGTCGTCCGCAATGCTTTCCTATGGGGCGACCAGATGGCCGCACTTCCCTGGAAGTCCCGATGAGGTGCCATTCGACTCCCGGATCCAAGCGAGGGCTCCAGGAGGTCGGGTACTTTCGCGCCTTGGGTCCCCTGAGCCTCGCGGTGAGCACTTGTTCCCAGAAAGAGGGGTAGCCTTCCTCCGGATTACTAGGGACAAGGTACTCTGGGACCCCTCACGGCCTAGAAGTCCTCAGCCGGCAGCTGGCTATGCCAGGATGCCGCCCCAGCCCCGGGTCCGTCCCTGGGCCTGCCTCGTGGCTGGAAGCCCTGGATGGGGTCCGGAGGGCCCGTGGAGGCGTCCCCTGTGCCTCCGGGCTCAAGGCTGGGGCCAGGGGCCCTACCAGGCCCTGGGTCGGGTGCCCCAGCTCAGGGCCCTGTCCCCCGGCCTGTCGCACTGCCAAAGGCCCGGGACGGGTTTCCGTGGTGCCCGGGGAGCCTCCCCTTGCTCAGCCGGGTTCAGAAGCTCTGTCCAGGACCCCTGGGGGCCCCGGGGAGGGCGGCCTCCCCACCCAGGGCTCCGTCCTGGGTCCTGCCGCGTGGCAGGGTGCCTGGGACGGGGTCTGGAGGGCCCGGGGTAGGCTTCCCCTGCGCATCCAGGCCTGGGAGCCGCGGCTGGATCCAGGGGCCCCGCCGGGCCCCTGGTCGGGTTCTCTGGGTCAAGGCCCTGTCCCCCCAGCCTGCCGCACTGCCAAAGGCCCTGGACGGGAGTTCCGTGGTGCCCGGGGAGCCTCTCCTTGCTCGGCTGACTTCAGGAGCCCCTTCCAGGTCCCCTGAGGGCCCCGAGGAGGGTGGCCTCCCCAACCGGGGCTCCATCCTGGGTCCAGCCGTGTGGCAGGGTGCCCGGGACGGTGCCCGGGACCGGGTCCGGAGGGTCCAGGCAGCTTCCCTTTCGTGCCCGGCCATCTGGTCGCCCAGATCGCCTCGGCCATCTGGTTGCCCGGATCCCATCGGCCATCTGGTCACCCGCAATGCTTTCCTATGGGGCGACCAGATGGCCGGACTTCCCTGGAAGTCCAGATGAGGTGCCATTCACCTCCCGGATCCCAGCGAGGGCTCCAGGAGGTCAGGTACTTTCGCACCTTGGGTCCCTTGAGCCTCGCGGTGCGCACTTGTTCCCAGAAAGAGGGGTTGCCTTCCTCCGGATTACTAGGGACAAGGTACTCTGAGACCCCTCACGGCCTAGCAGTCCTCAGCCGGCAGCTGGCTGGGCCAGGATGCCGTCCCAGCCCCGGGTCCGTCCCTGGGCCTGCCTCGTGGCTGGAAGCCCTGGATGGGGTCCGGAGGGCCCGGGGAGGCGTCCCCTGTGCCTCCGGGCTCCCGGCTGGGGCCAGGGGCCCTGCCGGGCCCTGGGTCGGGTGCCCCAGCTCTGGGCCCCGTCCCCCGGCCTGTCGCACTGCCAAAGGCCCGGGACGGGTTTCCGTGGTGCCCGGGGAGCCTCCCCTTGCTCGGCTGGGTTCAGAAGCTCCGTCCAGGGCCCCTGAGGGGCCCCGGGGAGGGCGGCCTCCCCACCCAGGGCTCCGTCCTGGGTCCTGCCGCGTGGCAGGGTGTTTGGGACGGGGTCTGGAGGGCCCGGGGTAGGCTTCCCCTGTGCATACAGGCTTGGGAGTCCCGGCTGGATTCAGGGGCCCCGCCGGGCCCTGGTCGGGTTCTCGGGGTCAGGGCCCTGTCCCCCCAGCCTGCCGCACTGCAAAAGGCCCGGGACGGGAGATCCGTGGTGCCCGGGGAGCCTCTCCTTGCTCGGCTGTCTTCAGGAGCCCCATCCGGGGCCCCTGAGGGCCCCGGGGAGGGTGGCCTCCCCACCCGGGGCTCCGTCCTGGGTCCAGCTGTGTGGCAGGGTGCCCGGGACGGTGCCCGGGACGGGGTCCGGAGGGTCCAGGCGGCTTCCCTTTCCCTTTCCCTTTCCCTTTCCCTTGTTAGAAAGGTCAGATCTGATGCTTTCATTTGATCTGTCTACCTTTGGTATTATCTGAAGTTTTTTTTTCCTAGCTGTCAGCCAAGGGAAAAACCTGAGATCGTACCTGATTTTGAGCACCTTGGGCTAGGTGGAAGAACTGACTTTGCCCCCTTAAACACAAAAACTTCAAAAAGTCACCCCTGGAGGCCAGAAAAGGGTCTTAGACACTCTTGGTATGTCATCTAAGGTATACTATGGGGTCCTTGGGTCCAGAACTAGAAATGTGATGTGACTCTGAGCTCTATGGCTTATAATGGGAAAAATGAGTTTGACACCAAACACCACGAAATGTCACAAATAGGAGTCCGACATATGCCTGGAGGCTGGAAATGAGCCCTAGCCACTCTTGTTACATCACCTGAGATATATAATGGGGTCCTGGTGGATACAGGGACCTGAAAACAGTCATGAGGGTTGATACTGAAAATTATCAAAACTCGCTAATAGTGAGCACTTTTAGCGAGTTTTGCTAATTTGTCAAATAGCTCAGGCTGGATATCAGAGACACCATTTGAGTGCACAGGATATAAAAACACTTGTTAGAAAGGTCAGTTCTGATGCTTTCATTTGATCTATCTACCTTTGCTATTATCTGTACTTTTTTTTCAGCTTCCAGCCAAGGGGATAACCTGATATTGTACCCGATATTGAGCACCTTGGAATGGGTGGAAGAAGTGACTTTGCCCCCTTAAACACAAAAACTTCAAAAAGTCACCCCTGGAGGCCAGAAATGAGCCCTAGCCACTCGTGTTATATCACCTCAGATATATAATGGGGTCCTGATGGCTACAGGGACCTGAAAACAGTCATGAGGGTTGATACTGAAAATTAGCAAATATTGTCAAAAAATATTTTTTTGACAAGATTTGCTAATATGTCAAATAGCTCAGACTGGATATCAGAGACACCGTTTGAGTGTTCAAGACATAAATACACTTGTTAGAAAGGTCAGATCTGATGCTTTCATTTGATCTGTCTACCTTTGATATTATCTGAAGTTTTTTTTCCAGCTTCCAGCGAAGGGAAAAACCTCTGTTCGTACACGATGAGGCCAGAAAAGGGTCTTAGACACTCTTGGTATGTCATCTGAGGTATACTATGGGGTCCTTGGGTCCAGAACTAGAAATGTGATGTGACACCAAACACCTCGAAATGTCACAAATAGGATTCCGACATGTGCCTGGAGGCTGGATAGCCACTCTTGCTATATTACCTGAGATATATAATGGGGTCCTTGTGGCTACAGGGACCTGAAAACAGTCATGAGGGTTGATACTGAAAATTAGCAAAACTCGCTAATAGTGAGCACTTCTAGCGAGTTTTGCTAATTTTTCAAATAGCTCAGGCTGGATATCAGAGACACTGTTTGAGTGTACAAGACATAAATACACTTTATGTAAAGGTCAGATTTGATGCTTTCATGTGATCTATATACCTTTGATATTATCTGAAGTTTTTTTTCAGCTTCCAGCCAAGAGAAAGACATGATATTGTACCCGATTTTGAGCACCTTGGGCTGGGTGGAAGAAGTGACTTTGCCCCCTTAGACCCAGAAACTTCAAAAAGTCACCCCTGGAGGCCAGAAATGGCCCATAGACACTCCTGCCATGATATCTGAGGTATACTAGGGGGGCCTGGGGTCAATACCTAGAAATATGACCTGACTCTGAGGACTTAGAATGGAAAAATAAGTTTGACCCCAAACACCTCGAAATGTTACAAATATGAGTCAAAGATGTGCCTAGGGGCTAGAAATGGACCCCAGCCACTCTTGCTATGTCACCTGAGATATACTATCAGGTCCTGGAGTCCACTGGAACCCGCAAACAGTCATGAGTGTTGATCAGACCAAGACCAATCCGGGCTCGCCTGGCCGCTTTGGTGACTCTAGATAACCTTGGGCCAATCACACGTCCCCGTGACGGCGACGAAACATTCGGATGGCTGCCCTATCAACTTTCGATGGTACTTTCTGTGCCTACCATGGTGACCACGGGTAACGGGGAATCAGGGTTCGATTCCGGTGAGGGAGCCTGAGAAACGGCATCCACTTTCAAGGAAGGCAGCAGGCGCGCAAATTACCCACTCCCGACTCGGGGAGGTAGTGATGAAAAATAACACTACAGGACTCTTTCGAGGCCCTGTAATTGGAATGAGTACACTTTAAATCCTTTAACGAGGATCCACGGCTTTGAGAGACACAGGTGCAAGTGTCAAAATGGTGACAAAAGATTTTGTGGCCCCTGAACAAATCATTCTTGGTGAGATTTACCAAGTGATCAATGCAAGCAATTTCAGATAGAGACATAATTTAAACAGCACATTGTTCCTAGTCTTGTGCTACTTACCCATGTGAAATATCATGTATGTGTCATATTGGAAAGTAGTCAAAATGTGAAGTTGAATGTATGATGTTTTTAAATTACGTCACATGTTCGAAAAAATGCCTTACATTTTGTTCCATAATTCTTAAACCATACAATCTGGATACATATTTCAAGGTGCAGAATAATGCTAACATCATGCGACAGTCATGTTTTAATTTTCATGCCTGTGCCATGCTTAGAAGGGGTGAGAATCTTTCAGTGATTAAATACATGTTTTTAAAAATTGGCCTCCAGTTTTTGCAAAATGTGTCACGTTTATTGTGTCATCAGTCAAGATCCATACTAGATAGAGCTTGATTTCCAACCGTAACACATTCTATAGCATGGCCTACTACAGTGTGCCATTTTAAATCCATGTGACTCACACACAAGGTACATACAATGCAATTTGAATCCATACGAGGTGATTTTCAATTTGCGGTAATCTGGTCGCCCCATTGAAATTGATAGGATATACTACAGAGTATCTGGTGCACTATAATTCTTGAAGCGTAAGAGGTACTGACTTAATTTAAATTGCAGTATGTAGCTAAGACATGTACACTTTATAGTGGCAACTCTGATGTTTGTAGCTTATAAGGACAAGGTACAAATCAAGTGTAAGCTTCAGGTAGGTTTTTCTTTTTCACTTTCATGTATGTTGAAGAACACTTTATGCTTTTGGCTATAATTCACAATATATAAATGATAGAGACATAATGTAAACAAAACTGTGTTCCTAGTCTTGTGCTACTTACCCATGTGAATTATCATGTATGTGGAATATTGGAAAGTGGGCAAGATGTGAAGTTGAATGTATGATGTTTTTCAATTACATCACATGTTCGAAAAAGTATGCCTGTACATTTTGTCCCATAATTCTAAAACCATACAATATGGATCCATAATTCAGAGTGCAGCATAAATCTAACATCATGCCACTGTCCTGTGTCCATTTGCATGCCTGTGCCATGCTTACAAGAGGTGAGAATCTTTCAGTGATTAAATGCATGTTTTAAACAAAATTGTCTCCAGTTTTTGCAAAATGTATCGGGTATATTATGTCATCAGTCATGATCCATACTAGATAGAGCTTGATTTCCAACTGCAACACATTCTATAGCATAGCCTGCTACAGTGTGCCATTTTAAATGCATGTGACTCACACACAAGGTACATACAATGCAACTTGAATCCAAACGAGACGATTTTCAATTTGCGGCCATCTGGTTGCCCTATTGAAACGGATAGGATATACTACAGAGTATGATGTGCACTATAATTCTTAAAGTGTATGAGGTACTGACTTAATTTAAATTGCAGTATGTAGCTAGGACATTTACACTATATAGTGGCAACTCTGATGTTTGTGGCTTATAGGGACAAGGTACAAATCAAGTGTAACCTTCAGGTAGGTTTTTCGTTTTCACTTTTATGTATGTTGAAGAACACTTTATGCTTTCTGCTATAATTCACAATCTATATATGATAGAGACATAATTGAAACAGCAAATTGTTCCTAGTCGTGTTCTACTTACCCCTGTGAAGTATCATGTATGTGGCATATTGGAAACTAGTCAAAATGTGAAGTAGAATGTATGATGTTTTTCAATTGTGTCACATGTTCGAAAAAGTATGCCTTACATTTTGTCCCATAATTCTAAAACCATACAATCTGGATCTGTAATTAATTCAAAGTGCAGCATAAAGCTACCATCATGCCACTGTCCTGTGTTCATTTTCATGACTGTGCCATGCCTAGAAGTGGTGAGAATCATTCAGTGATTAAATGCATGTTTTTAAAAATTTCCCTCCAGTTTTTGCAAAATGTGTCACGTTTATTGTGTCATCGGTCATGATCCATACTAGATAGAGCTTGATTTCCAACTGAAACACATTCTATAGCACAGTCTACTACAGTGTGCCCTTTTAAATGCATGTGGCTCACACACAAGGTACATAAAATGCAATTTGAATCCATATGAGGCGATTTTCAATTTGCGGCCATCTGGTTGCCCCATTGAAATGGATAGGATATACTACAGGGTATATGGTGCACTATAATTCTTGAAGCGTATGAGGTACTGACTTAATTTAAATTGCAGTATGTAGCTAAGACATGTACACTTTATAGTGCCAACTCTGATGTTTGTGGCTTATAGGGACAATGTAGAAATCAAGTGTAAGCTTCAGGTAGGTTTTTCTTTTTCACTTTCATGTATGTTGAAAAACACTTTATGCTTTTGGATATAATTCACAATCTATAAATGATAGAAACATAATTTAAACAACACTGTGTTCCTCGTCTTGTGCTACTTACCCATTTGAATTATCATGTATGTGGCATATTGGAAAGTTGTCAAAATGTGAAGTTGAATGTACGATGATTTTCATTTGTGTCACATGTTCGAAAAAGTATGCCTTACATTTTGTCCCATAATTCTAAAACCATACAATCTGTATCCATAATTCCAAGTGCAGCATAAAGCTACCATCATGCCACTGTCCTGTGTCACTTCTCATGCATGTGGCATGTTTAGAAGTAGTAGTAACCATTCCCTGATTCCATTCATATTTTTAGAATGCTGCCTCCAGTTTTGGGAAAATGTGTCACATATATTGTGTCATAATTCATGATCCACACTAGATAGAGCTTAATTTGCATCTGCAACACATTCTATAGCATAGCCTACTACAATATGATAATTTAAAGGCATGTGGTCTACACAGAAGGCACACAAAATGGAAGTTGAATCCATATGAGACGATTTTCAATTTCCGGCCATCTGGTCGCCCAATTACAATAGATAGGATATAATACATAGCAGAATGTGCCCTATAATTCTTGAACCATATAAGTTAAAGACTTAATTCCCATTGCAGATTGTAGCTAAGATATGTACGCAGTATCGTACCAATACTGATGCATGTGGCCCACATAGAAAGTACATGAAATGGAAGTTGGATCCATACGAGGCGATTTTCGATTTCCGGCCATCTGGTCACCCAATTCCCAAAGATTATTGTTAATAATTTAGTGTGTTTTTATGCTATTTATCTAATAATGGATGAAACAGTTTCTTAACATGTGCATAATGAGATAGTAAATAGAAAATAATGAATATGTATTGGTAAAGCGTATTTTAGTAGACTTTAAAAATCCCCATTGAAATACACATGCATCACCAATGCTGCAGTGAAAATAACACATAGAGATGTTTTTTCTTTTGTTTATGAAGCCTAATGTGAAGGCAAGTCACACCTATGTTTTACTTTGAAAAATTTTCTTTCCTAAAATGTATGGCTTTACCTTGTTTTTTTTAAATAGCTAACAAAACAATTGCGAAAGTCGCTTATAAAATAGTGAGTGTAAATGCTATTTTGGTATTTTTTCAGCTTGAGGTTCATTTTAATATGAGTCTTAATTTGATGTATCACTTGCCCAAGTAAACAATTCCCAAAGTCTATTTTTTCCATTTTTCCCAAGCTCAATGATAAAAACTTGCATCACCAATGATGCAAAAAGTCAAGTCCGAATATTCAAACAGCAATAAAAAATTAAGAGAAACAGATATTTGAAAAATTCCTTTTGTTTATGTGGCCTTATGTCCAAAGGCTTCCAACAAGAGCATTTTTTTGTAAAATCGGGCGATTTAAAAAAAAATCTGCGAACTTTTTTTTTTCTCTAAATTTTTTTAAAAAAAACTGCATTTTAGTGTAAAAAAGTGACCGTACAATATTTTTTCACCAAATAAAGTTATTTTTGACTCAGAATACACGTAGGCTTCAGGTCAATGTGTTTTGGTTTGGGGGAGGGCGCCCAGGGGAAAAAACACCTTTGGGGAAAATGCATCACTGGTGCTGCTCGCTAGAAAAAATGGTACCCCAATATTTTTTTCTGAAAAAGGGGGGTGCGTATGAAAGAGGGCGTCAAAATATTATGGACCTTAAATCATTCCATCATCATTCCTGGGATGATTTAAGGTCCTGGTTCCATAGCTGTATGGTTGATACTACAATCTACAGTGGGGTGATATTTTCCTGATCAGCTGGTACGAGTGGACATGGCTGGTTGAGGTTCCCTATATAAAGATGTCCAACACTGGTGCGGTGACCGAGTGGTGAACCCTGATGAATCTGCCATAAAATCTATTGTGCAGTGAAACATGTCGGTTACAGGTAGTGGTATGCGACAGTAAGCTACCATCCTTTTTAATTCACCAGCACACACTAGAGTTAGTAATAAAGTTGTACAATTGTTGTGTCTGTTGATTTTACTCTCACTTCTCTGTGTTTGTCACAGCAGGGAGCTATCCATTTAGCTTCTTGTTCAGCACCTATCTGTTTGCACAATTTGTTTTGGACACATTTCTTTTCGGAAAAGGAATGGCAACCGATGATGAGAAAGGGGCATAGAATTGGTAACATCTGCCAAGTCCCCCGAGTGTTGTTCGCCCATGAGGTGCCTTCCTTTCCACCACACAATTTTTATTATTTATCGTTCAAGTGTAGTTGGATGGACTGTCTCAGTAGGGCAGACATCACTGGATATGTCGAGTTGAACTCTGCCCAGAAACTCCTGCTTGCAGTTACAAACAGTGTTTTGTTGTGGACAGTGAGGCATTAGAGAACACACACCTAACTATCAATTAAGAAGGGGTGTCGCTCTGGAATCTAAATAGTACATTTTCCAGGCAAATTGCGTTCTTATGTCTACTAGACGATTGCCCTAAGGACCTCCCAGACATCCCCTTGCAGGCAGGTGGAGTCAGTGACTGCACCTGCCTGCAAGAGGATCTCTAGTCTCCCTTCTAAGTGCAGGTGGGTTGCCGCCCGCACAGTGAAATATAAAGTGGCTGTTTCAAAGCCACCCAGTATTTCACTTAAACGCTCTGCCACCCAGAGCAGCACAAGTTTGCGGCTGCCCTGGGGGCATCACATTCTATGTTATAGGGCGCAATTTCTCTGTGTGCCACCGGCGTACCTGTTTTAAGGTGTGCCAGGTGCAAAAAGGGAAAGTGCACCCTAATACATAAAATGCCCCTGGGGCGCTGAGTTTACAAAGCAAGTTTGTTGTGTAGGAAGCAGCGTTATTCTCTACTGGCCAGCAGTTTGCCGGAAATGCATATGAATGTTTGCCTGTTGAGCAGCACAATATGTCAGTTGTATCACTGTTCATTTTTAGTGGGTTAGGGCCAAGCCAGGTGGAGATGTCTCACCTCCATTTGTAGTTGCTTTCAAGTAAAGATGACATTGTGAGAAGTTGGCCTGGTATATGATGGTCACTATCCTAGTGAGCACCTTGCACCAGTCCAAACAACCCTTATGGTGATGGTTGTAAAGTCAACCTTATAGACCAGCTATCCTAGGGGTAGCATGGACAAAAGCAGTCTTAGGCTAAACTCAAGAGGGCATGTGAAGCCAGCTGTTTTACCATATGCAAACCTTTTAATACCAAATGAAAGGACACCACACAGGTTATATATTCAAAATATATATGTATTTATTACGCAATAAATCCCCTTAACTCTTTATGAGGACAGGAGCACAAGCGTATAACAAGAAACTTAATATAGCATACAAAAGTTGCACAAATATGGATAGGCCCTGGTGGCCCTTAAAACCATATACTAAAATAGTGGTATAAGAACCACGTCACGAACAATGGTATGGCCTAGGGCTTTGTGAATCGCTGGGGCTACACTGGACTAACAGCAGTTAGGACGTAGGAGGCCTACAGGATGCGGGTGCAGTGCCTAAATGTACACGCGTGCACCAATAGAAGTCAATGGGTGCGTAAAGTTAGAAAGTTGCAGATTTGGAAGTCTTCCGACTGACGTAGAACTTAACCACTTAAAACTAGGACACTAGGGATGTAAATCTCTACAGGAGCACCGCAGTACTCACGTTGCCTCACCCACAGGAAACGGGTGCATAGGTGTCAAAGTGTGTCGGGTTTCGTCGTGGAGTTCTATGGAGCCTTGGAGAAAAGATGCTGCAGGCGACCAGGAGAAAAGAGTCCGGCTGGATCCAAGGGTGGATCGAAGATGTAGAGTACCTGAAAGCAGAGGGGACAGAGTCTGGGTCACTAGCCAGTGACCAGGAAGGAACCAGGAAGGAACCAGGCGATGTTGGGTTGCGATAAGGTGATGTTGGGAAGCTTGTCTCCGCTGCCACATGGACCAGGAGGTGTCGACGACAACCAGGAGGTGGACACAGGCTGTCCCACAAAGGCTCTCGCTGTCGGCGGTATTGGTTCTCGATTCGGAGTCAACAGGCCATGGCAAATGCAACCCATGCAGGAATCAAAGATGGCTTCTGGATCAGACCAGTAAGGTCTGATGGGCTGCTCCTTTTCAGGGGAGCAAGGGCCAGTCTGGAGCAACCACACCAGCATTGAAAATTCAAAGGTTCATTGTCGCAGAGGCCACTAGCCAATGGGCAAGTGACCGGACAGATGCGTCAAGCAGGAAAATGCAAAAGGGCCCCACGCAGCACTCGGTGAGTGTGGAGAGGTGATCTTTGGTGCAAAAGCTGCTTGGGGCTGGGGCTTCTCAATTCCCAAAGCACAGCTTTGAGCATGCCTCGGAAGCTGCACAGGAAGCACTTCGCTGGCTTTACAAGATGGCCGGTCCCACGTCTCAAGTCGCCTCCACAGGTCTCAGCTTTGCTGTGGCTGTGGATCGGGCTGTTGGATGTCTGGAAATCTGGTTCTTGTTGGTCTCTGTTGTTCGAGCTTCGGCAGGAGCAACAACAAAGCAAACCTTTGAGCGCTTGATGGTGCCTGCTTGCACACGGTGGTCACTCCTTGACCACAAGAGAGATTCTTCAGTCTTCTACGTCGAGTAGGATGTCTAAGGGTTCAGAGTTCTGTTTCAAAGTTTCAGTCAGGATTATCTAAAGTCTATGGACACAGCTCCTACCTTTATTCCAAATCAAGGGGCTGGATTACCTGCTAGGTCCCTCCTATCGGTGGGACCCAGGAATGGGGTGGTTATACCCCTTTCCCTTTGTCCAGTTTCGCGCTGGGCCTGGAGTGCCCCAGTTGGGCTATGCATGGGACACCTTGTGTGCCCCAGGCAGTGTCTAGTTTCATTCAGCCCTCCCTGCCCCAATCCACTATCTCCTGTCTGGGGTGGTGCTAACTATATAGTGGCAACTCTGATGTTTGTGGCTTATAGGGACAAGGTACAAATCAAGTGTAACCTTCAGGTAGGTTTTTCGTTTTCACTTTCATGTATGTTGAAGAACACTTTATGCTTTCTGCTATAATTCACAATCTATATATGATAGAGACATAATTGAAACAGCAAATTGTTCCTAGTCGTGTTCTACTTACCCTTGTGAAGTATCATGTATGTGGCATATTGGAAACTAGTCAAAATGTGAAGTAGAATGTATGATGTTTTTCAATTGTGTCACATGTTCGAAAAAGTATGCCTTACATTTTGTCCCATAATTCTAAAACCATACAATCTGGATCTGTAATTAATTCAAAGTGCAGCATAAAGCTACCATCATGCCACTGTCCTGTGTTCATTTTCATGACTGTGCCATGCCTAGAAGTGGTGAGAATCATTCAGTGATTAAATGCATGTTTTTAAAAATTTCCCTCCAGTTTTTGCAAAATGTGTCACGTTTATTGTGTCATCGGTCATGATCCATACTAGATAGAGCTTGATTTCCAACTGAAACACATTCTATAGCACAGTCTACTACAGTGTGCCCTTTTAAATGCATGTGGCTCACACACAAGGTACATAAAATGCAATTTGAATCCATATGAGGCGATTTTCAATTTGCGGCCATCTGGTTGCCCCATTGAAATGGATAGGATATACTACAGGGTATATGGTGCACTATAATTCTAGAAGCGTATGAGGTACTGACTTAATTTAAATTGCAGTATGTAGCTAAGACATGTACACTTTATAGTGCCAACTCTGATGTTTGTGGCTTATAGGGACAAGGTACAAATCAAGTGTAAGCTTCAGGTAGGTTTTTCTTTTTCACTTTCATGTATGTTGAAAAACACTTTATGCTTTTGGATATAATTCACAATCTATAAATGATAGAAACACAATTTAAACAACACTGTGTTCCTCGTCTTGTGCTACTTACCCATTTGAATTATCATGTATGTGGCATATTGGAAAGTCGTCAAAATGTGAAGTTGAATGTACGATGATTTTCATTTGTGTCACATGTTCGAAAAAGTATGCCTTACATTTTGTCCCATAATTCTAAGACCATACAATCTGTATCCATAATTCCAAGTGCAGCATAAAGCTACCATCATGCCACTGTCCTGTGTCACTTCTCATGCATGTGGCATGTTTAGAAGTAGTAGTAATCATTCCCTGATTCCATTCATATTTTTAGAATGCTGCCTCCAGTTTTGGGAAAATGTGTCACATATATTGTGTCATAATTCATGATCCACACTAGATAGAGCTTAATTTGCATCTGCAACACATTCTATAGCATAGCCTACTACAATATGATAATTTAAAGGCATGTGGTCTACACAGAAGGCACACAAAATGGAAGTTGAATCCATATGAGACGATTTTCAATTTCCGGCCATCTGGTCGCCCAATTACAATAGATAGGATATAATACATAGCAGACTGTGCCCTATAATTCTTGAACCATATAAGTTAAAGACTTAATTCCAATTGCAGATTGTAGCTAAGATATGTACGCAGTATCGTACCAATACTTATGCATGTGGCCCACATAGAAAGTACATGAAATGGAAGTTGGATCCATACGAGGCGATTTTCGATTTCCGGCCATCTGGTCACCCAATTCCCAAAGATTATTGTTAATAATTTAGTGTGTTTTTATGCTATTTATCTAATAATGGATGAAACAGTTTCTTAACATGTGCATAATGAGATAGTAAATAGAAAATAATGAAAATGTATTGGTAAAGCGTATTTTGGTAGACTTTAAAAATCCCCATTGAAATACACATGCATCACCAATGCTGCAGTGAAAATAACACATAGAGATGTTTTTTCTTTTGTTTATGAAGCCTAATGTGAAGGCAAGTCACACCTATGTTTTACTTTGAAAAATGTTCTTTCCTAAAATGTATGGCTTTACCTTGTTTTTTTAAAATAGCTAACAAAACAATTGCGAAAGTCGCTTATAAAATAGTGAGTGTAAATGCTATTTTGGTATTTTTTCAGCTTGAGGTTTATTTTAATATGAGTCTTAATTTGATGTATCACTTGCCCAAGTAAACAATTCCCAAAGTCTATTTTTTCCATTTTTCCCAAGCTCAATGATAAAAACTTGCATCACCAATGATGCAAAAAGTCAAGTCCGAATATTCAAACAGCAATAAAAAATTAAGAGAAACAGATATTTGAAAAATTCCTTTTGTTTATGTGGCCTTATGTCCAAAGGCTTCCAACAAGAGCATTTTTTTTTAAATCGGGCGATTTAAAAAAAAATCTGCGAACTTTTTTTTTCTCTAAATTTTTTTTTTAAAAACTGCATTTTAGTGTAAAAAAGTGACCGTACAATATTTTTTCACCAAATAAAGTTATTTTTGACTCAGAATACACGTAGGCTTCAGGTCAATGTGTTTTGGTTTGGGGGAGGGCGCCCAGGGGAAAAAACACCTTTGGGGAAAATGCATCACTGGTGCTGCTCGCTAGAAAAAATGGTACCCCAATATTTTTTTCTGAAAAAGGGGGGTGCGTATGAAAGAGGGCGTCAAAATATTATGGACCTTAAATCATTCCATCATCATTCCTGGGATGATTTAAGGTCCTGGTTCCATAGCTGTATGGTTGATACTACAATCTACAGTGGGGTGATATTTTCCTGATCAGCTGGTACGAGTGGACATGGCTGGTTGAGGTTCCCTATATAAAGATGTCCAACACTGGTGCGGTGACCGAGTGGTGAATCCTGATGAATCTGCCATAAAATCTATTGTGCAGTGAAACATGTCGGTTACAGGTAGTGGTATGCGACAGTAAGCTACCATCCTTTTTAATTCACCAGCACACACTAGAGTTAGTAATAAAGTTGTACAATTGGTGTGTCTGTTGATTTTACTCTCACTTCTCTGTGTTTGTCACAGCAGGGAGCTATCCATTTAGCTTCTTGTTCAGCACCTATCTGTTTGCACAATTTGTTTTGGACACATTTCTTTTCGGAAAAGGAATGGCAACCGATAATGAGAAAGGGGCATAGAATTGGTAACATCTGCCAAGTTCCCCGAGGGTTGTTCGCCCATGAGGTGCCTTCCTTTCCACCACACAATTTTTATTATTTATCGTTCAAGTGTAGTTGGATGGACTGTCTCAGTAGGGCAGACATCACTGGATATGTCGAGTTGAACTCTGCCCAGAAACTCCTGCTTGCAGTTACAAACAGTGTTTTGTTGTGGACAGTGAGGCATTAGAGAACACACACCTAACTATCAATTAAGAAGGGGTGTCGCTCTGGAATTTAAATAGTACATTTTCCAGGCAAATTGCGTTCTTATGTCTACTAGACGATTGCCCTAAGGACCTCCCAGACATCCCCTTGCAGGCAGGTGGAGTCAGTGACTGCACCTGCCTGCAAGAGGATCTCTAGTCTCCCTTCTAAGTGCAGGTGGGTTGCCGCCCGCACAGTAAAATATAAAGTGGCTGTTTCAAAGCCACCCAGTATTTCACTTAAACGCTCTGCCACCCAGAGCAGCACAAGTTTGCGGCTGCCCTGGGGGCATCACATTCTATGTTATAGGGCGCAATTTCTCTGTGTGCAACCGGCGTACCTGTTTTAAGGTGTGCCAGGTGCAAAAAGGGAAAGTGCACCCTAATACATAAAATGCCCCTGGGGCGCTGAGTTTACAAAGCAAGTTTGTTGTGGAGGAAGCAGCGTTATTCTCTACAGGCCAGCAGTTTGCCGGAAATGCATATGAATGTTTGCCTGTTGAGCAGCACAATATGTCAGTTGTATCACTGTTCATTTTTAGTGGGTTAGGGCCCAGCCAGGTGGAGATGTCTCACCTCCATTTGTAGTTGCTTTCAAGTAAAGATGACATTGTGAGAAGTTGGCCTGGTATATGATGGTCACTATCCTAGTGAGCACCTTGCACCAGTCCAAACAACCCTTATGGTGATGGTTGTAAAGTCAACCTTATAGACCAGCTATCCTAGGGGTAGCATGGACAAAAGCAGTCTTAGGCTAAACTCAAGAGGGCATGTGAAGCCAGCTGTTTTACCATATGCAAACCTTTTAATACCAAATGAAAGGACACCACACAGGTTATATATTCAAAATATATATGTATTTATTACGCAATAAATCCCCTTAACTCTTTATGAGGACAGGAGCACAAGCGTATAACAAGAAACTTAATATAGCATACAAAAGTTGCACAAATATGGATAGGCCCTGGTGGCCCTTAAAACCATATACTAAAATAGTGGTATAAGAACCACGTCACGAACAATGGTATGGCCTAGGGCCTTGGGAATCGCTGGGGCTACACTGGACTAACAGCAGTTAGGACGTAGGAGGCCTACAGGATGCGGGTGCAGTGCCTAAATGTACACGCGTGCACCAATAGAAGTCAATGGGTGCGTAAAGTTAGAAAGTTGCAGATTTGGAAGTCTTCCGACTGAAGTAGAACTTAACCACTTAAAACTAGGACACTAGGGATGTAAATCTCTACAGGAGCACCGCAGTACTCACGTTGCCTCACCCACAGGAAACGGGTGCATAGGTGTCAAAGTGTGTCGGGTTTCGTCGTGGAGTTCTATGGAGCCTTGGAGAAAAGATGCTGCAGGCGACCAGGAGAAAAGAGTCCGGCTGGATCCAAGGGTGGATCGAAGATGTAGAGTACCTGAAAGCAGAGGGGACAGAGTCTGGGTCACTAGCCAGTGACCAGGAAGGAACCAGGCGATGTTGGGTTGCGATAAGGTGATGTTGTGAAGCTTGTCTCCGCTGCCACATGGACCAGGAGGTGTCGACGACAACCAGGAGGTGGACACAGGCTGTCCCACAAAGGCTCTCACTGTCGGCGGTATTGGTTCTCGATTCGGAGTCAACAGGCCATGGCAAATGCAACCCATGCAGGAATCAAAGATGGCTTCTGGATCAGACCAGTAAGGTCTGATGGGCTGCTCCTTTTCAGGGGAGCAAGGGCCAGTCTGGAGCAACCACACCAGCATTGAAAATTCAAAGGTTCATTGTCGCAGAGGCCACTAGCCAATGGGCAAGTGACCGGACAGATGCGTCAAGCAGGAAAATGCAAAAGGGCCCCACGCAGCACTCGGTGAGTGTGGAGAGGTGATCTTTGGTGCAAAAGCTGCTTGGGGCTGGGGCTTCTCAATTCCCAAAGCACAGCTTTGAGCATGCCTCGGAAGCTGCACAGGAAGCACTTCGCTGGCTTTACAAGATGGCCGGTCCCACGTCTCAAGTCGCCACCACGGGTCTCAGCTTTGCTGTGACTGTGGATCGAGCTGTTGGATGTCTGGAAATCTGGTTCTTGTTGGTCTCTGTTGTTCGAGCTTCGGCAGGAGCAACAACAAAGCAAACCTTTGAGCGCTTGATGGTGCCTGCTTGCACACAGTGGTCACTCCTTGACCACAAGGGAGATTCTTCAGTCCTCTACGTCGAGTAGGATGTCTAAGGGTTCAGAGTTCTGTTTCAAAGTTTCAGTCAGGATTATCTAAAGTCTATGGACACAGCTCCTACCTTTATTCCAAATCAAGGGGCTGGATTACCTGCTAGGTCCCTCCTATCGGTGGGACCCAGGAATGGGGTGGTTACACCCCTTTCCCTTTGTCCAGTTTCGCGCCAGAGCTGGGCCTGGAGTGCCCCAGTTGGGCTATGCATGGGACACCTTGTGTGCCCCAGGCAGTGTCTAGTTTCATTCAGCCCTCCCTGCCCCAATCCACTATCTCCTGTCTGGGGTGGTGCTAGCACCTCCCTGTGACAGGAAACCTTTTGTCCAGGCCTCCCCTGCCAGAGTTTCGGTAAGCAGCAGGAGGCCAGACTTGTGTCTGTGGCAACAGCATCCATTTTGTGATGCTGAGGCTCTGGTTAACTTTAACCAGGATTAAGGTTAGTAACATGTCTTCTCCCTCTAGAAGGGTGGAATGCTACTCCAGTCGCCAGAAATGGCGAGGGGGTAGTATTCCAAAGCGTATGACACCTTACACGACATGTTTTGATAAAGCCAAACCAAAGATAGCATCTAACCACGAGGATTATAATGCACTTAAGAGTATATGGTATGGCAGTATCCTAGAACAGCTATAAGGACATGGTTCCGAAAGCTGCAGACAGGCTCAGCTCATGCTAGAGCACCATCTCACATAAAACCAAGCACTCTACCTCCAGGATTGTTAAGGCCTGCCATAGGAGTGACTTATAGGTGCATATGTGTCCAGATATAGGTTTAGACATAGGTATACTATATCTAAGCAAGGGGTGATTACACAACCTTGCCCCAGCTGAGTGATCAGCCAGTTGTGTCAGTTTGGATGGCCCGCCAGGGGTGGCAAAAGATATGCTGCAGCCCCTGGTAGGCCTTGGATGCACCTATGCCCTGGGTACCTATAGTACTCTGTACAGAGGCTCATAAGGTGACCCAATCCCAGTTGGTGATGTACCTAAAGTACTTGGTTGTGAATTTAGAGAGAGAACAGCAGGGCTGTGGGTCTGATTAGCAGGCTCACAGCCACATGAACCAGTGAAGCAAAAAGCAAAAAAATGGGGTGACCATAGGATAGCAGACCCTACTCTCCTACATAACCCCCCCCCCCCAAACACAGGGGCATTAAATTTAACCTTGACCAGATAAGTCTTCATGTTCTAAGTGGAAATACCTGGAGAGACCATATGCATTGCCATGGTCAGTCCCTGGTCTGTGCTCCACTGTAAAGTCCATCCCCTGTAGGGAAATGGACAACCTGAGCAGTTTGGGATTTTCACCCTTCATCTGATTTAGCCACAAGAGGGGCTGAATCTTGAAGTGAGTGCCAAACAAGTATGGTCTCAACTTCTTCAGGGCCCAAACCACAGCAAAGGCCTCCCTCTCAAAAGCTGACCAACGTTTCTCTCTAGGGGTCAGCCTTCTGCTAAAGAAAGCCATGAGCTGGTCTTGACCATCTACATTAAGTTGTGAAAGCACAGCTCCCACCCCAAACTCAGAAGCATCTGTTTGGACAATGAACTCTTTGGAGTAGTCAGGACTCTTTAAGATAGGTGCAGAGCACATGGCCTTCTTCAGGTCATCAAATGCCTTTTGACAGCTAACTGTTCACTGAACCTTTTTTGGCATCATCTTGGATGTCAGATCATTGAGTGGTGTCACAATGGACCCATAATTCTTGACAAATTTTCGGCAGTACCCAGACAGGCCCAAGAAAGCTCTGACCTGTGTCTGGGTGGTTGGAGGAGCCCAGTCCTGTATGGTCTGGATCTTACTCTCCAGTGGTTGAACCTGACCCCCACCTACAAGGTGGCCCAGGTACACAACCTTACTCTGCCCTATCTGGCACTTTGTGGCCTTGATAGTTAGGCCTGCCTTTTGCAGGGCCTCTGAAACCTTCTTCAGGTGGATCAGGTGATCCTCCCAGGTGGAGCTGAAGACAGCTACATCATCAAGATAAGCTGCGCAAAAGTCATCCAACACAGAAAGGACTTGGTTCACCAACCTTTGGAAAGTGGCAGGTGCATTCTTCAAACAACCAAAGGGCATTACCACAAATTGGTAATGACCTCCAGGGGTTGAGAAAGCTGTTTTGGCCTTGGACTCCTCAGCTAACCTGATTTGCCTGCTGTCAAATCAAATGTGCTCAGAAATTTGGCAGAAGCCAATCTATCAATGAGCTCATCTGCCCTTGGAATTGGGTGAGCATCTGTCCTAGTGACAGCATTGAGACCTCTATAGTCCACACAGAACCTCATCTCTCTCTTACCATCTTAGGTGTGAGGTTTTGGTACAAGGACTACTGGACTGGCCCAGGGGCTCTCTGATGGCTCAATTACTCCAAGTTCATGCATTTTCTGCACCTCAGTCTTTATACAGTCCCGACATGGTCAGGTTGCCTGAAGATCTTACTCTTCACAGGCAGACTGTCACCAGTGTCCACCTCATGGGTGCACCAGTTAGTCTGACTAGGTGTTAATGAAAACATATGTCTATGGGCCTGTAGAACTTGTCTGCAGTCCCATTGCTGTTGGTCAGTGAGGCAGCCTGCCAAGGCCACTCCATCAACTGAACCATCATCAGGGTTTTGGGATAGCAGGTCTGGGAGAGGGTCACTCTCTTCCTCCTGTTCTCCATTTGTAGCCATGAGCAAGCCCATGTCTGCCCTGTCCACCTATGCCTTCAATCTGTTGACATGGAGCACCCTGTGGGGGCTCCTAGGGGTGCCGAGGTCCACCAAGTAGGTAACCTCTCCCTTTTTCTCAATTATGGTGTGGGGTCCAGACCATTTGTCTTGGAGGGCTGCTGGGGCCACTGGCTCTAACACCCACACCCTCTGTCCTGGCTGGTACTCAGTCAGCACAGCCTTTTGGTCATGCCAAGCTTTCTGGAGTTCTTGGCTAGCCTCAAGGTTTTTGGAAGCCTTCTCCATGTATTCAGCCATCCTGGAGCGGAGACCAAGTACATAGTCCACTATGTCAAGTTTAGGCTTTTTGAGAGGTAAGTAAGTAAAATATTTATTGTTTCTGATTAATTAAAACCATTACAAAAATACGTTTGAGTGCACATGTCGTTAATAAAAGTCTTAAAAAGAAAGATCGTCATTATTAATATTTGTATTAATAAAAACAGTGGGGTTTAAAAGTGACCATAGTTTGTTATATCTTGTCTGGGCCAACATCATGGCTTGTTAATTTCAACTCCGCTAGCTTCAGGAATTTCACCAACTTCCCATTTAGTGACGGAAATCCTGGATCGAAACATGCAAGAACTGCTTGTCTGCGTGTGCATATTCTGTGTTCATTAAAAGACATTTTTAGCAGAGCAGCTCTATCCTCTTTCAGCCTCAAGCAGGTACATAGCAAATGTTCAATATCTTCATTCCCTGCACCACATAACCTACATTTTATCCCACCGTTCCTTCTCAACCATGGTTGTAAGTGTGGTATAACTGGTAGGATTCCTAGCCTATGTTTTAAAAAGGCTTCTTTTGTTTTCCTGCAGTACCCAAGTCCGAAATAAGGTTGTAACCTGGGTGATTTATATGTACACAGAGTCATCCAAGTGTGACGCCTATGGGAAAAGGTGGCTTTGTCCTCTACAAGCGAGAGTCTCTTTATATTATTATTTGATACACGTTTGAATTGCGAATGCGATAGTGGGATTTCCCATAGTTCTTTCAGTCCTGTAACAATCAAGGACTCCTCCAAGTATTTTTTCTCCGGCATTTTGGAGCAGCTGCACCGATCTTGCCAGAGCTGATGGTTCAGTGTATTCTCTGGTGAATTCATTATTTTATGCCAGCACTTAATATAGTATCTTCTCCTTGCAAGCGTTTGGCTCGTTAGTCCAAATTCAAGCCGGATCTGGGCTTGTGAGGTATAAGATGGCAAATTTAAGAGAAGTCTGTATGCTTTTGAAATGATTGTATCCAGCAGTTTCACGTCTGTGCCTTTCAATGCCTCGCTGCCGTAAGTAATGGATGACTATTTTTACTTGGGCGACGCGAAGCAGTGGTAGAAGAGTAGGGCCAGTCAGCTTAGTTTTTAGCTGTTTTAGTGTTGTCGCGATCAGCATACCTTTTCTCTTTATGGCCTCAAGGTGGTTTGTAAAGCGACCTCCTATATCAGCTATGATTCCCAGGTATTTATATTCAGAGCAGTTTGTAACTACCTGTGTTACAAGTACCCAAGTGTGCGGCTTTTTATTCCCAGATATTGACAGTACTTTGGTTTTGTCAATATTTGTTTCAAGTAAGTTCTCTTCGGCGTATCCATGCAGCGTGTTAATGAGATTCTGGAGTCCTACTTTGTTATGACTAACCAGGACCACGTCATCTGCGTAGGAAATGCTGGGCAGGTCTTTACCCCCCAGTCGGGGTGCATGCGCATTGCAGGCTTCCAGAGCAGGTGGCAGATCGGCAGTAAATTGATTAAATAGGGTAGGTGTTAAGACGCACCCCTGCTTGAGGCCTTTTGTCGTTGGAATACGCCTGGAGCGGTGGGTGCCATTCCCAAGCTTTACCTCAACCCACGTATTAGAGTGCAGTTCGATCAAAAGGTTTAAGAGAGGAGAAGGGATCCCCAGGCGGCTAGTTTTCTCCAAAGATTGGCTCTGTTGACTTTTTCGAAAGCCGCCTTGAAGTCCACAAAGCAAAAGTGAAGAGTTTGTTTAGTCAGTTTTGCTTTGTCAATAAGTAGCGATAGTGCCAGAAGGTTTGTTGTAGTTCCCATATCTCTAAAAAATTCAGTTTGACTAGATGGAATTATGTTGCACTTAGTTGGCCATTCGCCCAGCTGAGTCATTAAAAGCCCTGCAAAGTATTTTGTATGTCCAGAAGGGCTATCAGGCGATAATTCTTTGGTAACATTCTGTCCTCCGCCTTATAAATCGATGAGATAACTCAACCCTTCCAAGAGGCAGGGAGTCGCCCAGAGTGGCTGACAGACGTCTAGAGGGGTGTCAGGGATTTTCCCCAGTAGTCCGGGTCAAGTTTGAAGAGGGCTGGAGGAATTCCGTTTGGCCCCGGTGCACCATCAATCCTTCCTTTGGAAATTAATTTCCTGAGTGTGACAGCATTGATTTCGATTTCAGCTTTTTCGTATAATTTTGTTGTTTGTAAAAGATGGCCCTTCTGGGCAACCAGGGGCGTGTTTGTTACAGCGGCCTGTTGGTTGAAATGGGTGTCTAAGAAGGATTCCCAGGAGCTTTTGGTTATATATGATGTTATTCCACCATGTTTTGGATTTAAAAATGTATATAGGGTCTCATTAGGATAGCGGACGGACTTGCATCCGTTCGCGACCCCAGAGGATGAGGGAACGTCCGCATGGGCTGCGGCGTTCCCTCATGTGCGATTAGGATGTGACCGCCACCCTGGCGGTCACATCCTGGATATTTAACATTGCGGCGGGTGCTGCTTCAAGCAGCACCCGCCGCAATGTTAAAAGTGCATGTTTAACATTTATATGCACAAAGCGGCAGGCACCGCGCGGTGCCTGCCGCTTTGTGCATGTAAATACTGGGGGGTACCATAGGTACCCCCCATGTGCACCCCCCACTTGCCAACACCCTGGAGGCCCACAACGGGCCCCCAAAATCAAAAGTACACATGCTTTTCCACGGCGGAAAAAAACCGCCGCGGAAAAGCATGTTTACAAATGCTTCCTAATTTGCCTGGCGGTGTCTGATAGACACTGCCAGCCAAATGAGAGCTTTTCCGCCGCGGTTGTAATCCGACCGTGGCGGAAAAGCAGCGGACAGAAACCAAGACTTACCAGCCATCGTAATGCGGCGGTGGGTCTTTGGTGAGTCCGCAGAGGATTTTCCGCCTCCTCTGGGCCGGAGGTGGCTTCCGCCGGCCCGGAGGAGGCGGAAAATCCTCCTTCATAATGAGGCCTTTAGTGTGGACCAGAATTGGGCGCTGTTACTTCCCTTAGAGTCATAGTGAAGTTAAGCCCAGAAGTTGTCTTCATTAGATCTTTTGACCTCCCATTTAAGTTTTTTGAGGTCCGCCCGGTGCTTGCGAAGCTGTTCGAGAAGATCCTTTTCGCCCGGGCTTGTTCTTAATGACCTTAGGGATTTGTTAATCGCTTTTTTGTGGTTTTTTAAAGCTAGTTTCTGGGTGCTTGAAATTTTCCCTGTGACCATGGGGCCAGAAGATGGAAAGTGCCGTACTGTTGTTGAATATATGTTTGCAAATTCGGCCGTAAAGGTTTCCCATAGAGTTACTGGATTACCCATAGGATAGTTTAAACTGTTTAATTGTAGTTTTGCTACTTGAAGTACCTCCATTGTGTTTGCGACCGAGGTTTTGATTTGTTTAAGATTTATGGAATGACAAGCGTGAGGTCCTATTGGATTGGCGAGAATTGAGTCCGGAAAGGCAAGAAAAGAGACTTCCTGGGGGCGGTGGTCGCTGTCTCCCTTGTCTCCTAGGATAAAACCCAGTATATGATGAAAAAGTGGGAGGGAGACTTGCTTGTAGTCTATCGTAGAGGTTGCGTTGCCTGAGTTGAACGAAGCCACAGATGGAGAGTCCTCCGCGAATCTTCCATTTAAAACCCTCAGGCCGATGTGCTCCAGATCCTGCAGCAGCTCCTTCGCCGGCTTCGAGGTTTTAGCTTGTCTTCTAAAGGATTGAGTTGGAATATTCCAATAGTAGGACTGGGCATGAATGTCATTATTTGAGGATGAGCCCAAGATGTATTGGTTGAAGTCTCCAGAAAGAATTAAATTGGGAGAAGTGTATGAAGTCATTACGTGGTGTAAGTGGTCCATTAGAAGTTTTGACTCTTGTTTCTTCTTTTTTGGATTGTTGCTCAGCAGCACCTCTTCTTTTTTCCCACTAAGATTCAATTTAATCTGAACTGTGTTTATGGCAGGAGAGTTGGTGGTAAATTCCTGCGCACTGCCGACGTATGAGATTTTGATATAGGTTGCTAAGCCACCCGCCAGCCAACCAAATTAACTTTTTCTTTTGGCTGGGGAGTGGTAACAGGTGTAGCCTTCTATGTGTGCAGGATCCTCCAGGCATGTTTCCTGAAGGAGGATTATATCAGATGATTTCAGATATTGTAAGAATTCGGTATCTGCTGCCTTGTTGTTAAGCCCATTTAGGTTCCACGAGCATCATTTCAGAAGGGGTGTGGCAAAATGCAAGCCCGCCTCTCTTGAGTTCCCCTGTCATTGTGGGTGACTTAGAGTGTTCCTTATTCTAAATAGCCGGAGATCATCTAGATTGTCCGAATTAAAAACCATCGAGCTCTTTTGGGTCAGTCAGTCAGTCAATTATCTTTATTCGATTATTAAAATTCATAAAAGAACGAGCATTAATACATGACAACATTTCATCAGAACACAAATTAGTACAGGTCAATGTTTTGTTTAAAACTCTAAACTCACAATGTACAAAATAAGTTATGCATAAATATTAAGAATATTAAAATCAGTAAGATATAAAAGAGTAATCATTAATCAGGAACAAGATGCCTAGTTCTTGAACGATGCTTATTTATGCGCGCACCTGCAACCAAAAAACTAGCAACATGAAATGCTACTTTTACATTGGGAAGGAGTTGCAGGAACATCAAAGCTGGTTTTACCTGCGTAAAACCCAAATTGCACAATATAGGAAGCAGGTTTTTTTTCTAATCTCAGTATAATGGCCGCAGAACAAGATAAAATGAGTCGTATCCTGGGTAGATAAGTGATCACAATCACATGGTTCAGAATTTTTGGGTCTATTCCATGTTTTAAAATTACCCAGAATGAAGGGAATCAGATCAAGACGAAATCTCGTTAGAAGGAAACGGTGGTATGGTTTAGTTACCGGGAAAAGATATGGTTCCATACCTGGGACAGATGTCAGCGTACAATGTTTCCTAACTGTGGGTTTATTTAACTCTGTGGCTTCCCTCTCCAAAACATAGAAATTTGTCAGGATATTTTTAACTGTTTTTATATCTTCCTGGTTTATCAAATGTGGAGAAGAAAAAAGTTCAGGTCGGCCAGCTAAAGTTAGCTGCGTCTGAACGTATTTTACCCACGGAATGTTATGAGCTCTATCCAGGGCTAAAAAATCTTTTAAGATAATATGATTTAATGTAAGCTCCTGGTTGAGCCAAATTTTCAGCCATCCAATAACTGGGGCTAGTTTTAAAATGTCGGTTATGTAGCCCAATCCAAGCTCTGTGTGTATTATATAGGTGGAAGTCGATTGAGGTACAGAAAGCAGGGTTCTCAGAAATTTATTTTCTATTTTCTGGATTTTATCATGATTAGTGTACCCCCAAATAACAGAACCGTATTGGGCAACCGACAAACATTTAGCTTTGTAGATCTTTATAATGCTTTCCATGGGGCGGGCTCCAAGTTTTTTAGCAAAACCAAGCAACCCAGCGGCCGCTCTTGCCACAGCTTTGCTTTTAACGGAATGCTGGGGGCCCCACGTGCCCTTTTCATCAAAGGTCACTCCTAAGTAAGGAAAAGATGAAACTCTCCTGACCTCTTTCCCAGCACAAAAAAATGTTTTCGACTTTCTTTTCCTGCCTGCGGCTCCTGCAATCATTACATGAGATTTTTCTGTATTGGTTTTCATGTCCAACGAGGACATGAAATCCCCAAAGGATAAAAGGAGTTTATTTAGTGCCACTCCAGAGCGTGCCAAGAGGACTGCATCGTCCGCGTACAGGAGGACAGGTATCTTTGTCTCACCTGCACGCGGGATGTCGGTGTGGGAAGCTGCCAGGACTGCCTCAAGATCGTTTATATAAAGAGTGAAGAGAAGGGGGGCAAGGATACACCCTTGCCTGACCCACCTCTCTGACTTAAAGTGGCAAGTACATCTTCCTTCCCTGGTCACTCTGACCGAGGTCTTAAGATCTCTATGTAACTCGGCCAGATACCCAACCAAAGGAGCATCAATGCCCATGGTCAAAAGGACCCCCCACAGCTTAGCCCTGTTAACCAGGTCAAAAGCTGAGGAGAGGTCCATAAAGGCCATGTACAGAGAGCCCCCCTTGGCAATTGCATATTTATTTATGATCAGTTCTAAATTTAGGCACTGATCTAAAGTTCCTCTTTTGGCTCTAAAACCATATTGTGCATTTGATAGGACACCCTTCCCTTCTAAAAGCTGAGTCAGTCTTCCTAAAAGGACTCTTCCCAGGATTTTAACACTGGAATCAATGGTCGAGATTGGCCTATAACAGGCCGGATCTGTTCTCTTTCCTTTTTTAAAAATCGGTATTATCGTGGACTTAGCCCAGCTAGTAGGAAAAATAAAATCCCTTGTAGCGTTAAAAATATTTGTAAGAATTTTGGCACTTAGTTCAGGGGTACACTTAAAGAAATCTGCGGGAACCCCATCGGGCCCCGGTGCCTTTTTAAAGAGTGTGTCATTAATCGCTTTTTTCACCTCCTTTATGCTAAAAGGAGAGATGGTAGTTACTGCTTGTGTGAATTGCATTCCACAGCCTGGAGTGATATCAGGACAGCTATAAATGTTACTGAAATGTGTGACCCACTGTTCGTCAGGTATGGTGCAGTCTGCTCTCTGCTTCTCTAGTCCCATAAAGTATGGATGGGTTATTATTGCCCAAAATCTAGCACTATCTCTCTGTATATCAGGCGACAATAGGTCATTCCAGGCCTCCTTTTTAATCTCGGATTTCCTCGTCCTGATAGCATAACTGTATTGTTTCCTCAGTGATGCTATCTGTTCTTTATCTCTTGGTTTATTTTTTAAGGCTTTCAGGAGGATTGAGTGGGCCTTGGAACAATTTGAATCAAACCATTTGGGGCCCCTATGTGTATTAGGCTTTTTCTTTACGGTCAGGTCTAAGTTGACCTGACGGCAGATAACATTGAAAGCCTCTATCATGGTAGTTACAGAGTTATTATTATCCAAGCAGATTGCAACCTCCCCCTCAACTTTAGCCAGGGTATCCTGTAAAAAGGTAATTGGGGTTACTTGGTCCCATTTCAGTCTGCGGTTCTGATCTCTCAGGACTAAATCTGTCACACATAAAGCTTCAATCACCCTCTTTCCCAAAACTCCCTGTGATACGATCTCTAAAATTACGGGGTTGTGATCGCTAAAAACTGAAGTTTCTACCTTGTAATTGAGCACTTCAGGCAGAATACTGGACGATAAAAAAATATAATCTACAATTGTGCCTGTGTTGTTACCCACGTATGTTGGTAGCCTTGAGCCTATGTGGCAGTTATGTGATTCATAAAGATTAAAAGTTGCTAGGAGCGATTCCAAAGCCTCTCCACGTGGTGAGTGTTCAAAATGCGGAGTAGAGGAGTAGGGGGAAAAATCCTCGTGTTCCACACGGCAATCCATATTGCATGGGTGGATGTTGTAGTCACCCAAAAGGATCACCTCAAACCCATGAACACTATTCTCACTGTGGGTAGACAGGAATTCCTCTAGAGTTACCAAATGCTCATTCAAGATTTGACTGACAGGAGAATTATAAAAATTAACAAATAATATAGGCTGTGAGTTTGGTGTAGTTAGTTCAACCGCTAAGATATTTATTGAATTAGTTTTAATCTGTCTTGGCTTTCCTTGAATATCTAGGGAAATGTATATAGCCAAGCCCCCCTTCGCCCTTCCTGTTTTACTAGGTACTGCCGGTACAAAGAAATGGGAAAAGCCGTCCAGAACAAGTCTGTCTGACGTTTCCCAAGTTTCTTGGAAAGCAAGAATGTCATTGGATCTAATTATCTCCAACCAGTTCTTATCGTTGAATTTGGCTCTGATGCCAGCAACATTCCAGCTCATGATTCTGCAGACCCTAATGCCTGTAAGTTTTGGATCTAATGATCTAAGAGCAAGCGGAGGACCCTCACCGTTAGTGTCTTTTCTGGGAGAGAGTCAATCGTTTTGATCCATGAAGGATAATGGGGCATAGCGATTAAAAAAATTGAAGAGGTTCTACAAAAGGATTGTGCTGTGCTAAGAGGGAATGATGGGCTGCTACATTATGCCTTGTGTCCTGCCCCCATCTGAGATTTGAATCCCAATTTCTATCCCACCCTGGCGCGGGAGTCCTTGGGTGGGTGACGTTCTGCTGTTCACCATAAAAGAACTTTAAGGTTAAGGGAACAACAGTACCCTGTCTGTGTTGAGGGGGGAATAGGTTAGCAAGTATATTGGGAAGGATGTCTTGATTTGAAAAGCTCACTGCCATGCAGTCCCCTTTAAACTTTTTCGGCCGGTTTCCCAACAAGGGGACCCTAGATGCTGACGTAATTATGCTTGCCAGATGGTACTTTCCCCCTGGAGCTAACCGCATGTTACTGGTTAACAAGTGCAAAGCCTTGCTTGTGAGAGAGGTGGGGCTTTCCACTGTTCCCCCTTCCAGAGGAGGGACATTCGCTAAAACTAGGACCACTGGTGTGGCTTCAACTAAAAATTGTAGGGGGTCCGTTGAGTAAGCATTTACTGGGGGGAAGCTGACAGAGGGGGTACTATCTGTTGGGATGTTAATTAATAGAGAACCCTCGCTGTTAGTGGTCGATGATGTTGGTGGTTGGGGCGGTAAGTTCTCATCTGGCAACTGGTTCCCTGCGCCATCACTTACAGCCTCTCTGACCACATTTCCCCCTGTGTTATTGCTCAAGTTTGTAACTAACATAGTTATGTTTTCTACCCCGCCTGCAACCGTAGTGTGGAGTCCACCCAATCTCTTAATCTCCGCTTGCAGTTTGTCAATTTTTGATATTAGGGGTTTAACAATGGCATTAATTTTTAGCTCAAGAAAGTCAGCAATCCTTTCAAAAAAAGCGTCCTCAAAAGTATGATTATGTTTATCCTCCACAGTGTTCACTTGCTTTGACTTTGGGGTAATAGCCCTCTTCCTTCTTGTCCCCGGTCGTGGACCACCCTGCTTGGGTGGGTTTTTGGTGCATAATCGTCTTGGCCTAGTGGCACGCCCTTTGGGTGTCTGCTCGTCAGATGAAACTCGAGTCTGTTTCTCCTGATCGGAGTCAATGTCAATGTCACTCTCAGCCTCTACGTTGGAAACCTCAGTGGCCGGGACTACGTTGACAGGTGTGCCACTTAATCCTTGGGAAATAGGGCCACTAGTTATGCCCTCCTGATGGGCTTCCTGCAAAATAGTGTCATCAATCAGAATAGATGCAGTGGGGGGCAGACATCGTAGGTCTGGGGATTGGCTCAACCCCAAAGAATTTCTCCTCTGCGTGTTTATTTTTGTCACGGTTTGGACAAGGTAATTGTCAAGAGTGTTTTGCGGGACTTCCTTGGATTTCGTAGACATGTTTACAGTATACACACAAACTCACTTTTGTACGATTATGATATCTAATAGGAAACTCTTAAAACCATAAGTCTTACTTGCGGTAATAATTCCTGCAGCATTTCTGGCCCTGCCCCTGCCTCCTCCTGCCGATGAGGGCCGTAGAGGGCCCGCCCTTTGCCGGGGCTTAGCCCCGGGCGTCCCGCGAAGCGGGTTCCTGTGGCGCTTATGTGCGCCTCCCTGGCGCCCTCGCGGTGTCACAAGGCGCGCCGCCGCGTAGGCTGCCGGGAATTGTGGTCCCGGAGCGGCGGCGCGTGTAGTCTGCTGCAAAGTGACTCTTGGCGGTGGCGGCGTGCTTCTGGTTGCCTGGCGGTGGCGGCGGCGTCTAGCAGGTAAGTTAAATTCTTTTCCCCCGCTCTGCCGGTTCCTGTGGCGCTTATGTGCGCCTCCCTGGCGCCCTCGCGTTGTTACAAGGCGCGCCGCCGCGTAGGCTGCCGGGAATTGTGGTCCCGGAGCGGCGGCGCGTGTAGTCTGCTGCAAAGTGACTCTTGGCGGTGGCGGCGTGCTTCTGGTTGCCTGGCGGTGGTGGCGGCGTCTAGCAGGTAAGTTAAATTCTTTTCCCCCGCTCCGCCGGTTCCTGTGGCGCTTATGTGCGCCTCCCTGGCGCCCTCGCGGTGTCACAAGGCGCGCCGCCGCGTAGGCTGCCGGGAATTGTGGTCCCGGAGCGGCGGCGCGTGTAGTCTGCTGCAAAGTGACTCTTGGCGGTGGCGGCGTGCTTCTGGTTGCCTGGCGGTGGCGGCGGCGTCTAGCAGGTAAGTTAAATTCTTTTCCCCTTTTTGGGTGAATGTTCCCTGTGTTTTTGTGGGTGATCGACCCAGTGCGCACCTAAGCACTGACGTAGTCTTCGAGTTTTTTGTAGATGGACCGTACTGAGGTCTCTCGAGCAGGGGGAGAGGATATCCTATGTTATGATGTAGGACAGATTTAATCCTCCAGGTTTTGAAAATATTTTGCTCATCTAGGATCTTATTTACAATTTCGGACGAAGTCCAGGTCGCTTTTGTAGCTCCCTTATCCTGTGTTCTGTCAGTTTTTATGAATTCTACTGATAAAAGGTCAGCTGAGCATAAGCCATTTAATGATGGTATAGTGCTAAGGAGATGGAGTAGATTACCTCTGTTCAGAAGATCGTATTCTGGGGGTAAAGAGGATAATAGTACAATTCCTATTTTGATCATCCGACTGGGCTGTTAGGGGGTTGACACGCACTTGGATTCCTCTGTTGTTAGTGTTGAACTGTGGTAAAGTTTCTGTGATGGTATCACCAGAGGAGAGTTTACAGGATTCAGAATCAGAGGGAGCTGTGCGGTCGCCCACTATAGAGGAGTATAGATGGATTTGGGTACATGGGGACCTGCATTCTTCGGTTCTTGAGCCGGAGGTCTTTCACACCGAGCGAAGGTAGTAGCTTCTTGTGCCGAATCAGGGCGGTGCTTTGGAGGGGCTTGATGCGGATGTCAATAGTAGTATGGGGGGGCTAGCGTGCTTCCCTTTTCTGGGACCACGATTTACTTTGATGTTTGAATTACTGGTCTGACAGCTGGGCAGGGCCCTACCGCCCCCCTGTGTGCGCAGTGGAAGTTTGTTCTATGCTTGGTTATTTGCTGTGGTAGGGCAAAGATCTTGCGGCTCCTGTCTGATGCCAGACTAAAGAGTGGGTAGACTTCTGGCGTACTTGAAATTGTTCGTTTGTTACGACCTTTCCTTCTTTGCTGGCGGCGACCCTTGGCGTTCTGGGTTGGTACATTGTCCTTGGGGAGTGAAGGGGAGCGTATTGACTAATGACCTGCTGGAGGTGCCAGTACTGTTTTGTCTGTGTTGTTAACTGTGATGATCTTTCCTTTTAAGGGTTCGAGATTGGCTGTTTCGCGGGGATTGATGTACTGGTCCGTTGCATAAGGCCCTTTTGGCAGGCCTTCTATCAAAGTAGATACTATTTCTGGAAGTGCTGCTAGTTTGTCGATGATCGGACCGCAGCTGCACGACAACTTAGCTTCCTGCTGGGCTCTGCCGATTAAAGAGTTTAATTGGCCGAGTTTCTCGTCAATTCGCCCCACATAGACCGCCAAGGTATCAAGTAGAGTCAACTGTAAGTCCATTTTGTCAGATTGAAAGTGGAGAGTGTCTACGGTTCGTTGCATGGTGTTTAAGAGAATGTCCCAGGTGTTTGACACAGTTGATGCTTGAGTCCTAATTTTGGGCCTCTTTTGATTTGAGGATTTGTTCGGTGTTGAGGAAAGAGAGAGATTTTGTGAAATTATTGAATTTGAGAGTATATCCTCCTGATCGTAAGCCTAATTAGTCGACTGGTTTTTGTTAGTTGTTTCATCTGTGGACAGAGGTAGTTTAACCGGGATAGCTGGGATGTAGGAAGCAATCAGATCGGCCCACTCCTGTGACCCCTAATAAGTTAGATTGACAGGTCCGTCACACCCTGTGTTTTGTGTGTTTTCCACGGCCTCCTTCCGGAATTCTTCGGAACTCTGTTCTTCTACAATTACTTCGATGGGCAGTTGGCAGATTTTTGAGCCGTCCGGGTTGTTCGAAAGGATATTGGCAATCTTTGGCGGGTTATTTGGATTAAACCTGCTGAGGTCTTCTTGCCATTGGTTAGAGTCATTACCACTGCAGGTCGTGAGGTTGCGCCAGGAATGCCTTGCCTTCTGACTAGTTGAAGGCAAAGTAGTTGGAGTAGGTGAGGAGTTAGTATGCTTGGTAGAGGGGGGTGAGCATAGGGCCGGCCCAGCCCCCCTATTGCCTGAGTGCAGAGTGAGTGGGCCACTAATAGCCCTGTTCATGAACTCCCCTTCTCCCACTGTCACTATTTTATCATGAGCAGGTGAGCAGTCTGTTAAGAAAGGAGTGTTAATGATTTCTGGGGTTTGGCCCGAGGGTTGATCTTTTTGCGATTCCAGAGGGGATAGTGGGAGTAAGGAGTCCTGCAGGCCCAGAATTTTTCCACTGGACGAAAAGATGGTGGAAAGTGGGTCCTTTAAAAATTTTAATTTTGATGTGATTTTTGGTTGGTGAAGGTTGGGTGACGAGTCACGGCCTGAAGGGCTTGGTCTCTGCATGCCCCGACTTCGTCTAGAGATGAGTCCGCGGTCCCACTGACTTGTTTTTTGTTCTCCTTTTGTTTGGCCGTTGTCGTGGACTTCGACTTGGATTTAGACTTAGTCTCGGGCTGGGCCCTTTTCTTGCCTGACCCCATGCTTAGAGGTGGCTTGAGAAGCTAAGGAGATGTTATAGGGATGGTGGATCAGTCGGGCTTCACCCAGGGCCCTTTGCAGTACCCGATATCGTAGACCCCCGTAGGGTTTGGGGACTGCGAACCTTACTAATGTACGCGACTTGAGGAGTAAAGCCTTGGAGCCTCGGAGACTTTGGGGCCTTGGAGACTTGGGAAGTCTTGGGAAGTCCGAGCTATTGTGGCACAGTTAAACGTGAAACGATGGTTAATGGCTAACTGATGGTCGGATTGTAATAGGAGTCAGAAAGATCAGTGATCCAGGAAAGAGAGAGACAACCAGCCGACCAACTTCACAGCCGGTTGCCGGTTAGTAGCTTGTGCTTGGGCTTATCCTCCTCCTTGGATCATGTGGCATAAGGGCTTGAAGGCCTGGGAGCAATGAAGCTGCCTGGATCTGTGCTCTAAAAGTTATGGTCGGTTATCTTTAATTTGCCCTCCGTATTCTCGGCACCCGACCAGGCTCAACAACTTAACAGCTCAGGAATCTGATCTGGTGATGGTCCAGCCGTCAGACAGTTCTGTGCGAAATGTGGGGCTGTATTGGGACTGTATTAGGACCTCGATGGGGGCCGGCTGAGTTTTCCTAGTCTAAGCTAGCTAGCTGGCCTCGGTGCTCACAGTAAAATGCACCCCCCCACCGGGTCAGGATCTCGAGGAACAACTTCACAGTCTAACAGTCTCACCCCATCTGTCGTCTGGCCTCTTCCTCTTATGTTCCTCTTCTGTACTGTTGGAACAGCAGAACAGTGGAACAGAAGAGCAGATCAGCTGAAGGGTATTAGGACTGGCAAAAAGACTCACGGTGAGTGCTGCTGTTGTTTTCGTCGTTGTCTTTCCTTTCACCTCCATCTCCGCGTCGCCTCGCTCCGCTGTCCCCCTGCGCTCCTCTACTCTGCCTGCAGGACTAAACAGGACCAAGCCAAATTAGTTTTTTTCCCATGTGTGGTACTGGATTTTTCAGAACCGGTACTGATCCGGTAACCCAGTGGTGTCAGGGAAACACACCCAAAGACCACGAGTCCTTTCCTGATTCAGACCACAGAAACTCAGAGTCTTCTAGGTGAAGTCAAGGATCGATTTTATTGGCTGCAACCAAGGTAACAAGCGTCCTAGAAGTACAACACACGGAAAGTATGTTCTCAGGAGACTGCCGCAATTCACAAAGCCGGGCTTCTCTTTTGATACATAATATTGTGCTTTAGGCAAACCTTCTGTACATTTTACTACGCCATAGAAATACTTAAATGACAAAGATAAAGCAGAGTCATGATGACAAGGCCATAGTTCGGTTTGTTCATCCCATAATAAATTACCAGGCGAGGCCCAACATTCTCATCAGATATCGGTAGACCCCTAATAAAAATGGTCACCTCCCCATCATAAAGCAAGTGAGAGAAAAGAGTAAAGACAGGTGTGAGCAAGATTCAGCAGGGTGTGTGTGTGATGGGAGGTTTTATGGTAGGCTGGGTCTTGATGCTATCTTGTTCGGCCACTGGGATAAGAACTGACCAAACAGGATCGGCCTGGGGCACAATGGTTCCAACTTGCCAAGGTCAGGGAAAAGTCAATCAAGGTGTACGTGTCTTCAGGAATCGAATTCGGCTTGATTCAGTTTGCCTGTGTGAGGGCAACTCATAAAATGGCTGCCGTATCTAAAATGGAAGCCAAGGGTTCAAGACGCAAATAACGATTTCGAGGTGAACTCGTTACTCGAATGCGACGAGACTGCTTGTGCATGATGTACTCGTCATTCTCGGTCTTTTGATACTAAATTCGTCCTGTTACGATGAAGTATAATTCTCGAGTCCAGAATTACACGAGTCCAGACATTTTCAGAACCACAAACACTCCTTTTGCCCTTACATAGGCAATTTAACCTAATCTCACGCTAATCTGAGTCCAGGTCTATATTCCTAAAGTCATTGAGATGTTGCTGTAACATCATTCTATTACTTAGTTTGTCTCTTGATACAGGTTTCCTTACACATGATGTAGCACAGAGGCCACATATTGCAGGAGCACACGGCACGCACAGATAGAACAGGAAAAGAATGGCTAAGACCATCCCAATGACCATCAGAATTTTCCATCCCCAGCCGGATACCAGTTCCCAGAACCATCCCATTAACGACCAATCTCCTTTATCCACAAGTATAGATTCGGAAATCTTGTGCAGTTTGGAGATGGCCTGGTACACTGTCGGGGCGTTATCTGGGATGAAAATACAGCAACTAGATTGGATCAATCTACATACCCCACCTCGGTCTGCGAGTATGACGTCTAACGTGACCCTGTTTTGAAGAGTCATGAGGCGATCCGACTGGAGCTCAGCAGTCAAGTTACTAAGGGCACCAGCAGATTCAATCACGGTGGACTCAACCACCCTTGTTAATTGTCTTATGTTCCTGCTGTTAGCCATGGATACCCAGAACGGCAGAAAACCCTTTGCAAAGTCCCCAAATTCTTGACCTGCAGTGTCTTCTTTACTCAAGACACCTCTAACTATCCTTGTCTTGTGGTAGTCTGCCGCTGCTGTGTAGGTGGGGGGGAACAGGAACGAAACAAAACAGGAGCCCGAGAAGTCAAGGGGCAACCAGGAATAGGCTCTATCATGACAGATGAAATAAGTACCCTTAGCTGCTAAGAACGCAGGGGAAGTCCGAGACCCAAAAACATACGTTTCTGTGCAGACACTTTTCCCTAACTGAGCTCTGGGATTCTCGCCAGTGCCTTGCAGACACAAGTGACCCTGATGGAGTACAATCCAAATCGAGGGCGATCGCTTAGATCGCTGTTTTTCACTCAGAGTAGCTTCATATCCGGTCACGTTCCAATTTATATATGCAAATATCTCATCGTCCGGGGTATTTTCATAAGAGATTTCTCCCTTAATCATGTCGACTATACCCTTAACCAAAGCACTATTCTTGGGATTGTCTTTTACGGAACGTAGGGGGTGGACTTCACGTGCGTATATGAACATTGTTCTGTATGCCCACACAGATCCATTATGGCTGAAAGGCAGAAGCAGATAAGGGATACCTTTATCTGTTGTGTGAGTTCAGGCATACTAAACTAAACTTTTTACCATGTTCCCTGAGTCAGTTAGGATTATAAAATGTAATAATCTACTGCCCATTCTGGCCTATGGAGAAAAGTAGCCTTGCAATAGTGAAAAACGAAAATGGCTGTAATTCACTATTAGGACATGCCACCCACATCAGGGCTTGTCCTACCTTATACTTACAATGCACCCTGTCCTTGGGCCTACCATAGGGTGTCTGATATGAAGAAAAGGGAAGGTTTAGGGACTGGCAAGTGGGTACACTTGCCCAGTCAGCATGACAGTATCAGACTGCACACAGGCTCTGTAATGGCAGGCCTTAGACACATTTTACAAGGCTGCTTCTGTGGGAGGCAACCAGTGCTGCAAGCTCACAAGCAGCATTTGGTTTACAAGCCCTGGGCACACTCAGTGCACTGTAGTAGGGTCTGACCAGTAAAACACATCAGTCAATCATGGAATCACTAATTCATACATCAATTTACAATAGGGAGAGCATATGCACTTTAGCACTAATCAGCAGTGGTAAAGTGCCCAGAGTCATAAAATATCCAACAACAGGTAAGAAAAAATATAAGAGGAAGGCAAAAAGTTCAGGGATGACCCTGCAAAAAGGGCCAAGTCCAACACCCACCCTAAACCCAAAAGTACCCCTGCACCCCAAAACCTAATCCCACTGTGAACCCTAAAAATACCCCCTACACCCCAAAACCCTATTCCACCCTGACACATAAAATTACCCCTGCACCCCAAAACCTAAACGCACAATGAACCCTAAAATTACCCCCTTCACCCCTAAAATTACCCCTGCACCGCAAAACCTAAACGCACCCTGAACCCCAAAAATATCCCAGCACCCCAAAACCTAAACGCACACTGAACTCTAAAATTACCCCCTACACCCCGAAACCCTAACCCACGCTGAACCCTAAAAATACCTCAGTACCCCAAAACCTAAACACACCCTGTACTCTAAAAATTCCCCAGCAGCCCAGAACCTTTATATATATATATATATA
This sequence comes from Lissotriton helveticus, assembly GCF_964261635.1. Taxonomy (NCBI): domain Eukaryota; kingdom Metazoa; phylum Chordata; class Amphibia; order Caudata; family Salamandridae; genus Lissotriton; species Lissotriton helveticus. The sequence continues at coordinate 1,498,055,507 of NC_136063.1, read as the reverse complement.
TATATAAATATATATATATATATATATATATATATATATATATATATATATATATATATATATATATATATATATATATATATATATATATATATATATATATATATATATATATATATATATATATTCTATTTATTCTATCTTTTGCAGTGCCATCATCCCCCTTCACAAAAGTGAAGGGGGGTGATGGCACTGCAAAAGATAGAATAAATCGTTATACTGTTAAACTGTGGGAGTGCTGCGTGTTATTTGCTACTTGCAACTTGGTGGAGGAATATATATATATATATATATATATATATATATATATATATATATATATATATATATTACCTACTGGCGGTCGCCAGTAGGTATATATAGTTAGGATTTTTTCTCTATGGGTTTTTTGAAAATTCTATGTCTAATAACTTTGGCGTTTGTGGACGGAATTGGCTGAAATTTTCAGGAAAATGGCACATTTTGTTTCTGAGCAGCCCCTGAAAATTGGGGGGGGAGGTTCGTCCAGGGGGGGTCGAGAAAAAAGGGGGGTCCCAAAACGTGTTTTTAACATTGAGTTTTCCATAGGGCGGTTGGCCTCACTTTTAGCCCGAACGGCTGAATGGATTTGCACGAAACTTGGCAAAATTGTAGGGACTGGTAGCCCGATGTGCCTTTTGCAGGTCTCAATATATGTGCTACAGTGGATTTTGAGAAATTAACGTTTAAAAAAAGATATATATCTGTAACAGCGGACCGGGCAGCGCTCCAGGACGCGTACTTTTCGCGCAACGGAGCTTTGTGAAGCGAAGCTGATTGGTTCTCCGGCGTCTGTCAACATTCCAAACAGTCCGTAGCGGCCGCCATCTTGTCTCTCGGTAGGATCGAGAGACAAGAGGAGGCCAAAGCGAAGGGGCAAATGACCATAAGGGGGAATAGTAGATCCTCGCTGACCCCCTAGGTTTGATGTGGAGGTTTTAAAAGGGCCCCGCGGGGCAAAAAAAAATAATAATAATAATAATCGAACGGCTGAATGGATTTGCACGAAACTTGGCAAAATTGTAGGGACTGGTAGCCCGATGTGCCTTTGCTAGGTCTCAATATATGTGCTTCAGTGGATTTTGAGAAATTAACGTTCAAAAAAAGATATATATCTGTAACAGCGCACCGCTTCGCGTACTTTTCGCGTTACGGAGCTTTGCGAAGCGAAGCTGATTGGCTCTCCGGTGTCTGTAAACATTCCAAACAGTACGTAGCGGCCGCCATCTTGTCTCTCGGTAGGATCGAGAGACAAGAGGAGGCCAAAGCGAAGGGGCAAATGACCATAAGGGGGCATAGTAGATCCTCGCTGACCCCCTAGGTTTGATGTGGAGGTTTTAAAAGGGCCCCGCGGGGCAAAAAAAAATAATAATAATAATAATCGAATGGCTGAATGGATTTGCACGAAACTTGGTAAAATATTAGGGACTGGTAGCCCGATGTGCCTTTGCTAGGTCTCAATATATGTGCTTCAGTGCATTTTGAGAAATTAACGTTCAAAAACAAGATATATATCTGTAACAGCGCTCCGCTTCGCGGAGATAAAATTATATCTGTATTACCTAGCTGTTGCTAACACCAGTTAGCGACGGCTAGTAGGAGATAGCGACCATCTTGGGCCCCACTTTGCATGTGAGTGATATTTATCACTAATGACATGCAAAGTGGGCATGCCAAGATGTTAGCGACTGGAAACAGTCGCTAACATCGCTATCTCCTATTATCAACTTTTGGAAATATTCGAGATAAGCGCGAATATCTCCAAAAGCTAGCACCTGCCCTGAGCAGTTCTTAGCCATGTTATCCAATGGGAGGTGGATAACATGGTTAAGAGCATTAGCTCGGTAATGCATGAATATCGCTGAGTTTTCAGCGATATTAATGCATTGCGGTAGTTTTTTATCGTATTTGCGATAAACCTTGATAATAGCAAGGTTTATCTGCGATAATTTCTGACGGTAAAAAAATCTTTGCAATGCATCGTTAGGGATAAATATCGCTTAACTTTGGTAATATGCCCCAACGTCTGTTAACGTTCGATTCGAAGGAAATCAGGAAGTGTTGAAAAACATTGTCTGCGCCATCTTGTCTTTTTTCAAATGCCACACTTTTGTCGTGCACGGCAGCCATTTTAGATGCCTTCACCAGACCCACTCTGTGCACGCTGTCGATCCTTAGCATGGCTCCCCACCCTCGCAAGCATCTCACCCAGGCAGTGGTCACCCCCGCTCTCTGTCTTATGCATGGGTAATAAACCTCCCCCCATCTGCGCTGCTCTTCCCTGAGAATCACACCCTGTGCCCGCCCGACACCTCCCTTTCGCCCTATTCACTACCGCACCCTCTGACACTCCTTTTCCTCTGTGTCCGATTGTCCAGGCCGGTCCTAGGCTATCAGCTAGCCCTGCAGATGTAGTTTATGGCCACAGCTGTAAAGAATCACCCCTCTTCAAAGGAGTTATAGTAGATCAAGGCCCACACTCGATGAGATCCGTCACAGCAGAAGCGTTGCTATTATCTGAAAACCATCCTGTATTGTGATTGGGGAGGGGACCGAGCGTGAAGCGGAAGATTCCAGGGATGACTCTTTGTACATCAAAGTTTTTACAATTATGTGTCACATTAAAAATATATAGCACTCCGACAAAGTAGTAAGATTATAAAACTTTAATAATTTATAAATATATACAAGAAAACAAAAATAGTAATAACATATAAACATTTTTAGGGAAAAACAACGAAGTAGCGGTCGGCTGTGCGAATAGTCCCAACGCAGCACAACGTCCAGATTTCCGCCGTGGGGCGTCGCGGGGGGTGGGTCATCAGTAGCAAACTGTTGTGCGAATAGTTCCAAGGCAGCAGAACGCGCCGAAATCTAGATGACACGAAAGTGATGTCTAGTAAGTTGCCACTCAGCAAATAACGGCGTGGGGCGTCGCGGGGGGTGGGTCATCAGTAGCAAACTGTTGTGCGAATAGTTCCAAGGCAGCAGAACGATGGCACCAAGGTGATGTCCAGTAAGTTGCCGCACTGGTTTTGGTATCCTACAATGCTGCTCCGAATAACGCCGTGGGGCGCCCCGGGGGAGGCGGCGTGAACGGGCCTCTCCAGGTGGAGTGTCATCTGTTGTAGTGGGGCGCCCCTTTACCGTTTCAGTTGCCATTCCGTCCGTTTTTGGTCCACTGTGTCAAAAGCCGCAATTCAGCTGAGTTGCGCCCACTCTTGCGGTGCAGCGATAGGCGGCTGTCACAGGACTCTCAAAATGGCGGCAGGCTCTTTCCTTTTTGGGCCTGGTCCACTGAAATGGCCCTGGGACACCTTGGAAATCGGACGCTTGTCTGCTAGGTCTTGGACCCCATTCTCGAAAGCGTCCCCTCCGCCTTGAGAATTCATCAAAAGTTTTGGGGGCCCCGACTCCTGCAGGCTTCTGGTGGGGAGCGGCTGCCATGATTGCTCGCGGAATGACCACGACGGAGCTACGAGATGGTGGTGCTCTCATGCTGACGCCAGTTTAGTCTGAAACATCCAGAAACAAGGTGGGGCTTTCATCGTTTGGGAAAAAAAAAAAGTTTTCATCCAATGAAAAGTGTTGTTTTTAGGTCATATGATCAAGCCTTCCATCATTAGGAAACCAAAAGTAAAATGAACCAATGAAAAGTTTTATAAACAAGTCACATTACCTGTTATGCGGCATAGGGTATAAAATGCGGAGAAAATACGTTGGCACGTGAGGCGGCGTCAGTAGCGGACCGATGTGCGAATAGGCCGAAGGCAATACAACGCGCCAAGATCCGGATGGCACCGAGGTGGTGTCATAGTTGAGAGTTCTGAGCAGCGGTTGTAACACTGTCTGAAGCTTATTTGCAGCTGCTGCAGCTTCACTACGCGCCAAGATCCGGATGGCACCGAGGTGGTGTCTAGTAAGGTGCACTGGTGTGGCCATCCTACAATGCTGAAAGTCGGCGTGGGGCGCCCCGTTGGCCTGTGAGTTTGCGTCAGTAGCGGACCGATGTGCGAATAGGCCGAAGGCAGCACAACGCGCCAAGATCCGGATGGCACCGAGGTGGTGTCTAGTAAGTTGCCGCACTGGTGTGGCCATCCAACAATGCTGAAAGTCGGCGTGGGGCGCCCCGTTGGCCTGTGAGATGGCGTCAGTAGCGGACCGATGTGCGAATAGGCCGAAGGCAGCACAACGCGCCAAGATCCGGATGGCACCGAGGTGGTGTCTAGTAAGGTGCACTGGTGTGGCCATCCTACAATGCTGAAAGTCGGCGTGGGGCGCCCCGTTGGCCTGTGAGTTTGCGTCAGTAGCGGACCGATGTGCGAATAGGCCGAAGGCAGCACAACGCGCCAAGATCCGGATGGCACCGAGGTGCTGTCTAGTAAGTTGTCGCACTTCTGTGGCCATCCTACAATGTTGAAAGTCGGCGTGGGGCGCCCCGTTGGCCTGTGAGATGGCGTCAGTAGCGGACCGATGTGCGAATGGGGCCAAAGGCAGCGCAACAATATTTTCTGACTGACACCACAAGGCGCTGAGATGCCAAGATCCGGATGGCACCGAGGTGATGTCTAAGTTGCGGACTGATGTGCGAATGGGGCCAAAGGCAGCGTAACAATATTTTTTGTATGGAAGATACCACTAGGCGTTGAGATGCCAAGATTCGGATGGCACCGAGGTGATGTCTAGCAAGTTGCTGTACTGGTGTGGTCATCCTACAATGCTGAAACTCGGCGTGGGTCGCCCCATTAGCCTGTGAGATGGCGTCAGTAGCGGACCGATGTGCGAATAGGCCGAAGGCAGCACAACGCGCCAAGATCCGGATGTCACCGTGGTGGTTTCATAGTTGAGAGGCACTTCATCTGCAGTGGGGCGCCGAGATCCGGATGGCACCGAGGTGATGTCTAGCAAGTTGCTGTACTGGTGTGGTCATTCTACAATGCTGAAAGTCGGCGTGGGGCGCCCCATTAGCCTGTGAGATGGCGTCAGTAGCGGACTGATGTGCGAATAGGCCGAAGGCAGCGCAACAATATTTTCTGAAGAGAAGACACCAAAAGGTGCTGACATTCCAAGATCCGGATGGCACCGAGGTGGTGTCTAGCAAGCTATGCAGTTGAGTTGTGTGCGCACTTGCGGCGAATAGGTCGAAGGCAGCATAACAATGTTTTTTGAATAGAAGACACCACAAGGCGTTGAGATTCGGTTACCACCGAGGTGATGTCTAGCAAGTTGCCGCACTGGTGTGGCCATCCTACAATACTGCTCCGAATAACGGCGTGGGGTGCCCGAAGGGGGGGGGAGCCGGCGTGAATGGGCCTTCCTAGGTGGAGGCTCGTCGGCTGTAGTGGGGCGCCCCTTTACCGTTTCAGTTGCCATTCAGCTGAGTTTCGGCTGCTCTTGATGCTACAGCGACAGGCGGCTGCAAGAGGACTCTCAAAATGGCGGCCTGTTCTTTGGATTTGGGCCTGGTCCACTAAAATGGCCCTGGGACACCTTAGAACTCGGACGCTCGATTTTTTTTTCCTTTCCTGTACATGCAAAAAAAGGTAAATGCCCGGTACGTTACACGCTTCATCTGCCACGATGAACTCTCCAGAGGAACCGAAAAAATATATAGTTGTGGTAACTATACCATGCATCGTCATATGGAGAGGTGGCACCAATTAATTATAGTGCTGCATAAAAGAGAGATTTGGAGGAGAACCCCTGACCTGCTAGTACATTCATCAAAGAAGTGGCACTGAGAGCTTCAGAGGCAAGGGAAACGGTCCCAAATATTTAGAAGAACTTTGGAAAGATTAAAATGACATGTTTAGATTGTGGCAAATTAATTTCATGTGGACAGATGAGTGTTACTCTAATAAATACCGCATATGAACATCATCATAGTCGATGGTTGGTAGAGACATTTTGACTATATCCTGGACCTGCCCGTCCTCGCCCAAAATGGCGCCGGAATAAATGGGACTCGTAACTCCTTGTTGTGTACTGGTTGCAGAACCTTGAAATCACGAGATACGTATGCAGTTTTGAAGCACATGGCGGGCGGGGACGAGAATTGATTGAATATTTCGACATCCCTATTGATATTAAGTTCTGATGTGTTATTGATTACTGTACTGTTGAAAGTTCGAATTAACGTCACCCATGGTACTTGCCCGCAAATGTATATCTAGATAATTTTATTGTAACTGGCCCTGTCGTATTTTAATTATAAAATGTACGTCCACCGATTCCGTAACTGTTAGACACCTTAGTTCTTGCAACCTAATGGCCCGCCCGTTACGTTCCTCTGTAAATGTCTATTCATCATATACGATTACAGTTTGCTCTGTGGCAGGCCCACGTGGTTATAGGCTCGTATTTGTATAATGAAATTTTCACAATAAAGGTTTTTAAAAGAAAACATGGTAGTAGTATATACATTGGTAAAGTTTTTAATAATAGTGACTGTTTTAGAATCATTAAAAGGCAAGTGAAATAAAGCAGACCAATTACATGAAGGGTAAAAGGTATAATACGAAGGAACGCAGTAAAGATAAATGGTCAAGGGCTGTTGTGTTTTCTATTCCTGCAACATAAAGTGATCGATAAGAATCTCATATTCAGGCGTATCGGCGACTAAGACAGCAGGTCGACCCTCTTTTGCTCAACGGCTCCGTCATGGGACGAAGAAACGCTCTTTTTCTCGAAAAAAGAATATATTTTACTTGCAGGACAGTTGTAAAATTTCCGGGAAAGTACATTAGCCTGGAACATTATAACATATATTTAAGAAAAAATAATGTTCGGAAGTAATGAAAAGCGTAATTTTTAGGTCATATGACCAAGCCTTTCATCATTACAATAAGAAAAGTAAAATGAACCAATGAAAAGTTTTATTAACAAGTCACATGACTTGTTATGCTTACGTTACGCGCTGCGCGCCCCGGATGACTTCCGGATGCGCTAACGCGGCGCGTCATATGACGCATTACGCGACAACGCAGGTACAGAATATAGTCAAAATGTCTCCACCAACCAGCGGTCGGAACACAACCCCTTTCAGCAGGCTAAATAGTTCTGTTAAATGACAACAGAAGGGACAGGCAACAAGAACCATCAGTCAAAGAGGGGAGGGCTAGTTCTTCTCTACCGGGTTACATTGGGGCGCTACCGGAACTGATCGAATTGGTAGTCTACAGTGTTTCTGGATGTTTCAGACTGAAGCTGGGGTTAGCATGAGAGCAGCACCATTTCGTAGCTCCGTCGTGGTCATTCCGCAACCAATCATGGCAGCCGTTCTTTATTGTTATTTTGGGCGGGGTGGGTGGCGGAGCCGAGCTGTTTTGCAGCCATCATTGTGTGGAGTTCAGTTCATCTCACTAGTTTTGTATTTGTCATGAGGGGTTGTTCCTAATGTTTCTATTTTAGCGAGGTCAAAAAGAGATCCCATTAGTGGCCTACTGATTTTGCTCGATTCCTTTTCTTTTTTTTTACACGATTTTTCGTTATCTGCAAAGACTAAACAGAGTATTGCGACTCTGTGTTTGTTTGTAAATAGAGAATGAACCAAAGAGAACTTATTCTAAAACAGTAAATACTTGGATAACAATCAATCAAATGGAGAGAGAAACAGGCACGACGGATTACAACGGGGGCAAAGGCCTGCGTTAACTACCTTTCACTATCTGCAAAGAGAGAGTACTCCTAATAGAAATGAGGGGGGGGGGGCACCATTCAAAGCAGATCAGTGTTCATAAACACGAAAATGTTTTCACTTACCACGTACTTGACATTCGACAGCTTATGATATTTGTTATTAAAAAACCATTGAAATTCACTGAAAAAACCATAGGTTATAGACCATATATAGTTAGGAATTAGCATTTACAAAACCTTGAAAATTCACTGAAAAAACCATAGGTTATAGACCATATATAGTTAGGAATTAGCATTTAAAAAACCTTATTTTACTCACACAAAACCATTGAAATTCCATATATAGTTAGTTGCACTAACTATATATCCCGCACCCGCAGTCCACTGCTGATCATGTCACATATTACATCATTCATGACATGGTCAGTGACATCACTGATGACATCACTGATGACATCTCAAATGACATCACTGATGACATCACTGATGACATCTCATTTGACATCATTCTTGTGCTAATACGATAAACCTCTTCAGACTCTAATATAACCTTAGATACACTCAGTGTATACAGACACTCACACACTGCCACTCATCCATGGAGTTACTCACACACCCAGTCAGTCATGCAAAGAAACAATCTCACCTCCATTTCTTCAACTATACAGTTAAACACACCTTACTTATTGAAACATATACTAACACATATTTACTCTCTTATACAATCCCTGATACAAGTTCACAATGATCGATACAACCACTCACTCATTCAGTGGCTCTCATGCACAGTTATTTATATATGCCAACTCTCACATGTACTGTGTTTTACATATGTACTTACTATGACATGTAGCATTGAGATATCCATTCACTCATCAATACACTCATGCACACAGTCAACTGCCCATGTAGCTGTTTCCACATGCACTCTTGAACTCATACACCTAGTGAATAAACTGCTCACACATCTATGCATAGAGTCACACACCTTCCAGCCACCCCCACACAAACTCAATCTCCCATAGAAATACTTGGGCAACCAATTAATAACACATATAGCCTCTCGTATAGCTAATGATCAACACATGCAGCAGTTTACAGAACAACAGGCATAATGATGCACAAATTAAGACAGTTTAGTCACTAACCCATGCATTCAGTGAGACACATTTAATCACTCACTCATACAGTCAGTCACGCACCTACTAAATCCTTCATCCAGACACTTATACATCCACTCATTCTTCAATATGTAAGACATATTTTAACTTTACAGAAACATACAGTCACTGGATGTTGTCATCAGTGATGTCATCAGTGATGTCATTTGAGATGTCATCAGTGATGTCATCAGTGATGTCACTGACCATGTCATGAATGATGTAATATGTGACATGATCAGCAGTGGATTGCGGGTGCGCGATATATAGTTAGTGCAACTAACTATATATGGAATTTCAATGGTTTTGTGTGAGTAAAATAAGGTTTTTTAAATGCTAATTCCTAACTATATATGGTCTATAACCTATGGTTTTTTCAGTGAATTTTCAAGGTTTTGTAAATGCTAATTCCTAACTATATATGGTCTATAACCTATGGTTTTTTCAGTGAATATATATATATATATATATTTACTGAA